>NW_015386438.1:233432-274977 GCF_001527695.2 Protobothrops mucrosquamatus
GTTCCAGCTTGCGGGACTGGCCTAAGGGATTTTAAAGGGGTTTTAATTACTTTTAATCAGATTAGTTTAAATATTTCTTTTTAATTAATTTTAATAGGTGTATTGTATGTTTGTATTTTATCTAATTGTTAGCCGCCCTGAGTCCGCAAGGAGAAGGGCGGGATATAAATGTAATTAAATAAATAAATAAATAAATAAAAGCTAACCACAGAGCCTGTCTGGATAAATCCGGACATGATAGAAAAAACTACTTTGCACATATAGACTTAGCTATGCTTGTAAACACACTTGCCATATATGTATATCCGACCCAATGTGTCAAATTATGAGTGGTTAAATCAGGATCATATGCTTGCCTTCTGATACTTTTGAAACCCACCCCTAACAAACCTCAATAAAAGGTTTGTCTTGAGCTAGCTCGGGGCTCATTCACCCCGAGGAGAATTTGACTCTGTGTCTTTGTTCTCACTCCGTCCGGCGTGGGGATGCCCGGACCCTCTCGTGGTGAGCCCGTTGGCCACGAGAAAAGCCACAATCATGTCTCCATGAGGATATTGCAATGCTCATAAATGTGAAAAACGGTCATGGGTCCCTTTTTTCAGTGCCATTGTAACTTTGAACAGTCACTAAATAAATGGTTATAAATCAAGGACTGTCTATACTTTTGGGTGGTGCTTTCAAGTCTTGATTCCTGATGATAGCTTGGATTAGACCCAGCAATTTACTTGGCAGGACTTTTCAGAAGTGATATGTCTTTGCCTTCTTAATAATAATAATAATGATGATGATAAAGTTGGAAGGGACCTCGGAGGTCATCTAGTCCAACCCCCTGCTCAGGCAGGAAACCCTATACCATTTCGGACAAATGGCTGTCCAGTTTCCTCTTAAAAACTTCCAGTGTTGGAGCATTCACCGCTTCTGGAGGCAGGTTGTTCCACTGGTTAATTGTTCTAACTGTCAGGAAGTTTCTCCTTAGTTCTAGGTTGCTTCTCTCCTTGATTTCCACCCGTTGCTTCTTGTCCTGCCTTCAGGCGCTTTGGAAAATAGCTTGACTCCCTCTTCTTTGTGGCAGCCCCTGAGTTATTGGAACACTGCTATCATGTCCCCCCTCATCCTTCTCTTTGTTAAACTAGACATACCCAATTCCAGCAACCGTTCCTTATATGTTTTAGCCTCCAGTCCTCTAATCATCTTTGTTGCTCTTCTCTGTACTTTTTCTAGAGTCTCAACATCTTTTTTACATCGTGGTGACCAAAACTGGATGCAGTATTCCAAGTGTGGCCTTACTAAGGCATTGTAAAGTGGTATTAATACTTCACGTGATCTTGATTCTATCCCTCTGTTAATGCAGCCTAGCACTGTGTTGGCTTTTTTGGCAGCTGCAGCACACTGCTGGCTCATATTTAGGTGATTGTCTACTAGGACTCCGAGATCCCTCTTACAGTTACTACTATTGAGCAAGGTACCCCCTATTCTATACCTGTGCATTTGGTTTTTCTTGCCTAAATATAGAACCTTATATATAGAACTCTTCTTAGGGCTGAGACACAATGAGTGGCCCAAGATCACTAACTGACTTTTTGTCCAAAGCAGGACTAGAACTCATGGTTTCCCAGTTTGTTGCCCTATGCCCTTAACCCACTGAGAAAACTGGCTCTTGCATACATACATACTTACCTTTTGTATTATTCTTTTCTGGGGTGAACAATCTAGCAATATCGTACATCCTACTCTTACTCCCAGCTCAGATCTGAACCATTAATTCTGAAGATCATGTACCTTAACACATTCCATATATATAAGGCCCTTCCAGAAGGCCAAAATGGTTTGTGCAGAACTCACCTTGAGGTATATCTCACAAGCATGACCTTGGATGGTGTACAATAAAAACAAATGAACTGTAAAAAAACAAACATTAAGAAACATTCCAAATAAAAAGCATACTTAATTCAAGCTCATTCATTCTATCATTTATTATCTCTAAATTAACAAAGGTAAACTTGGTTTTTTCACATTTATACATTTCTCAGCAAATTGCTGAAAAACAAAAGTCTTCTCTGCACACTCCGTATTGGATAAAGCTGCTCTATACTTTCCAATTTTTGTTCATTGGGATTTCTTGTACGCTTTGATCCAAATTTTGCCAGTACTTTCTAAGACATACTTAAATCTAATATCTGTATCAGTATGCTGTAAGGTATGGGTGTCAAACTCGCTGAGTCATGATGTGTTGCGACATATCACGACTTTTTTTATATTGCTGGAGCTGGAGTGCGCGTGGCCTCCATATGGTGCAATCGGCCCGCGGGCTGGCAGTTTGACACCCCTACTGTGAGGAGAGGAGATGTAGAAATGGGAAAAAAGATACCTTTATTCTGTTCCTCCAGTTTCAGAATTTAAAATACAGTGTTACTGCTTTTCATCCTGTCTACAAATTTTCTTAACAATAATTTCTCTCACCCAGTTGGTGCTAAATAATTAAGCAAAGTTGCTATATATTTCTACTATTTCCTATAATCATGGTAATAATGATGCTAAGTAGGACATTTAGAAGCTGAATTATGATTTCTGAGGCACCCATCAGTTGCCTTTTTCAGCTCTAGATATAATTCATCAGGATGAAGCACAAATTGTGTTTCTCCTTTCATTCATGTTTGCACAGCTCAGGGAATTGGTTTTTCATGTTTTCCATCTGAAAACTGAGTTAAAGTGAATATATTAAAGTTACAAATATCTGTAAAACTATGCAGGCACTATTTATGCTAATGTCATGTAGTTGATTCCTAACTTAAAGGGCTCAGCAGCAAATGTGGAATTCTATTGCTACTAAAGGGGAAAGAGAGTGGGACATATTAAGGATCTGCTGTCATCCAAGAGTATAGACCCTTTTAGAAAATACCAATTAAAGCAGTGGGTCATATCTTCAATGTCAGAAACAATGTGGTGTTTGTTTGTTTGTTTGCTTGTTTAGCAAAGTTATATAGCTACCCAACTCACTTAACAGTCACTAAGGATGGTTTACAAACATTTTAAAAATCCAACATATAGTAAAAAAAACCTTTTTTAAAAAAGAAGAAGAAGAAGAAGAAGAAGAAGAAGAAGAAGAAGAAGAAGAAGAAGAAGAAGAAGAAGAAGAAGAAGAAGAGGAGGAGGAGGAGGAGGAGGAGGAGGAGGAGGAAGAGGAGGAGGAAGAGGAAGAGGAAGAGGAAGAGGAAGAGGAAGAAGAAGAAGAAGGAGGAGGAGGAGGAGGAGGAGGAGGAGGAGGAAAACCTACTTTACCCCTCATGAAAGCAACAACACAATCAAATCAGTGACTTGATCAACTGTTTCCATTTGTGGTCTCCAGGCCTGCTGACAAAATTATGTTTCTTTCCTTAAAAGCAGCAATCTGGCTTCTTGCTTCATAGATGATGACCTTACAGCTGCCCAAAAAGGAATAGTTGTTATGGAGGTAATCCTCAACTTACAACAGTTCATTTAGTGACCATTCAAAGTTACAACGGCATAGAAATTAAGCGAATTATGACCTTTTTTCACATGATTGCTACGGTATCCCCATCGTCACGTGATCAAAATTCAGACATTTGGCAACTGACTCATTTTTATGACGGTTGCAGTCCTGGGATTATGTAATCCCCTTAGCGACCTTCTGACAAGCAAAATCAATGGGGAACTCAGATTCACTTAACAACCGTGTCACTAACTTAACAACTGCACTAATTCACTTAACAACTATGGCAAGAAAGGTTGTAAAATGGGGCAAAATTCACTTAACAAATATTTCACTTAGTAACGGAAATTTTGGGCTCAATTGTGGTTTTGAGTTGAGGACAACCTGTGTGTGGAAAAGATCTCTACTTGTTTAGTATGATGCAAAGATTTTAGCGAAATGAGTGTGGGAATGTGTGCTATGATTTCCTTCTTCTAGAGTTGGAATTTAGTGTTAGTGGACCATCTTGTATATCTGACTAGGTATACCAACCTTCCTTAAACCAGTGATCTCCAAATGCATTGGATTTTCCATACCGGACATAAACTGGTAGTCTATTGCCTAGATATGGTGGTTTAAATTCAGCTTCCTTATGGCTGAAGAATTTCTTCTCAACCATCTCTATTTATAAATGTCACAATATCTTACCACATGTTGGCAAAAAGACACATTGAATTGGAGCTTTGTGATTGGAACTTTTGGTATATATATATCAAGAAGTTAACATTCAGATTCAATTTCCCAGTCTAGGACTGACTGACCTAAAGTCACATAACTAGATGGAAATTGGGTTTCTGCAACTCTGAAAACAAGTAGTTCTAAGATTTGTTGAACACATAAGTTACTATCCAATTGCATGTGAGTTTCATGCACATACTTCAGTGGTGGGATTCAGCCAGTTCACAGCACTTCAGCAGAACCAGTAGCTAATTTTTGGTTGCCCAGGACCAGAACAGACTTATGGAAGCAGCATCCACACAGAGAACCGGTTGTTCACATATTTGAATCCCACCACTGACATACTTGATTGTGTGGTGATGGAATGACAAGAGGGAGTTCTGGGCACTGTAGGACTGGGACTTCACTTATTCCTGAAAGATCAGCAAAATGTAATGCAGGAGTAATAAGAAGTCTTCAAGTCTGCAGAATCTACTTTGCTTGTTTATTTGAAACCCAGTCCACCCAAGGGTATATAGATTTATTTGTTTAATTTGTATGCCACCAATATTACTACCTAGGGGAACTCTATAAACTGAGTTAATGAATTTGAAATCCTGATTCTGTGTCCCACAGTGACTGGTGCTCACAGTCTTTACATACAAAATCCATGGCTGAATAGCAAAATTGTTCTGGACTTTGAAACTGATCTTCAGAAAGTTCTTCAGAGTACAGTCTGTATGCAGCACAAGGAGAGCACCTGTTTGAAACTTTTAAAAACAGCCACTTATTTCTCTCTCTAGGTTCAAGGCAGTCTTTTGCAATCTCATCCAAAGAATCGCACAGCTCTATTAGGCAGCATAAGTTTTCATTAGCTTAGAAATATAATTTAGGACAGCAGAGAATCTTTTTCATGCTGCGGTTAGTAGATACTATTAATCTACTGCTAGTTCGCTATAATTTTCCAGAAGGTCAAACTGTAGCGTTGGATTTACCATCTGCTACCCCAGGTTTAACAACTAAAACACTCGACTTTGCAAGCAGAGCAAAGATTAAGGCCTCAACTCATCCTTAACTCCTGCAGCATCTCTTTTCCTAGCTTACCTTGCTGGGATATTCTGAAGACCCAGTTGAACTTTTGCACTGATTTCCTTAAGGGTGGTTTCAGTTCTAGTTCCTCATGTATACCTTTTTATAAGAAACACAGAAAGCAGAGCAAAATCATTGTGCTTTGAGAGATTAATTGTTTATCATCCCTTTGCCTATAATCTCATGTCAATCAAATTCTACATAAACAGGATGTCTCTTCATCAAACCTCTCATTATTTTAGCATTTGGAATTCTCCCAAAGCCATTCAGATAATTAAAGCTGCTCTGTATCGTTAAGAAAGGGGACAATAGTTCCCCATTTTCAGAAATGAATGCTATAAATAGACGTGCGTTATTAAAATACAAAATTTCTTCCACCCCATCCATCATAATATGATATCTATCCAGGGCAAACTCAGAAATCAAGGTATACAATTCATTGGAAACAATGATTACTATTGCAAATATCTGTTTAATATCTATTACCAAGACAGTAATAACATATGAATATTTGTTTTCATTTAGCAATGCTCTGCGTTGAACTATATTAATCTAAAAAGACATGATAAGTCAGAATCTTCCCATGTGCAGCCTTTGTAGGATATCTTGGTTACTTTTCCCATCCTAGTGTCTTCTACTTGAACTACAACTCCCAGAATTCCTAGCCACCATTGTCAATTTTGAAGGGTTGCCATCAGAGACACAGTAAAGTGATTTTAATCTTCATGGAAGGTACTCTTCTAATTTAACCAGGTAATCAGGATACAATCTCCTGTTTGTTCAACCTGATGGAAACAGGAAAATAAAGATAGGTACCCTTGCAAAATATGAAATATTCTCTCCACAGCTACTTTACTCTAGGTTCCTCTTACTCAAGAAACCTCTAAACTGGCATTTATGTTTGTTACACATAGTGTTGTAAGAGTGCAGAGTTTCCACTACTTATTGGGTAGGTGATGTTTAGAAGACCTTTGCAGTTTCTTTTTTCTGTGTACATTTTGAATTTGTCCATTGTTCCCTTTCTTTATTTATTTCTTATCACATTGTCTTTTCCTTTCATTTATTGTCTCCTTCAAAATATGGCTGGACTAGACTGTTAACATGATGACTACGAAAATATGATTAAGCCAATTAAGATGAAGAACAAAACTTTTATCTTAAATCTAACTAGATTTCATGGTGACCACACATCTTTACAGATAAACGTGAAGACAATGTAATCAGATGAACTCAGAATACAGGAAGAAAATGCAGCTTTCATTGTGGATGGATATACAGGTTGGCACTCAGTAGATTTGAGTTATAAAACTCTAATGAAAGAATTCGTTAACGCCCACCCATTTAACGTGCATGGTTAAATGATGAATTGCTTCATATTCATGTTATGAAATATGAAAATCCCTTAACATCAAAAAAATAAGGAGCTTCAGAATGTAGGAGTTACAAGACTGACAGAAATGAACTATTTTACTGCTTTATCTGCAAAGCAAGTTCTATCCGGCTGCTTGGTAAACTAATCAATATTATAAGTGCCTGAGGTTCCAGATTCTACAGACATAGATAAGTAATGAAAATGCCTTTGCGCCTCTAATGAGAAAAAAAATGTAAGTAAAAGAGGGGAGAAAGACGTTGTAATTCCTGGGAAGGAGAATTTAATGACACATTTATTTATTTATTATTTATAAATACTTTGGTTGCTTCATACCAAATCCCACAGCTGTTGCTAAATGCTTCAGCTGTTGCTGAATGATCAGCCTCTGCAAGAAAGTACAATAAGACTTTTGTATATCTCTGCCCNCGCCAGCCCACTCCCACTCCCACCCCGCCCCCAGCCCCACTCACCCACAGGGCCACTGACCGCCTCCATGGCCACCACAACAGATCACCAAGGCAGCCCAGCAGCACCATGATGGCCACGCCCTCTGCCCAGCCCCTCATCTGCATGCGACGGGGCGCAAGGGCGGAGTCTTGTCCCCGCTGTCTAGCTGCCATGTCCTTAGCTGTGCTGCTCTGCGTCAGCCACGCCCGGGGGCGACTCTCCTCTGGGAGGGGCTGCTGGTAAGGAGGAGGCTATGGGGGGAGGTGGGGTAGGGGTGATGGCAGCATGCCCACAGAGAGGGCTCTGAGTGCCCCCTCTGGCATGTGTGCCATAGGTTTGCCACCACTGGTCTAGGCCAACTCGCCACGGCCAACTCAGTGTGGGACAACTTGCTACAGACATGACTTCTACTAATGTCGAAGAAATGGCGGAATAGAATCATTAAAGAAAAAAAAAAGGCCAAAGGAGGGGCAAATTGAAATGTGAATGACAAAAAGTAAAATAATTTTTGAAATTATTTTAAGTAATTAAATTGAATTGCTGAGTTTCCTACCCCAAGTTGCCCTGCAGCCATGATGAGTTGCCCGGTAGCAAATTGCTGAGGCAAATTGATCATAACAAGTTGGTGATTGCGAATTGTTCCATTCTGCTCTGTAATGGGCCTAATTGTAAAATGTCTGTTGCTGAACTTTTTATTTTGTTTTCTAAAATTTACAAAATAAGAGGTTGACCCAATAGTTTGTTCAACGTCTTGTTTTGTAAATTTTAGAAAGGAAAATAATCCTATTGACCAAATTTCAAGAAAGCCAAAAGGCTGAGTATGTGGTTGCTTTATAGCTGTTCTTACCTATAATAATAATAATAGTAAAGTTGGAAGGCACCTTGGAGGTCATCTAGTCCAACCCCCTGCTCAGACAGGAAACCCTATACCATCTCGGACAAATGGCTGTCCAGTCTCTTCTTAAAAACTTCCAGAGTTGGAGCATTCACCGCTTCTGGAGGCAGGTTGTTCCACTAGTTAATTGTTCTAACTGTCAGGAAGTTTCTCCTTAGTTCTAGGTTGCTTCTCTCTTTGCTTAGTTTCTACCCGTTGCTTCTTGTCTTGCCTTCAGGCGCTTTTGAAAATAGCTTGACTCCTTCTTCTTTGTGGCAGCCCCTGAGATATTGGAAGACTGCTATCATGTCCCCTCTCGTCCTTCTCTTCATTAAACTAGACATACCCAATTCCAGCAGCCTTTCCTTATATGCTTTAGCCTCCAGTCCCCTAATCATCTTTGTTGCTCTTCTCTGCACTCTTTCTAGAGTCTCAACATCTTTTTTTACATTGTGGTGACCAAAACTGGATGCAGTATTCCAAGTGTGGCCTTACTAAGGCATTGTAAAGTGGTATTAACACTTCACATGATCTTGATTCTATCCCTCTGTTAATGCAGCCTAGCACTGTGTTGGCTTTTTTGGCAGCTGCAGCACACTGCTGGCTCATATTTAGGTGATTGTCCACTAGGACTCCGAGATCCCTCTCACAGTTACTATTGTTGAGCAAGGTACCCCCTATACTATACCTGTGCATTTGGTTTTTCTTGCCTAAATGTAGAACCTTGCTTTTGTTTTCACATTTTCACTTTTATTTCCATGGCAGGCTGTTATGAACTGGTTTCATTGTTTGCAAAACACCTTGAAGACCTGTGTGCATGTGCAGGAAATAAAGTACACAGGAAATAAAGTACACATTTACAGGAAAATAAAGTACACAGGAAATAAAGTACACATTTACAGTTAGTAAAATGAAGCATGATTTTTGTTTTTCTCACTGTTTCTGCACAGACTCCTATGATTTAAGCCAGAGGTCTTCAGACTTGGCCCTTTTATGACTTGTGGACTTCAACTCCCAGAATTCCTCAGCCAGGCATGCTGGCTAAGGAATTCTGGGAGTTGAAGTCCACAAGTCATAAAAGGGCCAAGTTTGAAGACCCCTGATTTAAGCAAAGTGATGGTCAGCCAAAATCCCGTGTGTGTGTGTGTGTGTGTGTGTGTGTGTGTGGTGTGTGTGCGGTGAGTGTTTAATTATGGCAAGAAAATGAAGGGAATGCAGCTACTCTAAAGGGACAAGAGTGTGTGTGTTTTTAAAGGGAACTGGACTTTCTTTGTTTTTCCTTGAAGACAGAAAAAATGAAAGGATTTATATTATATTCAGGTGAGGGCGTAGATAAATCTCCAAGTAGCCTCAATGACTCTCAAAGAGAGTGCTAATGACCAGATGACTGCAAAGAACATAAATCCTTCCATTCTCCACCATTGAGTCAGAAATAAAGAAACTTCTTGGATGAGAAGTGAAACGTCTTCAAGGAAGAACAAAAAAGGTCCAGTTGCTTCTTTAAAAAAAAGCACCTTTGGGTTCCTCCATGAATCATTTGTGTGCAGCAAGCATGTATGGTAATCCAGTTGTGTTCAATAAACAAAATGCCATGACTATGTTCTATGTGAGGGAGATAAACAAACAAACACATAAATTCTCATTGGAATTTTAAACAGCTCATTTCAGAAGTTAGTGGCTGTGTTTGCATAATGTATTAAGCTTTAATTATTTTTCCTCCCTCCCTCCTTTCCTTCCTTCCTTCCTTCCTTCCTTCCTTCCTTCCTTCCTTTTTATCTATCTGGCAGTTTTTGATTAGTTTATGATTAAAACACTTATGTTTCCTAAAAAATCTTAACCTGCCTGAGCACCTAAAGTCTGGAGTCTCTGTTGGGTGGTACCTAAACTGGTTAAATTAAATTAAGTTTGCTATGACAGGAGCTTTATATTACAGGAGCTTTATAAAGCTAACTGAGTGACTGTCCATGTTATTAGGCAAAACATCATGGCTTCCATAGACAGCTAATTTACAGTGGTATGCAGGAACAGCAAAGGGCTAATTATTTCATTTATTATAATTGCACATTTTTACTGCCAGAAAGACAGAGTTGCCCTTTCCTGTTTCAAGTGCTAAAATAATATGACTTGTCCTGGATAATACACACATCAGTAAGGATCATTTGTTAATTTTCCTTAAGCTAAATGTGCTTTAGGTCGTATCCACATGACAGATTTGAATTGGCGTCCCCATGAAATAATTATTTGGGATGTGTGAGAGACTCCAGCTAAATCACTAAGAGTTTTCAGGAGCACCATTCCTAGTCAGGAGGATGTGGGGGAGACATGTTCTTACAATTCACATATTTGGGCAATAAAATGAAAGAAGGAAGAGAAATTTTTTTTAGAATAGAATAGAATAGAATAGAATAGAATAGAATAGAATAGAATAGAATAGAACAGAGCTGGAAGGGACCTTGGAGGTCTTCTAGTCCAGCCCCCTGCTCAAGCAGGAGAACTTATATTATTTCAGACAAGTGACTGTCTAGCCTCTTCTTGAAAATCTCCAATGATGGAGTGCCCACGATTTCTGGAGGCAAGCTGTTCCACTGGTTAATTGTCCTCACTGTTAAGTTTCTCCTTAATTCCAGGTTGCTTCTCTCTTTGATCAGTTTCCAACTATTGTTTCTTGTTCTGCCCTCTGGTGCTTTGGAGAATAGTTTGACACCCTCTTCTTTGTGGCAGGCCCTAAGATACTGGAATGCTGCTATCATGTAACCCCTATTTCTTCTTTTCTTTAGAGTAGCCAAACCCAAGTCCTGCAGCCATTCTTCATATGTTTTAGTCTCCAGGCCTTTGATCATTTTAGTTGCTCTTTTCTGTACTAAACACCTGCTGGTTGCATGCAAATCTTGATCACCTGACTACAGGGATGCTTTAGTGTTTCTAAATGCAAGGACCAGTTGTAAAGTTACTTTTTCAAAGCTGTTATAACTTTGAATAGCTGATAAACATGAAGTTGTTAAGCGAGGACTACCTGTACTGTATTTGGTAAGATTTGGAGAAGTACTCTCAGAGGGGAAAGGTAATGGATCAGGTAGATCAAGAGGAACAAGGAGATTACTGAACAGTTTTTGGAACAACTACAAATTGAAGTTGTGAACATTTGCTGTTCTATGTCAATGAAGACTCAATCATCCAGGCCAAAGGTATCTAAAAGTTGATTGAGTCTTAATTGATATATTGCAATACATTTTGGGGAGAAACCCCCGAGCTTGGTGTAGCAAGTGTTGGTACCACGACTCTCTGACTCTCTGCCTAACTAATTTATTATTATTGTTTTGACTGATGAAGCTTCCTGGATGGGAAGCGAAATGTCTCAGTCTAACAAATTTTGGTTCAGTTGCCAGGATTCAACCTTTTAGATTTGCTCTTGTAGATACCATGAATCAAAACTAAGCTAAGGATGCCTATGTCAATTCATCTGATATAAAACTAACAGAAATCTGAAAATTAGAAGAGCTGGATAAATTCAATAGAGTTAAACTTATGCATGATTAAGTCACTTCTTCTTTTTTTAATAAGCAACTTTGCTGAACATGTAAACTTATGTAATGAGCTGAGAAGTAGAAATAAACTTTAACTCACGAGACCATAAATTCAACAGTGTAAATCCATTGGTCGGTAAAGAAAATCAGTCAATAAAGCATATAGTACAATATGGTTTACTGGGTGATAAACTTTAATGTGAAAAGCACTTAATACAAACTAGTAAGATTTCATGTCATTATCTTTTAACTAAGCCAGTTGTTGTTGTTGTTGTTGTTGTTGTTATTATTATTATTATTATTATTATTATAATGACACCCCAGTGACAAGAGAAGACAATTAAAATATGTTTTTTAAAAGTACATTTCTTAGCTCCTACTACTCAGTGCCCAGATTAATGGAAAGCATGCTAAATATGTGGTCTTTGGGTTGTGTAATCACACAAAAACACAACATATGCATAACCAAACATAAACTCTCACAAACATACCATTTCTGTATAGCTGCCATGTGTAACTTTTGGTTGTCAGGGGAGACAGGATGCAATAATTAAGGATAAAAGTTGGGGAATGGAAGCTTTATTAAAAGCTATATTGAAGATGGAAATTTGATCTGAGAATTAGACAATGATTGGAGTTGTTAATTCAGCAGATGAAATGAAGATGTAATTATAAATACTGGACTCTCTGTAATCTTGACAATCCCAACTTCAGTGTCACGTCAGTTGGAATTAATTTCAATGAAAAGCTGCAAAAGTACAGTTTGCCTGATTGGAAAAAAAATATTTGTTGGTTGTTTACTTGGCATTTTTTTTCCAAGGAAGGGAAGAGAATTGTCTATGCATTTGTCTATTTGTTGGCTTGCTGAGTTCATAAGGAGAGATTAATCTTAAGGCTAATGCCTTTATGAAAACTGATTGATTTTCAGCAAGCTGTCTCTCTAACGATTATCTCCTAAAAGGTCAAAGGGGAAGCCTATAGAAGTCACTGTCGATTCATAAGTTCCTTATATTAAGGAAAGGATAAAGAGGGGGAGGGCGGAGGAAGCGACAATCTCCACCAAAAAGCGAGAGTTTGTGCCTCCCATTCTGAGACAGAAATCCGAGGGAAAATATTTGAGGCAACTTTGCACATAGTTATATAAAGAGGTCTGTTCAGGAGAGATAGCAATAGTTCATTACTCTGCATGCTGAAAATCTATTTTAAGGGGCTCTTTTGCTGCACAAAGATTAATTTGCCACATTTTAAACCTCCACTCCCACCCTGCTGTTCTCCATCCCACGCCACTAATATAAACGATAGCTGTCGTTTAAATCTGTATTATATTTGGATAGTCTAGTTTTGAACAAATAGAGGAATTAGATGCAAATGTACAAGGAGGGATGGAGAAAAAAAAATATGCAGGGAAAGTTCTTGGGATACCTTTATTTTTAGACTGGTAGTGTAGGAATGAAATAAAATTGCAGCAAAATGGAGTAGTGGTAGTACACCTTTATTTCATAAATAGAACAAACAGAAAATGCAGGAAATAAGAAAAGGAAAAGACTACAAACAAATACGAATAATGAATGCATATATGCTATGTGCAGTTTTACATAAACATTTCAATAAAATATAAACATCTTTTATTATAATCATCCATATACATTCTGTGCCTGAAAGCAACTTGTCTTCAATCCTATGGTAACTAGGATCATACATTTATCATTCCAACAACATGCCTGTTAGCAATACGAAGGCACAAAGAATTCATTTACATTGTATTATATTGTTCAGCAGTCAATTGTGGGTATGTAATTGAAAATAATACATCATCCCAAAAATGAATGAATGAATGAATGAATGAATAAATGAATAAATAAATAAATAAATAAATAAATAAATAAATAAATAAATAAATAAATAAATAAATAAATAAATAAATAAATAAATAAATAAATAAATACATACAAAAAATATTGTCTCAAAGTTATATGTACTGACTTTATTATGATTTTAGGATACCACAAGAAGCTATATATGAATGAAACATTCTGCATCTTCAACAACAGTTATTTGAACAATGTAAATTACAATAGTTAACCCTCAGAGCTAGTAAAGAATATATTAGCATTATCAGATTTAGGCAGTCAATAACCAGGATGGCCAATAATTCGCAGCAGTCAGATTTTATATCTCTTTGCTGCCATCTAGTGCTCATCTATATTATTACAGTTTAGACCTGGGAGTCCTAGAATAGAGTAATAATAATAATAATAATAGTAAAGTTGGAAGGGACCTTGAAGGTCATCTAGTCCAACCCCCTGCTCAGGCAGGAAACCCTATACCATACTATCAGTTTCAAACAAGACAGTGAATGAATTTGTTTATTTGCCTGTTTCTGTATAGAATTTACCACTACTCAGTCTAACATGTAATTCTGGCTGACATGCATGTGCCAAAACAAAACAAAACAAAATGAGCAGTTACAGTTAAAATCCAATTAGACATTAATAGATGACTACGTCTTCTATCTCCCTCTAGATGGGGACTTCAATCATCCTGGTCCCAATGCCTGAAGAAAAAAATCAGGTTTGTATGTAGAAAGAGGTGCCTTCCTGCTTTCTGAGTGTAGGTCTCATGTACATCAATGATTGTTGCTATATGTACAATCATCAGCTTAAGCCATAAGTCAAGGCTACCCTGATTAATGGCAGAATGCAAATGACATAATAATAATAATAATAATAATAATAATAATAATAATAATAATAATAATAATAATAATAATAATTATTATTATTATTATTATTATTATTATTATTATTATTATTATTATTATTATTATTATTATTATTATTATTATTATTATTATTATTATTATTATTTAAATTTATATACCGCCCTATCTCCCTTACGGGACTCAGGGCGGTGAACAGGTAATAATAAAAATCACAGTAAATATTACATAAAAGCCTGCTCTAAAATATAGAACCCCTAACAAAACCCAATCAAAACTACGCCAGGCCGGCCGCATGGAACAGATGAGTTTTCAGGGCTCGGCGGAAGAGACGCAGGTCCGCAACTGTACGTAGGTCAGGGGGTAGGTCATTCCAGAGGGCAGGAGCTGCTACAGAGAAGGCTCTCCCCCTGGGGGTCGCCAGCCGGCATTGACTGGCCGACGGTACCCTAAGGAGGCCCTCTCTGTGGGAGCGGACTGGTTGAAGGGAGATATTTGGTAGGAGGCGGTCTTGCAAATACCTAGGTCCATTGCCATGGAGTGCTTTAAAAGTTGTTACTAACACCTTGAAGCACACCCGGAAGGCCACCGGCAGCCAGTGCAGCTCACGCAGGAGAGGTGTTACATGGGAGCATCTAGAAGCATAATGAATCTCTCCACAATATTTGTGAAAATAGCAAACGTATTTTAGAGGACAAGACAGTTTTCCAGACACTATTTGAAGATAATAACCAAACCATATTTATTATATATTTCAAAAAATATTATTACATGACTTCTCATTAAAAGAATCCCAAAGCAATTTACAAAGACAAAAATCTGGCAGATTTGTTTGGGAAAAAGTTCCTGGGGATATCAATGGAACTATATTTATTCTCTGTTTCTTAGATATATTTTTATATCACTACTCAATGTAATGAATCCCAAAGAGGTTTTCAGGTCCAATGCAAATCAGAAGTGAAACATGAGCTTTGTAATTTTTCTTGGATGAATTGTTTTAATTAATTGTTTGGATTGCTTAGATAAATGACATGATGAATAAAACCAATGACATCCTATTTTTTGTCCTGGCAAAATGATTGTTTTTTATTTATCCTGTTGTAATCATCAGTCTTTTTATTTTATTAGTTGTCCTCTGGCAGTAGAAGATTTAGTTTAGTTTGTGTCAAACAACTCTTCTGCAAAATAAATGGTTGCAAAAGTTAAACTTGGCCCAAGTATCATAGCTACTATTTAGGAAATATCCTAAAATGAATTGAAAACAAGAACATTTATCTGGAAGAACAAAATACCACCAATTTAAATAAAAAAGACTTCCAGGCCTTTGATATTCCTTTACTAAGAAAACTCTTCTGACTGATCTCTGCTTTGGTTTCTAAGATATTAAGAAGCTCTGCAATTCTTGAATCACATAACACCATAATAATAATAATAATAATAATAATAATAATAATAATAATAATAATAATAATAATAATAATAATAATAATAATAATAATAATAATAATAATAATAATAATAATAAAGTTGGAAGGGACCTTGGAGGTCATCTAGTCCAACCCCTTGCTCAGGCAGGAAACCCTATACCATTTCAGACAAATGACTGTCCAGTCTCTTCTTAAAAACTTCCAGTGTTGGCGCATTCACCACTTCTGGAGGCAGGTTGTTCCACTGGTTAATTGTTCTAACTGTCAGGAAGTTTCTCCTTAGTTCTAGGTTGCTTCTCTCTTTGATTAATTTCTATCCGTTGCTTCTTGTCCTGCCTTCAGGTGCTTTGGAAAATAGCTTGACACCCTCTTCTTTGTGGCAGCCCCGGAGATATTGGAACACTGCTATCATGTCCCCCCTCGTCCTTCTCTTCATTAAACTAGATATACCCAATTCCAGCAGCTTTTCCTTATATGCTTTGGCCTCCAGTCCCCTAATCATCTTTGTTGCTCTTCTCTGTACTCTTTCTAGAGTCTCAGCATCTTTTTTACATTGTGGTGACCAAAACTGGATGCATGGTAGGTATGAAGGGATCTGCAATCTAATAGATCTGAAGGATGTAAGGCTGGAAAATAAAAGAAGTGAGAAGCATACAGTTATATGGGAAGGGGGGGTGGAGAAAAGAGTGTTAAAACAAAATCAGATTGATTCCCCATCCATTAATAGGTAAAGGGGCAATGATGCAATGCAATGCAAATTAATGATTTTCATCATGTTTACTTTTCCTCTGTTAACCTAGATAAAACAGCCTTATGATATGGTTCTGTGCTCATAAAAGTAAATACGATTAATTTAATGGATGTTCCCTTAGACTTTTGATTCAATAGATCAAATTTCTATCTAGTTGCCCAACTTAAAGTAATGGACGCATCCATTGGATCCAAAGTAATCTGGATGAGGCAGTTATTTGTGTCATCATTACACACACAAAGCAAAGAATTAGAAATGCAGTCATTTCCAGCATTTATGCAATGATTTCATTGTGCAACAAATGTAAATTACAGGCAAGGATCTAATTTATGATTTAATAGCCATTCAGTAATAAGAAATACCCCTTCTCCATTTGGTCCTTTAAATCAAGATTTCATTGCATTGTTCAAAATTCTGATGCTGTGTCAGTGAATATGTATGTTGTGTGTGTGTGTGTGTGTGTGTGTGTGTTGAATGTGTAGGAGAGAGAGGGAAAGATAGCATGACAAAATGGAAAGAGGTGAGACAGTAAGGAGCAGAAGAGTTCTATAATACAAGAATTAGGCAGTTTCCATCTCCATTGACTTTGAGGTCAACAGGCCTTCAAATTAAGGAAGACCTTACATCTCAGTGGTCAAATTATCTTTTCCCCCATTTTAGACAAAAAATGAGGAAGGAATCCTTTAGGTGACAATGCATACTCTGCTCTTTTTTATTTATTCCATTATAGAGGGGGTGGAATAATTAACATTCAGAAGCCACTAGTTTAAAAAGGCAAGAGCATTTAAGGGGAACACCAGCAACTTCTCAAAATTAGCTTATGCATCAAAATGTCAATAGTTATAGGAGAAGTGCAAGCTGGAAGGAGGTGTTAAACGTGTCATCAGTTTGGAGTCACTGTATTGTCACGAGAGATCTAAGTCCATCCTCCCCCCCCCCCATAAATTCTGTTGACCTTTATCTAGTGGCAATTTAGCTTTGGCTGTTAATTGACTAGATTCTTTTTTATATAAATATTTTATTTGATTTTATAAGGATAAAGGGGAAGTGGGGTCAATAAGGGTATAACAAGGGGTGACAAACAAAAAAGATTAGACCAGGGGAAGGGATAGATACAATAGTGGGGATGTCCCCCACAATGTCAATGCTTCAGCAAGTAAACCCATCCAGGTATACATATTCAATCATAATAATTAATATAAAATAGCAATACTTAATATAATATTACTAATATATTACTAATTAATTATAATAACTTTAACACATTAACATATTACTTATTGGTTATAATTACTTATTATTAAAATCACAAAAAAGAAGAAGAAAAATTCATAGGAACATGGAATTTAAATTTAATTGACTAGATTCTTGTATTAGCGATAACAATGATGAACTCTTCTGATGATGAACTCTTCTGATGATGAACTCAACAAACAGTCCTGGTTATTTGAGCCTGACAGTAATGCTCTGTATAATGAGCTCAACTCTTTTCAGTTTCTCTCTTCTCCCTGTCTTTCTTTCTTACTTACTTACCCTTCAGACATACAAACACACTCAATTTTTGGTGGGGGTATGGGCAAGGGGTGGTCAGACCAATGGAAGCTTTAGTACTGCACAAATCCTAGCCTATTCCTCTGGCATTGCAACATTGTAGTTAACACTCCAGCACTACTCACTGTTTACTAAATTGTGGTCTCTTAGTAGTTTTTAATGATCTTTATAAGATGGGCTTTCTGATTTCATTAGAACTCATTATTAACTCTCAGGTCCAAGCAACCTATGAAAGGTTTAAGTTGACTACTTTATTCTCTTCTACTTATATCAGAAGAATCTCTCCAGATTGCCTGCCTTCTCTTGGGGATTAGTCAGTTCCATATCTGATAAGGTTCATGGAACTTAGGGGAGCTAACCAATCCTAGATCTCTTCTGGCTGTGCAGCAACTCAAGGCTAACTCCCCAATTGATCCATCCTCCTTGCCTTGCTGAGAATTTCCCAACATTAACACTTTCAAAATTAAACAATAGAAGTTTGGATAATTGAGACCTGCCATTTTGATTTTCCACCATATTCTGAGCTGATGTTACTTCTTTGGGATAGTCACCAACTTTTTACTGTGATGGCGTGAAGCTAAAGCACAGCATCATGTTAGACATATTCATATATTGTATCTAAACTGATAAAGAATTAAAACAGTGTACTTCATAGGCATAAAGTACAAATGTCATAATCCAAAAGCTTTTTGAACAACTTCCCCTCACTGAAATTCAGCAACAAAATTTGATCTGTGTCTATATTTTAGGTCTTATTTTTTTCTTGACTCTCTATAAAGAATTCCCCTTTAGCTGGTTTGGTAAAAAATAATAAATAAATACTCCAAAGCAGAACAACTTGTCTCACATTTATTAATGATGTGTTACTCTCCAATCCTTCTAAACAGCCTGCAACCCCGAAGATGCAAATTCATTAAAGAAAAAAAACTCTGAAAAATGCTGGAAACCTATAATTTTGTGCAGCTGTGGCCATTTTCAATTGGTGAAATAAACTTTCACAATCAACATTCATTTCTGGTTAAAATAAGACAAAAATCTGAAACCTACAATTCCCTTTAAAGATAATTTTGCCAATAATCTTTTCAGAAATGGATCAAGTAATTTGTTAATTATCTCCTCCAACATAATGAGCGTGGATCCAACCAGCATTAATCTGAAATTAACTCTAAAAATAGCAAGATAAGGGCAGTTACACAAAGCCTTATTTCTACTCCTCAACCTTTCTAAACCTTTTGGAGATGGATGATCTTGGTCTTCTCTGCCTACTATCAAATATCATCGGTCACCTTCATGACCTTGTTATTCCTTTTACTTTTCATTCTCTATTTCCAAGATAGAGATGGATTTATGGACTGCAAATAGAACAGAGATGGCCCAAATGATAACCTTTCAGACAATGCTGAAATCCAACTCCCATCAGTCCTATCCTAGCAATTGTAGGAGTTGTAATCTAAACACCTTTAGAATACTCTGGTGGGGAAATCTAAATCTAAATAAGGAATCAAAGTGATTGAAGATAGATGAAACAAAATATATCTTATTGCTATGAACAACTGCAGTGGTCCCTGGCTCCTGGTCAAAAGAATGCAAAAAAAAAAAAATGCTGAGCAAAACAAGGTTATATGGTTTATATATACTGTAGGTGTCCTAATAAACATCCTAATTTTGTTCATTTTTAAAGCATTTCTCTGCTGCTGTTGGGAATCCTATGCCTGTATCCTAGGAATTTACTGATTTCTTATGTGGGTTAGTAGACCTTTGTGACAGTGATGAAAGGATTCAAGATTAATGCATCACCATCTAACAAAAGGTGAACCATTTGAAATTCCTGTTGAGTTCTTTCCCTAGCATCTGAGCAGCCCCTATAATGGCAGACAGTGCTGCATTCCTTAGCAATCGTACAAAGATTTTGCAGACTTGATATGAATCTAACTATTTGAAAATACACCTTCAAAAACTAATTGAGGCGGAGGGGATTTTTTTTGGGGGGGGGGAAACTCCCCCCCAAAAAATTAACTATTGGAAAAACAACTCCTAAATATTATCAAGTTAAAGCTACCATGTCAAAATTAGCATAGTATATGCATGCAAACCTAAACTTTCTTTCTGTAGAAGAGAAATCAGGCTCAGAAATCAACTGACTTTGAGGCTGTTCATTCATCAACTGATTTCTGAAGGAGACTTTGAGTGTCCAGATTCTGCTGACTGCATTAAAGACTATCAGAAAACAAGAATACAATAATTGGGAGATGTTTGAATGTGGCTTTCTAAGTAGCCTGCAGCTCAGGGCAGTAGCAATGAAATGCACAGTGAAATGCATTGATCTATGTATTACTGCATGAAAATTTCTGCTACAATATATAGATATTTTTACATCCATGTTTCAATTTAAAAGCTGCAACACAGAATTCAGAGAAGTGACTATACCCAACATTGGTTTAGGCTGGTTACTTTGGTTTAGAAAACATGAGTCATGAGGGTTGACCATAAAATACAAACTAAATATTTTCCCCATTTATGTTTAATTCTATTTTGCATCTGTATTTCTACAATATAAAAAAAGTGGCCCAACCTGTCAGAAGATGCAGGTTTAGGGGCAGAAAAGAAATGCAGGTCAAAACAGAGAGACCATCTAGCTGTTTTAAATGAATTCAGATTTGGAAGACTGGATGAATTAACACATATTAACACAACCAAGAACTAAACAATAAGTAATTTCGTGACTGTGACAACTATTAAACATGCCTTTTCTTGGAGCCAGGGATGCTCCACCACTGGAGCTTTTCAAACAGATATTGGACATCCATTTGTCAGGGATGATTTAAGGATTCCTGGTCTAGACTCTAGAAGACCTTCAAGATTCCTTCCACCACTATAATTCTATTTCCCATCAGAAGAAAGCAAGCAGGGGTGTCCATTGGATGGGTGAAAAGATAAAGATGGTGGTTGCAAAGTACATCAAGGTCCTACCTCGTGTGTGTGTGTGTGTGTGTGTGTGTGTGTGTGTGTGTGTGTGTGTGTGTGTGTGTGAGGTACCTTCAGAGGCTCCTGAAAGCAAGCTCTAATCCTCCACAGATTTCCTGAACTTTCTGGCTTTGCTTAATAGGAGAAATCCAAGCTTTATTTATTAGTTACAGTAAGCCAGGAAATCTTTTGCATGTGGAAAGTAAGCTGTGAATCATATGGAGGTTATTTGACAGATAGGACATGGTGGATTTACAGCAAATTAGATGAGGTTATTATTGAGGCATCGTCTTGGAATCTTTGTTTATAGACTGCTTAGAAGGTGGGAGTGGAGAGATTTACACACTAAAAAATGATTTTTGTGCAAATGCAGAACTTGAACACGACACAGCCAACAAATAAATTATGTTAACTTTTGGAATTAAATTAACTACTAAAATATACAGCCTCATTAGTTGTGGTAATGAGGCACTTGATGAGATAGACCTAGTCTTTTAGGAGGAATGTTAGTGTTGCTCTTAGAAATACAGTATCTGATGTCATGGAAATGGAGAGGGAAAAGAAACGGTGTTTTAAAATCTTTCTTAGCTTTGACTTCATTTTCTGGATTTGTACAATTCATTGAATATATATATATATAATTTTATGATTCAATGAATTGTACAAATCCAGAAAATGGGTGTATTGAATAAAGCAAGGGTCTCAAATCCCCAGGCTGCAGACTATTACTTGACTGCATCCCATTGAGAACTGGACCGCCGAAGTAGTGGGTAAGTGAGCAAAACTTCATTTTCACATGTGCAGGATTTAAGTTGCTCATGCAAAACCATTTCCCCCTACAAACGAAGTTTCTGCCACCCCTGGTCTACAAAACTAAAAACATTAGGGAATCCCTGCAGTAAAGAATCCTATTTGAACCCTTCTTTATTGCCTTATCCACAGTTAATCTTCTGTGAGATGATAGGATCAATCACAAAGACCATTTACCCTGTCTCCAAGACAGCTTAATTACAAACCACCCCAGAACCTTCATCTGAGGAGCCATGTCATCCCAATGGGACTACTCACTCCAGTGGAAGGGCTGCTGAGAATCCTATCAGCCAAAGAATTCCAGCTGATTGGCTCACGGAGAAGAACCTTTTCAGCCTATAGCCCTGCACCTGTGGAACATACTACCTTCAGAAGTGAGAACTGTGCCCACTTTTGGGCCTTCAAAAAGGATGTCAAAAGCTGGCTTTGATGTTCTGCGTGGACCAAGTGGGTGCTCACCACTGGAAATGGTTGACATAGTAAGAAGAACATCTCATCCCCATTTTGTCCATCTCCTTGGTACTAGTTTTTACGTAGTGCTTAAAATTTCAATTTTTTCCTACATTTATCTTTTTATTGTCCATAAGCTACCAAGAGTCATCTTATCAATAAAAGGGGTAGCATATAAATTAAATCAATCAATCTAGGGGTCTTTCTTAGGCAGATAATTTCCAGATCAAAGTATCAGGAAAGTTCAAAGTGGCTTTGTTCATTGCTGCCCTCCAAAAATAATTGCTGCCCCATTCTGGCCAAATGGGCAGTACAAATAAACATGGAATGTTCTGCAAGTGTTCCCAGCTTGGTGCTGTTGAGAGATATCTCTTTATTTATGCTCAGGCAAATGGCTTACAATTCTGTGCACCCTTCAATAATTTGGCAGCCCGTAGTTTTACACTTTCACACTGAAAAACATAACAGCAAGGAAAGTTATTAAAAGAAAGAGAGGAGGAACCACTGTCCAGAAGTATGTCCTCTGGAGCCTTGGTGACACAATGATTAGAATACATATTGCAATCTAATTCACTGCTCACTTCCAGGTGTTTGATTTTGACTGGCTCACGGTTGACTCAGCCTTCCATCCTTCTGAGGTCAGTGCAATGAGGACCCAGATTGTTGGGGGCAATATGCTGACCCTGTAAACCACTTAGAGAGGGCTGTAAAGCACTGTGAAGCGGTATGTAAGTCTAAGTACAATTGCTCTTCATAGACTGTATTTTGCTAGCTTGATCCTCTCTTTCCTCCTCTCATCTTTCTCTTTTTCTATTGGTTTTGATTCTTGAAATCAAATTTGTTTATTGTAGTTCTTGTAGGATAGGAGGGATCCTCAGAAGTTATTTTGGGCCAAATGGGGGAGATGGCCTATCAAACTAGTTTCTAGTTTTTTTCCAAATTGCTGGCTCTCAGAAAGATTTCAGTATAACAAGTTGGAAGGGATTTTGGAGGTCTTCTAGTCCAACTCTATACCATTCCAGACAAGTGGCTGTTGAGCCTCTTCTTAAATGCTTCTAATTATGGAGCACCCACAATTTCTGAAGCCATCCATTGATTAATTGTTCTCACTGTTAGGAAATTTCTCCTTAGTTCTAGGTTGCTTCTCTCCTTGATGAGTTTCCACCCATTGTTTCTTATCTTGCCTTCTGATGCTTTGGAAAGAGATTTACCCCCTTTTCTTTGAGGCAGACTTAGATATTGGAACACTGCTATCATATCACCCCAGTCCTTCTTTTCAGTAGGTTAGACAAACCCAGTTCCTGGAACTGTTTTTCATATATTTCATCCTCCAGCCTCCTAATCATCTTTGTTGCTCTTTTAGATTAGATTAGATTAGATTAGATTAGATTAGATTAGATTAGATTAGATTAGATAAGATAACCTTTACTTTCATTTTTTTACTGTGGGCACAACGGCACACATTAAAAATGAAATTTAATTGCTTGCTCTCAAAGTGAACACATACATAACACACATTTAAACATACTATATACAATATATGTATAGACTTGCACTCTTACATATAAGTAACATATAGCTATTAATCACTGTCCATCTTGAATACATAATGGAAAGAGGAAGCTTTAGAGTTCACAAGGTTAATACTGTATGGAAGAAAACTGTGACTGAATCTGGATGTTCTGCTTCAAATACCACGGAGCCTCCTCCCAGAAGGTAACAAGGAAAAGAGGATGTGAAGAGGATGTGTAGTGTCCCAGACAATCTTATGGACCCTGCTCAAACGACGCTTATATGCTATGTCCTGGATGGAAGGGAGGGAACTGCCAATGATCTTTTCAGCCATCCTCACCACTCTTTGCACCACCTTCCTGTCTGAAGCAGTGATGCTTCCAAACCAGACTGTGATGCTGTATGACAGGATGCTCTCGATCATCCCTCTGTAAGGATAGGAGAAGGACGATGTGCTTTTCTCACGTGACGCAGAAAATGCAGGCACTGCTGTGCCCGCTTCACCAGTGTCTCACTGTTGAGCGACCAAGCCAACCTACTTGTTAACTGCACACCCAATAATTTGATGCTGGTAACCATCTCCACAGGTGAATCATTAATGCACAGAGAAGTGTGGCTGTGCCTGCCTTTTCTGAAATCAACAATGATCTCTTTGGTTTTTCCGGTATTTAAAACAAGGCTGTTTTCCTTACACCAGTTCACCAAACCCTCAACCTCCTTGCGGTAAGCACCCTCATTGTCATCATGAATAAGGCCCACTACTGTTGTATCATCTGCGAACTTCACAATATCGTTGGTGGCAAACCTGGCACAACAGTCATGGATCAACAGGGTGAACAGTAGCAGACTTAGGATGCAGGCCTGAGGAGAACCTGTGCTCCAGAAAATGGTGTTAGAAATATTTGTTCCAGCTTGCACATACTGGGGCCTGTTAGTAAGAAAATCAGGAATCCCATTGCACAAAGAAGTGTTTAAGCCTAAAAGACCCAGTTTGTCTACTAGATGCTGGGAAATGATTGTGTTAAATGCTGAACTGAAGTCAACAAACAACAAACACACATGAGTATTTCTTTCTTCTAAGTGCTTCAAGCTCAAATGGAGAACAGAAGAAATAGCATCCTCCGTAGAGCGATTTGGTCGGTAAGCAAACTGAAGCAGGTCAAATGCTGGTGGGAGGCTAGATACAATAATGTCCTTTATCAGCTTCTCAAAACATTTCATAATGATGGATGTCAGTGCAATTGGATGGTAATCATTGAGGCCTGTGGACGTTTTTGGCATTGGCAAAATGATGATCATCTTAAAACACAATGGTATCACTGCCTGCTGCAATGAGAGATTGAAAATATCTGTGAGAACACAAGCCAGCTCATCTGCACATTCCCTGAGAACACGTCCAGGGTCTGGATGGGGAGGAACAGACTCAGACTCAACCCTTCCAAGACCGAGTGGCTGTGGTTGCCGGCGCCCCGGCATAGTCAGCTGATTCCATCGCTGTCTATAGGGGGCGAAACTTTGGCCCCCTCAGAGAGGGCGCGCAACTTGGGTGTCCTCCTGGATCCACGGCTGACACTGGAAGATCATTTGTCGGTCGTGACCAGGGGGGCGTTTTATCAGGTTCGCCTGATTTACCAGTTGCGCCCTTTTCTGGACCGGGACGCTTTGCGCACAGTCACTCATGCCCTCGTCACCTCCCGCCTGGACTACTGTAATGCTCTATACATGGGGCTCCCCATGAGGAGCATCCGGAGGCTTCAACTGGTCCAGAATGCGGCCGCGCGGGCGGTNACTGACCTAGGGTGAATTTTAAATAGGGATAATTTTTAATGATTTTTAATAAGAGACACAGCTACAAATATTTGGTTTTAATTGGCTTTTATTGGGGAAATGTGCTATGTTGTTTTAATATGCTGTGAGCCGCCCTGAGTCCCGTGGGGAGAAGGGCGGCATATAAGTCAATGTATTAAATTAAATTAAATTAAATTACTATCTGGGCCTGCTTCTTTCTGAATGTTAACTTTCCGCAGTGTTTTCTGGACAGAGGTGACATCAAAGCTAAGCACTTGCTCATCAGGATGGGGCACAGCTTTCCTAGCAGGAGTGTTATTTGATGCCTCAAATCTATCAAAAAATGTATTCAGTTTGTTTAGGAAGTCTGTGTCGTCCTTGCATCTTGATGGAGTCACTTTATAATCCATAATGGCCTGGATTCCTTGCCACATTCACCTGGTGTTTGTTGGGGCCTGAAAAAAGTTCTGAATTTTCTGGCAATGGGCTTGCTTTGCATCTTTTATGGCATTTTTCAAATTAGCTCTGGCTGTTCTAAGTGGCAGCATATGTCGCCAGATTTAAAAGCCAAATTCTGTGCCTTCAGCATCTTGCAGACCTCATAAGTCAGCCATGGTTTTTCATTCGCCCTCACAACAATGTCCTCTATGCACTTTTGGATATATGCAGACACCGTGGTGGCATACTCCTCAACATTTATATGTTGGTTATCAGTAGCTGCTTCTTTAAACATGCCCCAACCCACGCAGTCAAAGCAGTCTTGTAATGCTTCTATAGCTCCCTCTGTCCAAACCCTCACCTGCTTTACTGTAGGTTTCACTCTGACTAATAAGGGTTTATATGCTGGAATAACCAGCACTGGGAGATGGTCAGAGGAGCCCAGGTGAGGATGGGGGATAGTTTTGAATGCCTTCTTGATGTTGGAATAAGCAAGATCCAGTGTATTGACCCCTCTGGTTGCAAAGATCCCTCTGATGGAAATGTGACAGGGTAGCTTTCAAATCAATTTGATTAAAGTCCCCCATTACAATAAATGTACTTTCTGAGTGAGTAGTTTGTAAGTCACTGATGGTATGATAGACAACATTCAAGGCCTCTTCTCTGTTTGCATCAGGGGGGATATATACAGCTGTGATAATGATAACAGAAAATTCTCTAGGCAGATAGAAGGGTCTGCATTTGATGGTCAGAAGCTCCACTTTTCCAGAGTCACAACATCTTTTTTTATAACTTGGTGACCAAAACTGGATGCAATTTGAGGAGTTTTCATTTCAAGTGGTCTGGAGATTTCCAGTTGGAGGCCATTGGTCAAAGTCTGCATGATAAACTCTTTGGAATATATCTGAAGTTCTTCCGGAAAAAGTACTAAGCAGAGCCATCAAAATCCTAGTACGACTCTACAGCCTGAGAAACATATGGATGTATAGGAAAAGATATGCTGTGCCAACGTGCTGGAGAGTAGCAACAAAGCAGATGAAGTTGACACCAGTGGAAAACCTCATTTGAAAACACCATATGTGAGGAGGGAAAGATCAAAATACATTCCCAGAGGTTTTTTTTTTAAAAAAGTGGAAATAATCAAATTCTTTCCTCCAAAGGGCACTCTTTAATTTAATTTGCTGTTTAATCTTCCGAAAAGCTCCATCAGTGTCAATATGCATGGGGGAGAGGCACTGTGTCCTATAAATCGCCTTAAAGACAAAAAAGCTTAGCTTGGTTGCTATTAAAGGGATGGGTTTAAACATGCATTCTGATGCATTTACCCCTTTGGCCTTTAGCAGCTTCTCTGCTAACCCAGCTTCTTCTCAGTGCACAGTTATTATCCTGATTCTAATGTACACAAAATAGGAAGACACACTACTAATTTGTTATTGGGCTTTGAATG
This sequence comes from Protobothrops mucrosquamatus, assembly GCF_001527695.2. Classification (NCBI taxonomy): domain Eukaryota; kingdom Metazoa; phylum Chordata; class Lepidosauria; order Squamata; family Viperidae; genus Protobothrops; species Protobothrops mucrosquamatus. The sequence continues at coordinate 260,743 of NW_015386438.1, forward strand.
ACTTGCCCTGGCTTCTGAGGCAGGCATTCACCTGCCATAGACCATTTGTTTAGTACTTAATATATGGAAAGGGGGTGGGTGGGTGGGTTATAAAAGGGGTTATGATTGATTGCAGAAAATAATCTTCCACAACAGCAGTATTTGTCTAAGGACATTAAGAAATTTCCCAATAAGTCCATGCTGGCAAAGACGGGTTCAGTGCCTCTGCAAGGTTGCAAGATAATGCCAATTACATAATCATAACTAGGCTAAGCCAGATCATGTATAAATTAGTATTCCACCCTCATATTCCCATTCTTTTGATAGATACAGAGTTTCATCTCTACCCTTCATTCCAATTCACAGAAAAAGAGAAGGACATCTCCCTCATTAGAAAAGGCTAAAATACATATCTGTTTCCAAAGGGAACACAATGAAAAGCTTAAACAGTAATGTCTGATGAAGATGTCTGGGGTCATAGAACAAATTTGAGATATCAAGGAAATTATGCTTTCACAAAAGCTTATAATCAACATAATTGAGGAGTCCTTGGTGCTCTCTGAACTTGTTTGTTTTCTTGTAGACATTTCATTGCCCAAACTAAGTAACATCATCAGTGCTAGTAAGGAGTGGGGTTTGCTGTTAGTTTATATTCTAGTGTCTTCCCTGTCAGGGGTGGTCTTAGAGATTCTTTGGTTGGGCTGTTTGCTGTTGACTTCCTTGGCAGTTTCTTGATTGCGGTATTGTTTATTTGATTGTTGGTCTGATGTTAATCTTGGAGTAAAACTATGCTGATCTGGCTGTTGATTGCTAGTGCATAGGTGTTTAGGTATTTTTGTTCCCTTGTTGGCTAATTGATTATCTCTTTTGCATAGTCTATAGATATTGTTAATGCCTATGTGTCTATTGATGGCTATCTTGTCAGAGTGCCAGGCTTCTAGAAGTTCCTAGCATTTTTGGACTTGGCTTGCTCTAAGATAGTCACGTTTTTCCAATTGAAACTGTGGTTATGTCTCCATGAACAGCAACTAGCAGTCAGAAGACATGATTTACTCCAAGGTTAACATCACACCAATGATCAAGTAAGCAATACCCCAATCAATAAACTTCCAAGGAAGCCAATAGCAAACATCCCAACCAAATAATCTCTAAGACCACCCCTGACAGGGCAAGACATTAGAATATAAACTGAGAAGAAACCCCACTCCTTATTGGTGATGTTACCTAGTTTGAATAATGAAATGTCTGCAAGAGAACAAACAGGCTCAGAGAGCACCAAGGAGCCCTCATTTCAACCCTGAGTTACAAATATTCTCCTTTATTGGTAATCAACATAATTCTCACTAAATTTAAATGTTGCCCCCCCAGGTATTGCTTAGATACTCAGATAAAATGAGTGAATTGGAACCTATGAGTGAAAAATCATGCTCTAGGTTCAGAGGCAGGATGTGAAGACCAATTACAGGACAGCAATGTTGACAGTGGTTTTCTGTCTTAATATAACAGTTGGCCTTCCCAGAGGCTCAGATTGGTTGCTATGGAAAGTAGGTTGTCTTAAAGCAGGGGTCTTCAAACTTGACCCTTTTATGACTTGTGGACTTCAACTCCCAGAATTCCTTAGCCAGGCACACTAGCTGAGGAATTATGAGAGTTGAAGTCCACAAGTCATAAAAGGACCAAGTCCGAAGACCCCTGTCTTAGAGAAATACTTTGATTGGTCCAAAAAAACCAAGGAAGTCCAAGAGGACAATGGTCCCTATGAGGGAAAGTCAGCAATGGATGTTTTGTCAAACCATTCATCTTCTGGTTGTGTTTGGGCATGTTCAGAACTTTCCTGTTTCATTCCTCACAGGTTGAGGGATTTTAATGGTATCTCCTTTGGAGGATTTTCTAGGACTAGTAGTATTCTTCTTAATCTCTAGCTCAAATAAGAATATAAGTTAGTCCTGGACATTCAATCACAACTGAGCCCAAAATTTGAGTGGGAGAATTGTTAAGTGAGTTTTGCCCCATTTTGCAACCTTTCTTACCACAGTTGTTAAGTGAATCACTACATTTAGTGACACAGTTGCTAAGTGAATCTGGATTCCCTATTGACTTTGATTGTCAGAAGGTTGCAAGAGGTGTTCACATGATCCCTGGGACAATGTAACCATCATAAATATGAATCACTTGCCAAGCATTTGAATTTTAGTCATGTGACCATGGAGATGCTGCAATGGTTGTTAAGTGTGAAAAATGGTCATAAATCACTTTTCCAAGTGCTTTTCTAACTTTGAACGGTCACTAAATGAGCCATTGTAAATCGAGGACTACTTGTAGTTTAGGAGTCACTGGAACCACTTTGGCCTTTACTTTCCACATCTTTTCTAGTTTATTTATGTATTTGTTTTTATCCCACTATTAATTTGTTATGTATATAAACAAAGGCAGGAAACATACCTAATACTCCTTCCTCCTATTTTCTTCACAGCAACCAGCCTGTAAGGAGAGGTAGGCTGAGAGACAATGACAGGTCCAAAGTCACCCAGCTGGTTTAAATAAACAGAGTTATTCAGTTAATGATTATACATGTCTATGGAGATTCTCAGTCATCCAGGTCATGGTTGTCCCAAAGGTGCTTTTTGAGGAAGCAACTGGACTTTCTTGTTTATTCTTTGAAGGTGTTTTGCTTCTTCAGTTCTGACTGGATTGTGGGGAATGGAAAGATTATATTCCTTGCAGACAGCTGGTCGTTTGCATTCTTTTAGAGAGTCATTGAGGCCACTTGGAGGTCTATCTGTGTCTTCAGGGTCACCTGGGTAGTGCAAATGTATGTGGAGTCTTCTTGGCTCTAGGATGTTTTCTGCCTTGTGTCCCTTCACTGTTGAAGACAGGCGCAGGCTGTTGGAGATGAGTCTGTTATGATTATGCAGTTTCCCCAAAATGAATTAGTTAAGCAAGAATCCTAGAGCATGTCAGAGATTGGCTGTACATTAAAACACATATTGAATCCTTGATATTCCAAGGAGTTAAGGTTAATGAGTGAACCGGTTTTGTATAGTGGTTTAGCTACCAGGCTAGAAACCAGGAGACTGTGAATTCTAGTCCAACCTTAAGCATAAAAGCCAGCTGGATGACCTTGACCCTTCACTCTCTCTCAGCCTTAAGAAGAGTCCATTGGAAACCACTTCCAAAATATTGGCAAGAAAACTGCAAGGACACATTCAGACAGCTGCCCAAAATTAACATTGATTCACGAGCACATAACAAACGGCCAATGAAGTGGCTAGAGCAACAATTAAAGGGCAAGTGAGTTTTCTTCTTGCTATAAAACTGGGCTGTGAGAGAATAGAACAGAACAGAACAGAGCTGGAAGGGACCTTGGAGGTCTTCTAGTCCAGCCCCCTGCTCAAGCAGGAGAACCTATACTATTTCAGATAAGTAACTGTCTAGTCTCTTCTTAAAAACCTCCAGTGATGGAGCACCCACAATTTCTGGAGACAAGCTGTTCCACTGGTTAATTGTCATCACTGTTAGGAAGTTTCTCCTTAATTCCAGGTTGCTTCTCTCTTTGATCAGTTTCCAACCATTGTTTCTTGTCCTGCCTTATGGTGCTTTGGTGAATAATGTGACCCCCTCTTCTTTGTGGAAGCCCCTCAATTACTAGAATGCTGATATCATGTTGCCCCTGTTTCTTCTTTTCTTTAGGAAAGTCCTGCAACTGTTTTTCATATGTTTTAGTCTCCAGGCCTTTGATCATTTTAGTTGCTCTTCTCTGAACTTTTTCCAAAGTCTCAACATCTTTTTTGTAGTATAGTGACCAAAATTGGTTGCAGTATTCCAGGTGTGGTCTTACTAGGGTTTTATAAAAATGTTCTGTTTTAGCATCAGAGACATTGAAGCGAGGCAGGAGTAACAAACACAACTACTTTATTGAGATCACAAACAGAACAGAACAGAATAGCAAACAAAATGGTGCTGGCCCTTTTATACTCCCTTTGCAGGGACAGCATCAGCCTATCAATGCAAGGCTGGTCTCCCACCTTGCTCATGCTCACAAGGCTACTCGAGCCATGTAGGAGCTCAGGGTGAGAAGTATCAAATTCTGATAGACAGCCTAGCTTTGACATCGTTACAGGTTGAAGCCTCTTCGATGCCTCTTGCTGCAAAGTATGAGAAGGGGTCCCACAAAACTGAGCTCACCTCCAGCGTTCTCATACTGGCAGGCAATCGCTTCCTCTGGACGCCAAACTTCCCAGTGCTTCAGGCCTCCTCTGGTAAGTCAGCCTAGCTTCTCCTGTTGTTCTTCTTGCAGCCTATCCCACCTTCATTGCCAATGTTCTGTTTTAGCATCAGAGACATCGAAGTGAGGCAGGAGTAACAAACACAACTACTTTACTGAGATCACAAACAGAACAGAACAGAACAGCAAACAAAATGGTGCTGGCCCTTTTATACTCCCTTTGCAGGGACAGCATCAGCCTATCAATGCAAGGCTAGTCTCCCACCTTGCTCATGCTCACAAGGCTACTCGAGCCACGTAGGAGCTCAGGGTGAGAAGTATCAAATTCTGATAGACGGCCTAGCTTTGACATCGTTACAGGTTGAAGCCTCTTCGATGCCTCTTGCTGCAAAGTATGAGAAGAGGTCCCACAAAACTGAGCTCACCTCCAGCGTTCTCATACTGGCAGGCAATATCATGCTCACAAGGCTGGAGACAGTCTGTCTGGTCCCAGGCAATCACATGGTCTGCCCGGGCCTTCTGCAGCCTCCTGAGCCTGCTGAGTCATTCAGCAGGCCCAGGACATAACACCCCTCCCCCTTGGATAAAACAATAAGTGAAATGCAGCATACATATACATGTGTTCAATTAAGTATGTTGTTATTCTAACACAATGATGCCTGCACACAGGCAGACCCAGTCATGACATTTCTCATATTTACAAGAATACCACATATTGTTTAATACTATCAAACAAAACACCCCAACTCTGAGTGTGCCCTTAGTTCAAGAGAACTATTAAGCCTCCCTACATACATTCTATTTTTTCACAAGACTATTAGGCTTGTCCTGGAATTGACAAGAACCTTACATAGTCTTGTAAATGCTTGGAGGGACCCCTTGTTTGCTCTGATCTTCTTAGAGCTGTTGTGGGCGCCTGGCCTGCAAGCTCGCCTGCCAGGCTTGGCAGACCAGGATGTAGATGCCCCCTGGAATCTGGTGACCCTCCATCGAACTGACTGGCCAAAGCCTGTAACCCCAGACCAGAGTTCCTTGGTGGGGTGGAATTCCCCGAGTCCACAATGGACCCCTCTTGGGAGCACTGTCCCGTGAGCCCAAGACCAGCAGATGGAGAAGCCTGTAGTGCTGGTTGGCTGGCCAAATCCATAGACCCAGTGCCCGAGTCAGGACCCGCCTCATAAGCAGAACCCCCTTCTGGAGCCAGTGTATCCCCACTTTCACAGAGAGACTATGATCCCCGATCGTAATCGTGGTCTTTCTCCCCCCCCCCGAGAGCAGAGCCAGGAGCGGAAGTGTTGCTGGAAAGCCTCCATCGTAGTTGATCGATGTGCCGCATTAACACACAACCATCGTCCAAGGCCACTTCATATGACAGTGGCCCAGAGACCTTGCATTCCACTGCGGTCACCCAGAGATGTCCAGGTCCATAGTTCCTTGCCCAGACCGGATCGCCCACCTGTAGTCTCCTAGGTGCCTGCGGCTGTGACACCTGTGAAGCCATCCGGTCTGGGTGCAACCTGCCCAGTTTGTTAATGAGTCTGCGACCCCAGCGGAGTTCAGCTGGGCTCTTCCCAGTGGCAGTACAAGGTGTGGTGTGGTGGCAAAGAAGAAAGTCAGCTAACCTGTGATGCCAGTTGCCGTGAGTGATTCTCTTTAAAGCATCTTTGGTAGTATGCACCATACGCTCAGCCTGGTCGTTGGAAGCTGGATGGAACGATGCAGATGTGGCATGCTGGATCATGTTGGCTTGAAGAAAAGCCTGAAACACAGAAGACATGAATTAGGGTTCGTTGTCGGAGACAAGGACATCTGGAAGACCATGTGAGGCGAAGATTCCTCTCAGCACCTGGGTGGTCCTAGCAGTAGTAGTGGAGGAGACAGGAACAACCTCTAGCCACTTGGAATGGCTGTCCACGAGGAGAAGGAAGAATTGCCCCTGAAAGGGCCCAGCGTAGTCGATGTGTACCCTCGACCATGGAGTATGTGTCTCCTCCCACCTATGTACAGGGGCCTGGGGCATTTCAGGCCTTGACTGTTGGCACAATTGGCACCCATGAACATGGGTCTCGATCTCTTTATCGAGCCCAGGCCACCAGAGATGGCTACGCGCAAGGGCCTTCATCCGGACTATTCCCGGATATCCCTCATGCAGAGAGAGCAAGACTCTACTCCTCAATGAGGCTGGGATGAATACACCCCTTGAAGGTGGAAAGCTCGTGCTTTCTTTGCCAGAAACTCTGGAATTCTGCACCAGGACACGTGTCAGGCCATCCTGACAACACCCATGTCAGCACGCATGTAAGCGTGTGATCAGTGGCAGTTTCTGCAGCCACGTCCCTAGCATTGAGGGGAGATTCAGGCAATTCCTGAATGGAGAGAATGTGCAGAGCAGGAGCAGGATCTGCCTCTACCTGCTGTAGAGGTAATCTGCTTAGGCCATCTGCATGGCCCATTTCTTTACCTGGTTTGTGGACCAGAGTATAGTCATATGCTGACAGGAAAATTGACCATCTCAGCATTCTAGGGGATATTATATGAGGGGTTTGTTTGTTGTAAACAAACCCAGCAGAGGCTTATGGTCTGTGTAGACTGTGAAATGGCGGCCATATAAGAAATCATGGAATTTCTTTATGCCAGCCACTATTGCCAAGGCTTCTCTGTCAATCTGCGCGTAATTACGCTCTGCAGATGAGAGAGTTCTGGAGTAGTAGGCCACAGGGACTTGTGTCCCATCAGCCTTGAGGTGGCTCAGCATAGCCCCAACCCCATAAGGGGATGCATCACAGGCTATGCATACAGGCAATTGCTCATTGAAATGAGCTAACACAGCATTTGAGGAAAGCAAGGCCTTGACCTCTGAAAAGCTCTTTTCATGGACTTGTATCCACTGCCAAGGAGCCTGTTTATCCAAGAGTCAGTGTAACGGCTCAGCCACTGCGGCCTTGTGAGGTAGAAATGCATGGTAAAAGTTTAACAGTCCCAGAAAAGCCTGAAGTTCGCTTTTGGACTTGGGACTTGGGGCCTGCTGAATTGCTTTGAGCTTGGATTCAGCAGGATGGATGCCTTCAGCATCAATACGGAACCCCAGAAATTCAGTGGAGGTAACTCCAATCTTACATTTGTCTTGCTTCAGCTTCAGCCCTGCTTGGTGGAAACGCAGCAAGACAGCCCTCAGCCTTTCAGCTAAGTTCACAGATGACTCCCCAGCAATGAGGACGTCATCAAAGTAGGGACAGACCCCAGGAATACCACGGAACGTTCGCTCCATCACACTCTGGAATATTCCAGGGGCCACATTAACCCCAAACTGCAGCCTTTTTACCTTAAAGGCTCCCTTGTGCGTCACAATTGTTTGGGCCTCAGCTGTTGCCTCATCAACAGGTAGCTGTTGATAGGCCTGAGCCAAATCAAGCTTTGCAAAGATTTGCCTCCCCTTGAATAAGGCCAGAATGTGGCTCACCACAGGCACCGGGTAGGCATGCTGCTGCAATGCCTTATTTAGTGTACATTTATAGTCTGCACAAATTCGGACTTCTCCATTGGCCTTCAGTGGCGTGACTATAGGAGTTTCCCATGGACTAGAGTCCACAGGTTCTAAGATGCCCTGCTGGAGCAGCTTGTCCAGCTCTGCATCTATTTTGTTCTTTAGGGCAAAAGGCACCCTTCGGGGCTTGATCCTGATGGGTGTGATGGCTGGGTCTAAACGTAAAGCAATGGGAGGCCCCTTGTATGAGCCAAGCTCTGAACTGAACACATCAGCAAACTCCTTGCAAACTTTGCAGATTGTGAAGTCCAGTCACTTGAATCCCAAGGGCCTCGAACCAATCGAGTCCAATAAGACTCGTATGATCACCTCCAACTACCACCACATCTAGCAGCCCTTCAAAACTCCTACGCTGCACCTTGAGCACCTTCCCCTTCACACTGACTCTGGAATTCTGGAAGTCAGTAAGGATTAAATTTGAAGGCCTGAGTTTGACTCATAGGCCACTTCTGCTGCAAACCTTATTAAAGGTGTCCATGGAAATGATCGATAGAGCGGACCCTGTGTCCACCTCCATCGACAAGGGAACCCCTTGCAACTTCAGGTCAATGTGAAGCTTCTTTTTAAGTGGCCTGTGAACCCCGGTTTTGAAAACGCCCCTACGGGACGTGCAGAAGCCCACCCTGTTTTGGCTGGGGACCTTGGTACCTTTCAGAGGCAATTCTTCTGGAGACCGGTTCTTCTGGCGACCCAAACAGATGGAGGCAATGTGGCCTTGCCTGCCACATGCCTGGCAGATAGCGGAGCAGAACCGGCAGTCAGAGCACTTGTGGCGACCTCCACACCCGAAACACCGAGGGACTGAGGTTGTCTGCTGTCTACCTTCCTGAGGCCTTCTTCCTGCTTGCTGCTGAAGCCTGTCTACCTCCATCTCTGTCTCTTCTTCAGAATCCTCCTGAGTGACCTCTTGATGGACTGTACTAGGTGTTGGAGGGTTCTTGGCAAGCCTCAAGGCCTTCACCGCTCCGCCCGCTGCTTCTTCAGCTGGAATCTCTCTTAACGCATCTTGGAATGACACATCTTCTTTTGCAAAAAGTTTCTGTTGCAGCTCACGACTCCGAAGCCCACAAACTAAATGATCCCAGAGCCTCTTTTCTAGATCCTTGAATGCACAAGGCCTAGCTGCTTGTCTTAAGGCAGCAACAAAGTCTGCAGCAGACTCACCAGGCCTCTGATCCCTCTGCTCGAAGGCGTGCCTCCATGCAATTACTGAGAGCTTGGGTTCGAAATGCTCTCGCAGCATCCTCTTTAAGTCAGCATACACAATTGATTCCAGTGGTGCTGGGGCTACAAGATTCTCTGCAATATCAAAAGTCTCTTGCCCACAGACACACAGCAATGTAGCAGCTTTAAGGCCATCTTCTTGGATCTTGTTTACTCGAAAGTAATTCTCTACTCGAGCCACGTAGGAGCTCAGGGTGAGAAGTATCAAATTCTGATAGATGGCCTAGGTTTGACATCGTTACAGGTTGAAGCCTCTTCGATGCCTCTTGCTGCAAAGTATGAGAAGGGGTCCCACAAAACTGAGCTCACCTCCAGCATTCTCATACCGGCAGGCAATCGCTTCCTCTGGACGCCGAACTTCCCAGTGCTTCAGGCCTCCTCTAGTAAGTCAGCCTAGCTTCTCCTGTTGTTCTTCTTGCAGCCTATCCCACCTTCATTGCCAATGTTCTGTTTTAGCATCAGAGACATCGAAGTGAGGCAGGAGTAACAAACACTACTACTTTACTGAGATCACAAACAGAACAGAACAGAACAGCAAACAAAATGGTGCTGGCCCTTTTATACTCCCTTTGCAGGGACAGCATCAGCCTATCAATGCAAGGCTAGTCTCCCAACTTGCTCATGCTCACAAGGCTACTCAAGCCATGTAGGAGCTCAGGGTAAGAAGTATCAAATTCTGATAGACAGCCTAGCTTTGACATCGTTACAGGTTGAAGCCTCTTCGATGTCTCTTGCTGCAAAGTATGAGAAGGGGTCCCACAAAACTGAGCTCACCTCCAGCATTCTCATACCGGCAGGCAATCGCTTCCTCTGGATGCCGAACTTCCCAGTGCTTCAGGCCTCCTCTGGTAAGTCAGCCTAGCTTCTCCTGTTGTTCTTCTTGCAGCCTATCCCACCTTCATTGCCAATGTTCTGTTTTAGCATCAGAGACATCGAAGTGAGGCAGGAGTAACAAACACAACTACTTTACTGAGATCACAAACAGAACAGAACAGAACAGCAAACAAAATGGTGCTGGCCCTTTTATACTCCCTTTGCAGGGACAGCATCAGCCTATCAATGCAAGGCTAGTCTCCCACCTTGCACATGCTCACAAGGCTGGAGACAGGCAATCACATGGTCTGCCCGGGCCTTCTGCAGCCTCCTGAGCCTGCTGAGTCATTCAGCAGGCCCAGGACATAACAAAAACAGTACTAATACTTTGTGTGATCTTGATTCTATGCCTCTGTTTATATAACCCAGGATTGTATTAGCTTTTTTGGCTGCTTCTGCACACTGCTGGCTCATAGTCAAGTGATCGTCCACTAGGACTCCAAGGTCCCTCTCACAGTTGCTGTTTTTAAGCCAGCTCTTGCCTAATCTGTACTTAAACCTTTGATTTTTCCTGCCTAAATGTAAAACTTTGCTTTTCTCCACATGAAAACTCATTTTGTTGGATAGGGCCCATTGTTCAAGTTTGTCAAGATCTTTTTGGATCCTGAGTTTGTCTTCTGGGGTGTTAGCTATTCCTGCCAGCTTAGTGTCATCTGCAAATTTGATGAGTTCCCCTTCTATTCTCTCATCTAAGTCATTTATGAAGATATTAAAGAGTACTAGGCCGAAGTAACAATAGTTTGTTTCATATAACATATTTGATGAGGCTATAGGTGGGTAGTTTGTGCTTTAGTAACTCATGGGAAATAAGACATTATTTTAGCCTGTTGCGTTAACCATGCCATCACGTTTTATCAGTATATATTAAAATTGCCTGATCCTGTGAATATCAGTAACTTGATTTTATTAACTTCACTTAGAATTTAGTGTGCACTGTGAACCCAGACCCCAAAGAAATAAGGTTTGCAGTCATTAAGATGGCTGGTTCATAAGGATGCAGAAAAGGTTTTTCTCTTCAGTGCAGTGTAGAAAATCCATTTCCTATTACAGTAAGGGACATTTAATGCAGTAGGACAAGAATGGACTTTGATGCGATGAATTTTTGAGGTGTGATTAGAGACAATTCTGTAGAGACAGCAACTCTTGCAAGCAATTCTGAGGACACCATGCCCTGCTTCTGGTTATTCCATTTGAGGCGCAAAGAAAAGAGATTATAGAAGAAATGGCAGCATGAAGGCCAATTGGCCCCAAGCATATTTCTTTGCCTTACAGCAATTTCTATTTCAGAAGGTCATTTCTTTTTAAAAGCTTTATGCACATGTTGATGTCCTCTCCCCTTACATCTAAAAGGAAGTTTGCATTTAAAGCAAGAGCTGCCTAGATCTTTCCTGGCAGCTGGTAATGTTCGGTATTGTGCAAAGCTCAATTTAATTTCAGGGTCACCAGCAAATGAAACGCAAGACATGGCAATGAGAATGTAATATAATTGGGTGATTGAGAATGTTGCACAGACATCAACTGTGTCCGGCTGAAATTTCCTCAAGGGAGGCTAATTTTTGGACAGCTGAGAGTTCAACATACTGCCTTTGTGGGGCATAAGAGTTGCAGGGGATAAGTTGATAATGAACAGGGACTGACATCACATCACAGTTTTGATGGAATTGGGATTTTTCTTCTTTTTTTCCCATTTTGAAATAGAAAGGGTTTTTTTTAAGTCTTAAGCCAATTTTAAGGCAGTTTTCAGTTCAACCTGATGGAAAAACATGCTAATATTTTTTTTCCTCTTTGAATCAAAGGCAGTTCCAGGGAGCCCACAAAGGGATATCTGAGAAAGAATGTGCTTTTGGCAAGACACTAACCACCCCAGGACTCGGGTAATTGTAGTCCCAGGACTATAGTAACTCTAAATCATCTTTCTGAAGCCATAGAATGTTTTCTGACCATGGCTGCTAAAAACCAACATGTTTCAATTACAGTTTGATGTTGGAACAAACAGAAACTAAAATGGAACACCTAAAAGAGAGAGATCATTATATAATATTGACATGACAGCAGTGTTCCAATATCTAAGGGGCTGCCATAAAGAAGAGGGGGTCAATCTATTCTCCAAAGCACCTGAAGGCAGGACAAGAAGCAGTGAATGGAAACTAATCAAAGAAAGAAGGAACCTAGAACTATGGAGAATTTTTCTGACAGTTAGAACAATTAATCAGTGCAGCAACTTGCCTCCAGAAACAGTGAATGCTCCAACACTGGAAGTTTTTAATAAGAGATTGGGCAACCATTTGTTTGAAATGGTATAAGGTTTCTTCCCTGAGCAGGGGGTTGGACTAGAAGACCTACTAGAAGGCTTCCAAGGTCCTTTCCAATTTTGTTATTCTGTTATATCTACACACCCATCACATTATTCCCTTTAGGGATAAGCAAATTATTCAGTAGCCAAGAAAACAAATAAGTGAATCATGAAACAAATCAACCCAGAGTTTCACTTGAGGTACAAATGTCTAGACTCAAATTTATTTTAGTCAGCCACACATCATGTGATGACCTGGTTCTTATGAGAAGGTTCTAATATTGGAAAAGATGAAAGGAAAGCAAAATAGAGGATGACCAGCCTTAAGGTAGATAGTCTCAATAACAGTGTCAATGGGTGCACTTTTGGAAAATCTGAAGGTCTAGGCTAGGAACAGATTGTCTTAAAGAATACTTATCAAAGTGGTTACTGAAAGCTGACCCTGAGTTGGTGGCACAAATTAATCAATCAGTTCAAACACCCAGCTTCCTTGACAAGTCCATAATGCTGGGAAGGCTTGGAGAAAAGAAAATAAGAGAGTGACCACCAGCAAGATAGATGGTCAGTTACAGTGTCAATAGGCACACTTTTGGAAGACCTAAAGCCCTATGTTGGAAACAGATTGACTTGGTGTGAGAAAAGAGAAGAAGTGAATGAGTGAGAAAAAGGTGTGAGAAAAGAGAAGAAGTGGATGACCAGCAGCAAAGTGGTGATAGGTTCACCACTGGAAAGCCTGAAGGACCAGATTAGGAACAAACCTAGAGAAATGTTGCTAAGAATTGACACTGACTTGATAGCACATAATCAATCAATCAATCAGTCAATCAATCAATAAACATTATTTAAAGTGGAGGGAAAATGTAAGAAATAGTAACCCAAAGATATTAAATATATGAGAAGTAAAAAGAGAGGGAAATGTATGTACTGTATATTTAATTTAAATCATTACCATACCTTTTCATAGGTTTTTATTTTTTGCAACCCACCCTTGTTTCCACCACATTTGTATACTGCTATACACATTCCTTCTTGACCTTTAAGCTTCTCACCTCTCTCTTTCTGTAGGTCTCGTCATCTCATGTGAACTATTACTTTCAGGGCATCTTATTTTATTTTGCTGTCCACTCAGCACACAACTCAGGTAACATATATCATCGGTAACCAGCAATAAATCCTTGTGAACTAGCACTGCAAGCAAATAATAAAAGCAAAACACAAAAACATAGGGACATAACAAGCATGGAAAACTCATTCCATTGAATACAATTCGCTGACCCAGCGCCTGGGGAAAGAACCATGTCTTTAATGCCTTTTAAAAATTAGGCAGAGAAAGTATCTCAGTGAGATGCTTTTCTAAAGGGTAGGGAGAAGACAGGTCCCTTGGGTCACACCTTAAGATATTGCCTAATCAACAGAATTCAGAACAGATCAACCCTGTCTTCCCTTTACTCTCAATCCATTCATTCTTTCTTCATAGATTTGCATTGCAATTTAATCCAATTCCATGTTGCCTATATGTCCATCTATTTTCTATTTGTCACTTACCTTGAAATTCAATCTACGTATCTTCAAGAGTTATTGCCTCCTGATCTCCTTCTTTTCCTATTCCCATTAATTTATCTATCACATTCCCACTGTATTCAACTGAGTTTCATACCTTGAGTTATTCAATGGTGAAAAAAGTAAGGTTCTACATTTAGGCAAGAAAAACCAAATGTACAGGTATAGTATAGGGGGTACCTTGCTCAATAGTAGTAACTGTGAGAGGGACCTCGGAGTCCTAGTGGACAATCATTTCAATATGAGCCAGCAGTGTGCTGCAGCTGCCAAAAAAGCCAACACAGTGCTAGGCTGCATTAACAGAGGGATAGAATCAAGATCATGTGAAGTATTAATATCACTTTACAATGCCTTGGTAAGGCCACACTTGGAATACTGCATCCAGTTTTGGTCACCACGATGTAAAAAAGATGTTGAGACTCTAGAAAGAGTACAGAGAAGAGCAACAAAGATGATTAGGGGACTGGAGGCTAAAACATATAAGGAACGGTTGCTGGAATTGGGTATGTCTAGTTTAACAAAGAGAAGGATGAGGGG
>NW_015386438.1:275077-280958 GCF_001527695.2 Protobothrops mucrosquamatus
ACAATATCTTAGGGGCTGCCACAAAGAAGAGGGAGTCAGGCTATTCTCCAAAGCGCCTGAAGGCAGGACAAGAAGCAACGGGTGGAAACTAACCAAAGAGAGAAGCAACCTAGATCTAAGGAGAAACTTCCTGACAGTTAGAACAATTAACCAGTGGAACAACCTGCCTCCAGAAGTTTTTAAGAAGAAACTGGACAGCCATTTGTCCGAAATGGTATAGGGTTTCCTGCCTGAGCAGGAGGTTGGAGTAGATGAGCTCCGAGGTCCCTTCCAACTTTATTATTATTATTATTATTATTATTATTATTATTATTATTATTATTATTATTATTATTATTATTATTATTATTATTATTATTATTATTATTATTATTATTAAATGCAGAATAACAATAAACAAATAAATAACATGAAATTTGGTTTCTGATGACATGCCAAATATTCATCTCCATATAATTAAAAATTAGAGCTCTTGCCAACAAGTGTAGTATAGCCATGCATATTTGGCATCTTTCTATCTTCCAAAAATGTTACATCAGGCCCTTGTCCACTAAAGCAGAGGTCCCCAACCTTTTGGGCACCAGGAACCGATTCTGTGGAGAAAGGTTTTTCTACGGACCAGAGAGTATGTGGTTTTGTGTGCTACCTGCATCCCACGGATGGGGCTTTGCTTGTTTGTGCGGCCCGGTTGCTGGCATGCCGCAACCCAGTACTGGTCCACGGACCGGAGGTTGGGGACCCCTGTACTTAAGATTGCCTTCTTGGCCAATATAAATTGCTCAGCACAACTCAGAGCATCCAGGAGTGGTGCTGTAGTGCTTTTCAGCATCTCCTTCAGAGGTGCAGATCCGATCCCTTGACAAACACACTTCAAGTTAAAAAATTTACCCACAGCAGTTATTTACATACTTGTCTGTGTCTGCTTCAAAGCCCATTAATCTTTGGATCCAAAGAGTGGTACAAACTTCTCACAGAAGTCTATGTCCCCTTTATGCGTTATTTCTTTGAATAGTTAAAAAGAGATAGCATTTGGTCTAGTGATTAAGGCATTTGGCTAGAAACCAGGAAACTGTGAGTTCTAGTCCTGCGTTAGGCATGAAAGCCAACCAGATGACTTTGGGCCAGTTACTCTCTCTCAGCTCAGTCCATCTCACAAGGTTGTCGTTGTGGGAGAAACAGGAGAAGGAAGGAGTATTAGGTATGTTCACTGCCTGAAAACATTTATAAAAATAATAAAGGCAGGATGAAAATAAATCAATAAAAAATTGTGTGCAGGGATATTTAATAACCAAAAAGTTCAAGATGATACCCACAATTTTGCAACAGAAGCCACACCCTTTTTTAAATACGTTGAACAAGTGTATATTGAAGGATTCAGTCTTTATTATTTTGCTGTTATCTCCTCCTCTTCTTCCTTTGTTTTAATTAGTTTTGGTATTCTTCCAATACAATTGTAAGAGAGAAGGAGCAGGATATGACCTTACCTGGCTCTAAAGTTGCACTTTTTAATTTATGTATAAACTATTTATGTATTTGAACAAATTTGTATAGTTGCCCATCTTACATTTGTGAGTTTAGGAAGCTCACATAATTAAAGCAATCAAACTGGAAAAGTAATAAACAAAATACAGGAAAACAATAAAAACACAGTAAGCTGTGAAATCAAACTGCTAATTAAAACCAAAATTAAAACTGAAAAAAATTACAAAAAAGAAGAAGAAGAAGCACATGGAACAATTCATACTATGTTAAATAAGCAGATAAATTTTGTGAACTATTCTTGACCACAATGTCTGACTTGAGGGTAAAAGATGAACAGGCATTTCATTCACATGAAATTATGAATTTTGCATTAAAATTGGAATTGCTAGTATTTTAAATGGCATTTTTTTGATTAATAATCTTGTGATGATAAGAAAGGATGCCATATAATCTTTCCAAAATGGTCAAAAAAACTAAATACCACTATATACTCTCTATTCAATATTTTTATTGGCTGTTAAATACTGCTGGTGCCTAAACACTGATTGCTTCCAGTTTTCAAATACTGAAATATTATGCATTTTTTGCACACATGTATGTCTTTCCTTTTAAAATAATCAAAGCAGCTAGCAGCGCAGAGCCCAAAATAATTCCATAATAAAAGGAAATTATATAAATCTAACTAGCAGCAAGATAACAGCTTTAGGAAGGGAATAGCTTCATGTTCTATTAAGAACCACCATTTAGAAAATTCAGTGGTGGGATTCAAATATGTGAACAACCAGTTCTCTTTGTGGATGCCGCTTCCAGAAGTCCATTCAGGACCCGGGCAACAAAAAATTAGTTCGCTACTGAAGTGGTGCGAACTGGCTAAATCCCACCACTGAGAAAACTCCATTGCGATTTTTGCACACAGACATTTTGATATAATTATTTATTTAGTAGTGAATATCTTTAAAAACACTGGTCTTCCCTCAGAGGAGCAGGGGCATAAAAAGAATTCAAGATGGCAGCTGCAACTGTACAATAGAAGGCCCGATTCTTCTTTTTGTATCATACATGCAAGATATAAAAAAGGGCTAGTCCTCCACTTATGAGCCCAAAATTTCTCTTGCTAAGTAAGGCAGTTGTTAAGTGAATTTCCTCCCACTTTACGATCTTTCTTGTCACAGCTGTTAAGTGAATCAGTTGTTAAGTCAGTAATACCTGTGTTAAGTGGATCTGGTTTCCCCATTGATTTTGCTTTTTAAAAAGTCACAAAAGAGAATCGTGTGACTCTGGGACACAGCAACCGTCATAAATATGAATCAATTGCCAAACATCTGAATTTTGATCATGTGCCCATCAGGATGATGCAGCAGTTGCAAGTGTGAAAAATGGTCATAAGTCCCTTTTTTCAGTGCTGTTGTAACTTTGAATGATCACTAAATGAACTGTTGTATGTCAAGGACTACTTCAGTGGTGGGATTCAGCTGGTTCGCACTGGTTTGGTAGAACTGGTAGCTATTTTTTTGTTGACTTCATTGAACCGACTGGTGCCATAGCCCTTTTTCACAAGATCCAAAATGAGCTGCCAAAAATGCGTGGATGCCGCTTCCGGAAGTCTGTTCTGAGCCAGGAAGGCCTCTCAGGCCCAGAACAGCACACCCAAAGTACATGGATGCCACTTCCAGAAGTCCATTCTGGTCCTGGGCTTCCGAGGCCCAGAACGGACTTTCGAAAACAGCACCCATGCACTTCTAGTGGACCGTTTTGGGCCTGGTAGGCCTCCCCAGCTCAGAATGGACCTCCCGAAGCGGCATCCATGCAGAGAACCAATTGTTCAGGTATTTGAATCCCACCACTGGACTACTTGTATATATTCATAATCTCCATCTTCATTTTTTTGCCACCAACAAACCTGCAGAAGATGGGTTGAGTGTCCTGTGGAAAAATAAGCGAGGAGTCAGGTCTATTCAACTAATAGTATTGTCTGCTCAACTGATGATAATGAGAGATTTGACAATTGAGGAAAAACAAGGAAGGGTCTTTACAAGATCTGTAAATCTGATTTCTTGGTAAAGAATCATATATTTGAGAAAGATCAAGGAGGGCAGTCTCAAACAAGAATCAGGAAAGAACAGAAACATCAAAACTTTGCTATCAAGTCTAGTTTTGATGGCTTTGTTTCTGACTGAACAACTTTTGCAGCTTAGGTAGAATTTTCTAACCACAGGGTTCAGACCAAAAAAAATGCAGAAAATTTTCATTTTAAGCAATTTGTTTTTACACTGGGTTGGGTGTGTGTGTCTTGCTTTGTTTTGAGATAGAATTCTGAATAAAGAGAATAGCAGAGTAGAATTTTAAAAATGGCCAAGCATATTACTTTTTAGACCTACTTTCTTCCTTATCCCCTTCTACTCATCAGTAGCAAAAATGGGTTGATATCCACATGTTATCCTTGATGCCCTCTGAGTTTGGTTGTTTTCTTGTAGACATTTTCTTGAAGATATTTCAAGAAATGTCTTAACATCATCATTAAGACAATCACAAAGCTAAAAAGGAAACAAAAAGACCGTAGTACCTCCTCTGCAGCAATCAACATCCAGATGAGCAGAAATTAACACTAAATTTAACATAGTACCAACAACCAAACTGTAAATAACACACGAATAAGGAAGTACCAATGCAAACAAACAGGTTAACAAATAACAGCTTAATCAAGCAATCACCAAGAACACTCCTACCAATACGACAGGGGAAATCACTAGGTTATAAAAAGAGAGCAAACCAGTGGCGGGATTCAAATATGTAAACAACCGGTTCTTTGTGTGGATGTCTCTTCCGGAAGTCCATTCTGGGCCTGGGTAACAAAAAATTAGCTACCGGTTCTGCTGAACTGGTGTGAACTGGCTGAATCCCACCACTGGAGCAAACCCAAGTCCCTGTTAGCACTGATGATGTTACCTAGCTGATCAATGAAACGTCTGCAACAAAACAATAAAGCTCAAGGATCCCATATTTCCCTAAGCATCTGATAATGGTCATGGTTCAACTTTGAGCTACAAATATTCTCTTATATTGATGGGCATATTGCTAAATTTCATTCTTTCCTGTCATTCACCCAGATAATGAGATAAATGGTTCCCCCCTTTTTTGGCATTCGTTGAGAGGCTTCTTTGTATATCCTTCATAACCTAGATGTAAAATAGAGCAGATACAGACTTGTTCACCTCACCTTAGAGAAATTATTTTTTAGCATGAGCCACCCTGATCCAATTTAGTGTTTTGGCCATTTCCACTGCTCACCCTAGTCTAGACAGAACTGAATTATATGGACCAATGGGCCATTTCAATAGAAATTAGCTTTGTGAATGACTGTGATATAGTTTCATCTCTAAATTTATGTAGGCTGGGGTGCTTAAGACAATCTGTGCTCTCTGTTATGAATGTTGGGCTCCTTAGTGGGAGCATGAAAATTGCTGATTGATTTGTAGCATAGTATAAATATGGTTGAAGAGGAAAAGAATGATAATAAATGATGGTAGTATAAAACAATTATAAATATCTTTTTTTTATTAGCATTCATAGAATGCTTTAGATCAGATATTACAGGTGTCAGAGAAAGCTGTGAAATGAAAGTTTAAGCATGTCCCAGAAAATCTGCCCAGAGAGGTCTAATATTCAAGGCATCTTAGGAAATGTTATTTCAGTGAAAATTTGTTTCCAATCTTTCAGCATAGTGATTCAGTGTCTTAATGACCCTGGAGATGATTTCTGCCCTAACAGTTCAAGTCCTAACACTGCATGTTAGGGTGAGCTCACATCACTTGCCTCAGCTTCTGTCCACCTAACACAGGGGTATCAAACTGCCAGCCTGCGGGCCGGACGCGTCATCCGGAAGCCGCACCCACCCCATTGCCGGCAATGGCAAAACCATCCCGATACATTGTGCGATGTCGCGAGTTTGACATCTCTGACGTAACAGTTCAAAAGCGGGTTCTATGCAAGTAGATATGGTGCTCCATTCAGGCAGGCAGATTCTTGTCCTCTGAACCTTCCTCGTTGTGGCACCAGTTTGCAAGATGGCTCTGAGGGGGGGAGGGGGTCTTGGATGAAGCTATAGGAAGAGCCACTTGTCTTTCTTTCTGGGGCAAAGCCGCTCGCCCTCCTGTGGTGCATCATGGGAAGTGCATGAGCATTTCCTACAACAGAGCATGGTTAATAATAATAATAATAATAATAATAATAATAATAATAATAATAATAATAATAGTAAAGTTGGAAGGGACCTTGAAGGTCATCTAGTCCAACCCCCTGCTCAGGCAGGAAACCCTATACCATTTCGGACAAATGGCTGTCCAGTCTCTTCTTAAAAACTTCCAGTGTTGGAGCATTCACCGCTTCTGGAGGCAGGTGG
>NW_015386438.1:281058-294796 GCF_001527695.2 Protobothrops mucrosquamatus
GTTATTATCCTTGCATTTTAGTTTCCTGGCTAATGTAGCAATGCCATATACATATAATAATGCTATAAGATAACAACAGCAACAATAATATAATAAGCAACCTAGAACTAAGGAGAAACTTCCTGACAGTTAGAACAATTAACCAGTGGAACAACCTGCCTCCAGAAGCAGTGAATGCTCCAACACTGGAAGTTTTTAAGAAGAGACTGGACAGCCATCTGTCCGAAATGGTATAGGGTTTCCTGCCTGAGCAGGGGGTTGGACTAGATGACCTCCAATGTCCCTTCCAACTTTATCATCATCATCATCATCAATAATAATAATAATTAGACAAAAATACCAAATCTACTCTAAACATCTGGCTGACTGTGCAATAAACAACAACAATAATAGTATTCCAATTACCTTGGTTAAACAGAGATAGATCTCCATTTTTTTCAAATTAAAAATTTGTAAAATAAACACAAATAGAGCAAAAGGTAAATACAGATTTGTGAAATCTGAACTGCCTGATGGAAAAAGGAAGTATGATATGTTAGCATTTTTTTTCTCTAACTTCTCCCAGTCTTATTATGGAAATGTCCAGTTATTTATAATGGTTACAGAAAAGTAAAGAAAGCCTGGAGGGAGGGGATGATATGCAAATGAAGATACAGAAAAAAACCCCACATATTATAAATACAATAATAAAAAAAACTATTCACAAAAGAAAAAAAATCCACATTTTTATTATTTCCGAGCTTTTTCTGAGTAGAAAATCAAACAATTCATGAAGATTTTGTACATAACAAAGCCAATATAATTTGCTTAAAAGGCAGATGAGTGTTTCTCATCTCCCAAACTAATGTGCAATTTGGAATTTAGAAAAGTACATGCTTCTGAAATGTTCTGACAAAAGCACTTTAAAATCTCAACTTTTAATAAATATGCCTTTTTTGTTGTGGGGGGGGGAGGGCAAAAGCACCTTCTACTCAGTCTGGACTCCTGGAAACTGTCTGAATAAATCCCTGCTATTTTCTTAGCAAAGCTTTTCAGAAGTGGTTTGCCATTGCCTGCTTCCTAGGGCTGAGAGAGAATGCCTGGATCAAGGTCATCCAGTTGGTTTTGTGGCTAGAACTAAGCTTCTAGTCCAATGTCATAAACTATCATGCCAAACTGGCTCTCTTAAATATGCATAGAAGTCTGAACTCAATGATGCCTAACTCTGATAGACAGGGACAAGTCCCAATGATTAATGCAACACCAAAGATTATATTTAATAGTCTGTGATCCTGTTCCAAATATGGATGATGGTGACAAATATCTTTTGATAGCAATGGCATATGCATCTGTACATCTGCCCTGGAAGTTAATGATCTAAGAGTTCATGATGACAGTTAGTGTAAGTTGGAGGAGTAGGTTCCAGTTAAGTGTTGGTGAAATTGTATACGTGTATTCAGAGCAACCACTGATGGAAGATGTCTAGCATTGCTTCATTCATTTCCTGCCCATGGAATGCATAGAAACAAAAGGAAAGTGCTAAAGCTGAAAGGTACAAGGAATAAGGAACAAGAATTAAAGGGAAAGGATGAAGGAAAAGAAGTTATTTGTGGGAAAATATTCCAGTAGTAAAATAGAGCCGAGGCCAGCATATACCGGTAGTTCTCAACTTACAACTGTAATTGAGTCCAGAATTACAGTCATAAGTTGTGCAGGTCATTCACTGGATCATAACTCCAGAGTTGTGTGACAGTAAGGTGGTCACCATATAAATTAAATAAATAAAATAATATGTCCAACCCACTTTTACAATATTTTTTGCATCACATTCAATAAGTAAACTGATTGTCTCCAATGGATGTTTTTGCTGGAAATCGGAAGTAAACACTGGTTCCCAGCAAAAAATATATATCATAAATCATAAATTATGGTCACAATGGATGCAGCAAACAGCCATAAATGTGTCTGGTTGCCAAGTGTCAAAAACTAAATCACGTGATTGTGGGGTGGGTGAACTGGCTGTCAGAACTTTGAATCTGGGTCATAAGTACCATTGTAACTTTGAACTAATAGTAAATTGAGGACTATCTGGAAGATACTATCTCAGAGCTGCAGCGTTATTTCCACCATTATTCAGACCCATGAAAAAGTGATACCATTGCCAAATGTTTATGTTGGATAAGTGATTAGTATATGGAGAGATAAGGAGGTTGTTTAATATAACAACCTGGTAATTTGGAGTCAATCTTAGGGAGAGTATAGAGGAGTTTTATCCTAGTGCAAGGCAAGAACTAGCAGCAGAGGTGGTTGTGAAACAAAAGCAAAACTGTCCCTTGACTGCATATCAGCAGAAGAGTTACTTGAAACAAGACAGACAGATGGAGTTTCATGGAGTTGGCAGCAATATGGCAGCCTCAGTAGGACCTTCTCCAAAATAAGCCCACCTGGACTACATGTGGCATCCCCTGACGGACAATGATGTGGACACAGACAGTGTCATCCTCGAGACTGTATTGGATGTTAGGGGTGTTGATAGCCAGATGTATTATTTTATTTCTGACACTAGACTATGAGAATCAGATAGATTGCGGTTGGATACTAACCTACAACATCTTCTCTGTCTAAGCTGTTATGCCTTGATCTGATCTTCCAACATTCTGAGAAATTTTAAAGTGCTGTGGCTTAGTGGTGAAGACATTTGCCTCCCAGAGTTCAATCTTAGGTAGTGGCAGATGTTTCTCTCTCAGGATGCAAAGAGAAATTATCTGTTGTAAACTCCACATAGGCAACAGAAAGTCCATCCAGCCAGTAAATGTTCAGTTCCATTCAGTTACTCTGACTCTACCCCAAATAAATGGATTACAGTGTTATAAAAAAAAATGTCTGGGAAATTTCAATTTGGCTTTGCTGGGCCCATAATTGGTGTTGGGTCAGGAGTTCATGGCTACTATGGAACTGATTCAGGTTAAACTGGCAGGAGTAGCCAACACCCCAGAAGACAAGCTCAGGATCCAAAAAGATCTTGACAAACTTAAACAATGGGGCCCTATCCAACAAAATGAATTTTAATGTGGAGAAAAGCAAAGTTTTACATTTAGGCAGGAAAAATCAAAGGTACAGATTAGGTGAAACCTGGCTAAAAACAGTAACTGTGAGAGAGACCCTGGAGCCCTAGTGGACGATCACTTGACTATGAGCAGCAATGTGCAGCAGCAACCAAAAAAGCTAATACACTCCTGAGTTGTATAAACAGAGGCTTAGAATCAAGATCACATGAAGTATTAGTACCATTTTATAAAACCCTAGTAAGACCACACCTGGAATACTGCAACCAACTTTGGTCATCATATTAAAAAAAAGATGTTGAGACCTTGGAAAAAGTTCAGAGAAGAGCAACTAAAATGATCAAAGGCCTGGAGACTAAAACATTCAAAGAACGGCTGCAGGACTTGGGTTTGGCTAGTCTAAAGAAAAGAAATAGGGAGGACATGATAGAAGTATTCCAGTA
Organism: Protobothrops mucrosquamatus; assembly: GCF_001527695.2. NCBI lineage: Eukaryota > Metazoa > Chordata > Lepidosauria > Squamata > Viperidae > Protobothrops > Protobothrops mucrosquamatus. The sequence continues at coordinate 284,546 of NW_015386438.1, forward strand.
TTTGAGGGGCTGCCAAAAAGAAGAGTGAAGCAAACTATTCTCCAGAGCACCAGAGGGCAGGACAAGAAACAATGTTTGGAAACTGACCAAAGAGAGAAGCAACCTGCAATTAAGGAGAAAGTTCCTAACAGTGAGGACAATTAACCAGTGGAACAGCTTGCTTTCAGAAGATCTAGGTGCTTCATCACTGGAGGTTTTTAAGAAAACACTGGACAGCCATTTATCCAAAATGGTATAGGGTCTCCTATTTGAGCAGTGGGTTGGACTAGAAGACCTCCAAATTCCCTTCCAGCTCTATTCTGATTGATTGATTGATTGATTGATTGATTGATTGATTGATTGACTGATTATTGATGGTCCAGCTCACAGTGGGAGTCACAGAAGATCTTGATTTTAATCTGGAAGCAAAGGCAATATGCAGCTACCACCCTTCAAATGTCCCCAGGCCTGCAGTCAAGGTGTTTATGGAGTCACTGACTATATTTAATTATTACTTTGTGAAAGGGGGGAGAGTATTGGGTGTTCCTGTTTTTGTTTTATATTTTAATGGTTAGCTGGCTAATGACATACATAACACTGTATTGTATGAACCATGATACATCATGAGCAACTCATGTTCTTTCAGTAATTCAGTAACAGTAATTCCAGCATGCATTGTCAATATAGTTGATGGTGAACCATTCTGGATCTTATTATTTTGCTGTATATTGCTATGCAACATTATCAGATACTTAGGGAAATGTGGGATCATTGGTGCTCTCTGAGCGTGATTGTTTTCTTGCAGACGTTTCACTACCCAACTAGGTAACATCATCAGTTCTAATGATGTTATCTAGTTTGGTAATGAAATGTTTGCAAAAAGAAAGAAAGAAAGAAAGGAAGGAAGGAAGGAAGGAAGGAAGGAAGGAAGGAAGGAAGGAAGAAAGAAAGAAAGAAAGAAAGAAAGAAAGAAAGAAAGACAACTAAGCTCAGAAAGCACCAAAGACTCCATTGTTTAATCCTGAGAGACAAATATTCTCTTCTATCATATTAGGGAAATTATTCATTTTCTCCCATTAGGAAGTTCCCCTTTCCTTGCTTCCCTGTTGCTGAGCCTAAAGTTACTATGAGATGGATGATCCTATTCATCTATAATAGGTAAATATAAGTAAAAATAATTATAACAAGATTTCATTTCATCATTCACACAGATTTTTACAATGCAAGGCTTCTTTTCCCAGAAGCCTATTAAGCATTGGCTTCTCTGCAGGGCAAAGCAATTCCCTTTTGTTAAAAACAAAAAAAACAAAACCCTAGACTGCTAATCAAAGTGTGTCAAGTTCTCTCATTCTGCATGAGACATTGCCAGTGAACATGTTTGGAAAATGGAATCTTTATCGATGAAATGATGACACCACATAAGCACACACAATGGCTGCAGTTATGGAAAATTACTTTAAAATAACATCTGTTCATTGTAATGAATATGTTTTTGTTCCATGCAAGAACCTTAGCTGGCAGTTATAGAATGTTGATCACAAAACTAATTAACCTACTCATCTGCAAAAAAAAAAAAAAAAGTATTTAAAATGAGTCTGGGTAAAAGTGCGCCATAAATTATCAGACTACATTAAAACAGTTGTAATTCTTTGTTATTGAGTAGTAAAAGCTGCTGGTTTCTGTTTGGGCAGCCAGCCGCATTAACTCTTTCCTGGGTCTCTGTTGTATTACTGGCAGAATACAAATAAGAGTTTAGATATAACAGAGGGCCAAATAATTATATACACATTTTAATTTAGTAGCTTTATTGGGGAGATGGGAGCATATAAATTTAATAACTAAATAAATAGAAATAATTTCTCCCCCAAACTGACTTTTTTGGGGGGGTAATTTTTGGGAGAGGTGGATGGGGACCACCTGAAACAGCTTGAAGATATTTACAAATAGAAGTTCATCATTGCTAAGTCAACTAGGGTGATACTTTCTTTTTTAATGTGGGAACAAGTCATATGTGTCTACACAGCATTATTGTACATCACCAGCATAGAGAGCTGCCCATAACTCCATTCTGAGTAAAGATAGCGTGATAACCCCATTTGCCCTTTTTGGCCTTATAAGAGATGGATGATGATGATTGATGATGATGATGATGATGATGATGATGATGATGATGATTCCAACCCCAGTATGACTTTACTTTGCCATGGTTGTGGAATTTGTGTGCTTTGAGGAGAATGAGAGCTATGTTATACTGAACAATCTCATCAGAAGAGCCAGATGGAGAATGCCTCCTCCATAAACAACATGGTAAGATGTATTTCACAGAAATCTATACTGGATCGGCCATAGCCCAGGTCAACAAGAGCTGTATCAGGTATTGACATCTGGTTACAAATAGGCTACAGAGCTCAGGACTGCTGGTTGAGCAATCAATGCCAGCAGTTGCAAGACTATTGGAAAAGAAGTTGTTTACCCATCACATGGACATGAAGATTGGAAAACAAGAAATTACTATCTATTATTACAAATCAAATCCAATGAGAAAGAGATATCTGAAAAGAAAGTACTAGTTTTGGAAAGAACAACATCCATAATCAGAATTAACAGAACAGAGGCTAGGAAAATAATGTTAATTTATAATACAAAATGTATCCACACAAGTAAAATTGGAAGAACTGCAAAACTTTTCTCAAGGGAAAGAAATCAAAGCTTCGCCAGAAGCAGTTCAGATTGTAGAAGCCAAGCAGGGGGAGTCAGCATAGCTATTGAATCATTTCCATTCCCAAACCAGGCAACTTCTCCTTAGCCTTTTCCTCGGAAAGAACAAAGCCTTCTAACTAAAAAAACAAGAGGAATTGAAGCAAAGAATAACTGAGCATAAAAACCAAGAGAATGAGGTTGCTTGCATTGAAGTGTGCTACAAAGTAACAGCTAGCACAAGCATTAAAAGGTGCCAATGCTGTAATATCAAATATAATATTTAAATATAAATTTTATTTTGAATAAACACTCAATTCCTAATGATTCTCGGTAAAAATGATTGACTAAGTTATAACAATTATTTCTGCAATTTAACTAAAATCATTTTTGACACCAAGAAATAAGATAATAATTGGAAAAGTAAGGTTAGTACATGGAGAAGAAAAAGCTCAAGCAATGGAAGAGAAAACTGAACATAGGTAATTTTTTACAGAAGGATAAAATGGGAGAGATGCATTTAGTTAGTGGGAGAACAAATCCATTACATTTCCACCACATTATAAACAAGGAATTCTGCATCTTGTTGCTGATATCTAATAATCCACTGAAATTTTTCAGATCTAATATGGAGGTTCTTTGAACAACATCCATTCACTTCAGTGAAAAAGTGATCTTGGTACATTTACTACAGTGAAACAAACAGGAAGTGTGTTCAAAATAAATTATGTTGTGGATAACATGTGCTTTAGATGTTGAAATGAAAAAATAAGTTTATAAATTATATATTTTCCTTCGAGTATGCATTTCATTTTATCATAGTGTAACCTGCGATTGGAAGTTCTTGCAGCTGCTATTTCTTTAATAATGACAACAAATTCACAGAATTATTCATTGTGAGAGTATTATCACATATGCTTTGGTCTATCAGCTTTCTGAGAGTTCCCTGATGAACAGCCCACTTGTTAGCCAAGCAATTCATTCTTCTGTCCAATTTCCCTGGCAACCAAAGGGAGGGAAATTACTTCTCTAGCTTATTTTTTCCCCAAAGCCATTAATGAAGATCTACAATACGAAAGACCTTCTTTGGCTAGAACATACTGAAGAGAGATGAACCATTTGCAAACCATCTGCTACAGTTAGGTTCAGCTAGCCTTTAAATAGGCGAGATAATTATCTTCCAAACCAGCAATTCTTAATGTATAATCCTTAAAACTCTTTCTTATTTTAGCATTTCTCAGTTTTAGCTTCTAATATGGTAGATATTGATAGACAGACAGACAGATGCACAATCCATATAAATTAAAGCTCTTTGGGATCATCAATGCTTTTTCAGGCTGCAAAAGGGGTTCCAAAATATTTGAGAATCACTGCTCTAAACTTATCTTATGGTATTGGCTTCTAGTACACAAAAAATGATTATTCCTCAAGTAGAGTGCTATATCTGGGCTTCAAAAATCATAACAATATGATAGCAAAACAGCAACAACAACAACAAACAAACAAACCTCCAACTGTGTTTTTGCAGCCCGATATAGTCATTCTATTCTCGTACCTTAGAATAGAGCTGGACAACCTGTGATCCTGTTGTACTCAGAACCTGGCAAAGCCAAATTTAACAGAATAACAGAGTTGGAAGGGACCCTGGGGTTCTCCTAGTCCAATACCCAACTCAAACAGAAGACCCTATACTCTTCCAGACAAGTGGCTCTCCAGTCTCTTTTTAAAAGCCTCTGGTAATTGAGTATTCACAACTTCTGAAGGCAAGCCATTCCACTGGTTCTCATTGTCAAAATTTTTCTCCTTAGTTCTAGTTTGTTTCTCTCCTAGATTAGTTTCCATCCATTGTTTCTTGTCTTGCCTTCTGGTGCTTTGGAAAAATAGGTTGACCTCCTCTTCTTTGTGACAGCTCCTCAAATATTGGAACATTGCTATCATGTCACCCTTATTTCTTGTTTTCACTAGACTACACAAATCCAATTGCTGTAAACATTCTTCATGTTTTAGCCACCAAACCCCTACTCCTCTTTGTTGTTCTTCTCTGCACTCTTTCCAGAATCTCTACATCTTTTTTATAATATGGTAACCTATACTAGGATGCAGTATTTTACTCATGATGTTACTAAGGCTTTATAAAGTGGTACTATCATTCCTTATCATACCCATATTGGATGAGAAATGTTGATGTTTGTGTAGCCAGATCTTAATCTTAGGTGGGAGAGAACAAAATTGTGAATTGTGACGCCTTCTATTCTTTTGCAAAAAAAATTGCCGTTCTCTGATTCTGGAGCCCTATAAGGTCTCAGAAAGCTTTAGAGGCTTCTAAACTGTCATTTTTAATTTATAGAAAGAGCAAACGATTAGGTTGACATATGACAATTTAGATTTGAATCAACAAAGAATTTCATGCCATGGAAGATCAGTGAATGAAGTTCAACCACTGAATGTAGAATCTTCATTATCGTGTTTTTTTTCAAACTACAAATGAAATGTGAACAAAGCCCAATTGCAAGACACCCGTTGCAGGATTATCTAATTAAGAAAGGGACCTATCATAATTTAGACATACCTATGAATAGCCCAATGCTTCACTAATCTACTGTATTTGACCTCCTTTAAAAACTGTCTAAATCATTGGATATCAGATACCTGATGGGCACAAAGTTTTTTTTACAGTTGTAATTATTATTTATAGCATTGTATCCTACTTGTACTCCAAAAAGTTTATGTCAGTGTATAAAGTTTTTTACTACCCATTTGACTCTCAAAGCAAGGCTTATTATTATGAGGGTTTTAAAACTGGAAATGGAGTGGAATGGATTGAATGAAAATCCTGACTGAATATATAGCTGGCTACTTTCTTTCCTATTTCATTTGTTTTATTAGTGGTGGTGGTGGTGGTGAGGATTATGTTCTGAAACAGAATACACAACTTGTTATCCATGGGATGGGAAAGATGAAAATTCAAGAGACTGGCCTGGCAACATGTGCCTTTTTAACCCAAAGAATAGGAGTGTAATGTGAATTATATCTTCTGTGAACATTTTGACACTGATTCTCTATTTCCTTGTTAGCCCAGTTAAATAATAATAATTAGGCATATGAATTCAGAATCGTTGCTTGATACTCATTTTAATAACGTGATACAGTAGCATCTCTTCCAGTTATTAACTGTCATATCTTTATCATTTCATTTTCATGCTGAGCAATACATTGCGGAATGATTGTTAATAGCAAAAACAGACCAATAGTTTTAACAGCATGTACCAACTTAACTAGCAGCCAAAGGGTCATCCAAATGGGATGCTTTTAAATAAATATAAATTAACCAGAATTGGTTTATAATGCTAATTTTCTTTTGAAGAGAAGAGGCACTTGGTGTTATTAGAGCCATTAGCTGAATAGCAAAAAAGACTTACATTGGTACTAGAAATTACTATATTAAAATGTTGAAGGTGTATATATTTTCTGGCAAATAATTTGTTACCTAGTAAGCTGGGAAGAGAAAATGAATTGTTGAATAGGGTAATCATAAATGGATATTCAGTACCCAGAAGGTAGGTCCAGAGAGCGAGCAAGCTCCCTCTCATATAAGTTGGTTAAGCTTTATTAGTGATTCACCCTATGCTTTATACTCTGCTCAAAATTTATTTGGTATTTTCTTTTTCAGGAGTTGTAGTGGTGTAGTGGTTAGAATGCACTATTGCGGGCAGCTCTGCCCACAGCCAGAGGTTCGATCCTGACTGGCTCAAGGTTGATTCAGCCTTCCATCCTTCCGAGGTTGGTAAAATGAGGACCCAGGTTGTTAGGGACAATATGCTGACTTTGTAAATTGCTTAGAAAAGGCTGTAAAGCACGATGAAGCAATATAATAATAATAATAATAATAATAATAATAATAATAATAATAATAATAATAATAATAATAATAATAATAATAATAATAATAATGAACACCATTGGCATTGACAAATTTGCCATTAGTCAACTGCAAAAGGCAGCCTTACTAGGAACTGCTTCCATCTTGCGACGATATCTGTAATACCATCAAACATCCATATCTGCCTATCCCAGGTCCTTGGTAAGGACTCGATAGGTAGACAAAATGCCAAATCCAGTCTGAACATCTGGCTGACTGTGCGATGATCTGTAATAATAATAATAATAATAAAGTTGGAAGGGACCTTGGAGGTCATCGAGTCCAACCCCCTGCTCAGGCAGTAAACCCTACTCCAGTCTCTTCTTAAAAACCTTCAGTGTTGGAGCATTCACCACCTCTGGAGGCAGGTTGTTCCATTGGTTAATTGTTCTAACTGTCACTTGTCTGAGATGGTATGGGTTCTCCTGCTCTGCAGGGGGCAGAAGACCTCCAAGGGCCCTTCCATCTCTATTCTATTCTATTGGAAAGTGGGGATTTAAAAAGGACTTATGGCAACCACTGTGAGATCCAAATCCAAAGCACTTATTTTGCAAGCTAGCTAGCCTGTTCTTAAAACCTTAAAGCAGGATTTGTATAACTAGTAGTTGGAAGCTCATACCAAGCCAACAGGCTTGGTGCAGGCCTAAAACTCCTTAAAGGTGTTAATATCACAGAAAGTAAAATTATAAAATATGAGGAAAGTAGTTTGCATTTGCAATTTTTAGGATTTTTCAACAACTTTCCAGCCTTGTCTCCAGTTTTTCTTTTTNCTACACTGCTCTAATTGCGGTGAATGTCTGCAACACAGTGTAACTCAAGGTCATTACATACACAAGTGGAGCTCAATTGTACTGTTATTATAGCAATAGCATTTAGGGTTACATACCACCCCATAGTGCTTTACAACACTCTCTGGACAGTTTACAATGCAAGCGTTATTTGCATACTGCCTCCAACAATCTGGGTCCTAATTTTACTGACTTTGGAAGGATGACAGGCTTAGTCAACTTTGAACCCCATCGGAATTGAACTCCTGGCTGTGGGCAGAGTTTGCCTGTAATACTGCACTTTAACCCCTACGTCACCAGGGCTCTATGGCCATATAATATAATATTATAATAATAAAGTTGGAAGGGATCTTGGAGGTCATCTAGTCCAACCCCCTGCTCAGGCAGGAAACCCTATACCATTTCAGATAAATGGCTGTCCAGTCTCTTCTTAAAAACTTCCAGTGTTGGAGCATTCACCCCTTCTGGAGGCAGGTTGTTCCACTGGTTAATTGTTCTAACTGTCAGGAAGTTTCTCCTTAGTTCTAGGTTGCTTCTCTCCTTGATTAGTTTCCATCCATTGCTTCTTGTCCTGCCTTCAGGCACTTTGGAAAATAGCTTGACTCCTTCTTCTTTGTGGCAGCCCCTGAGATATTGGAACACTGCTATCATGTCCCCCCTCGTCCTTCTCTTCCTTAAACTAGACATACCCAATTCCAGCAGCCTTTCCTTATATGCTTTAGCCTCCAGTCCCCTAATCATCTTTGTTGCTCTTCTCTGTACTCTTTCTAGAGTCTCAACATCTTTTTTACATCATGGTGACCAAAACTGAATGCAGTATTCCAAGTGTGGCCTTACCAAGGAATTGTAAAGTGGTATTAATACTTCATGTGATCGTGATTCTATCCCTCTGTTAATGCAGCCCAGCACTGTGTTGGCTTTTTTGGCAGCTGCAGCACACTGCTGGCTCATATTTAAGTGACTGTCCACTAGGACTCCGAGGTCCCTCTCACAGTTACTACTGTTGAGCAAGGTACCCCCTATACTATACCTGTACATTTGGGTTTTCTTGCCTAAGTGTAGGGACCTTGCTTTTTTCACCATTGAATTTCATTTTGTTAGATAGCGCCCAGTGTTCAAGTCTGTCCAGATCCTCCTGTATCCTAAGCCTGTCTTCTGGGGTGTTGGCTATTCCTGCCAGCTTGGTGTTGTCTGCAAATTTGATGATTTCCCCATCTATCCCCTTGTCCAAATCGTTGATGAAGATGTTGAAGAGCACTGGGCCCAGAACAGAGCCCTGGGGCACCCCACTACACACTTCCCTCCATGTAGATGCAGTTCCATTGAGGACCACACGCTGAGTACGCCCGGTCAGCCATCTACGGATCCATCTGGTGGTGATGCTGTCTAACCCACATTTTTCTATCTTATCAAGTAGTAGGTTGTGATCTACTTTATGAAATGCCTTACTGAAGTCGAAGTAAATTATATACACAGCATTCCTCTGATCTACGTACTACTGCTATGTATCCATCTTTATTTGATTTAATGGGATATTTCTCATGAAAATTGTGAAATTGTCAGGGATTGTGTGGTGTTTATTGTTGCATTTGTTGATATCTATGTTGACCGTGTGTGTGTGTGTGTGTGTGTGTGTGTGTGTGTGTGAGAGAGAGAGAGAGAGAGAGAGAGAGAGAGAGAGAGAGAGAGAGAGAGAGAGATTGATTTTCAGAAAATCCTAGACCATTTCAGACAAATGGCTGTCCAGCTTCTTCTTAAAAACTTCTAGTGATGGAACACCCACAACTTCTGGAGGCAAGTCGTTCGACTGATTCTGCAGTTCTAACTGTCAGGAAATCTCTCCTTAGTTCTAGGTTGCTTCTCACCTTGTAGTCTGTAGCAATGTTTCTCAACCTCAGCTACTTTAAGATGTGTGGACTGGTTTGGAAATTCTGGGAATTGAAATTCACATATCTTAAAATTATTGATGTTGAGAGAGAAAAAACTAGTCTATAGATCTGGAATTTCTTGGTGATCCTTTATCCAAAGTACTAATCAAAGATAAACCCGTTTGGCTTATTTGAAATCTTCCATGCTTTATCCATGGAGATTCTCAGTCATCCAGGTCATGGTTGTCCCAAAGGTGCTTTTTTCTAAAGGCAACTAGACTTACTTTGTTTTTCCTTGAAGACATTTTGCTTCTCATCTAAGAACTGAAGAAGCTTCTTGAATGAGAAGTGAATTGTTTTCAATGAAAAACAAAGGAAATCCAGTTGCCTTTAGAAAAAAGCACCTTTGGAACACCATGCTTTACGTAACCCAATTTTTGGCATTTTTGCAATACACTGAATAAATGACTACAAAATTTATGGTCACATAGCAGATTAAATGAAGTTGCCTGCTTTTTCTTTAAAATGCAAATAGAAGTGTAGATTTTTTCCTCTAGCTCGATATAAGTTCTTTAGTTGTGGAATGAAAAGAAATTGGTAGAGATGACTCTCTCTCTCTCTCTCTCTCTCTCTCTCTCTCTCTCTCTCTCTCTCTCTATATATATATATATATATATATATATATATATATATATATATATATATATATATATATATATATATATATATATATATATATATATATATATTAAAACAGTGAGAAAACACGAGCACCAGGGAATATGATAAAATAATTTGGTTTAATATTAAAATGACCGGCCCAATAACGAGGTCAAGGAGCCGTGCGCACACGCTAGTCAAGCTACAAAAGTGACTCCCATGGACTGACATCTTGAGCCCTGAGGACGTCAGCAGATAGCTGATGAAAGCTAGGCGTTTTAATTGATTTTATTAGTAATTTTAGTAATTTTAATATTAAACCAAATTATTTTATCATATT
>NW_015386438.1:294963-321593 GCF_001527695.2 Protobothrops mucrosquamatus
TAGAATGTACTCCAGGCACCGAGTTCTTACTAGAAGTTGTCCTTCCCACACAATCCGTATCAGTGTAAGTAATAGCAGGGGATGTCCTTTCTTGGAGGTTTAGCGCGGGTAGAGCCTCTACTCCCCTTCTTTGTGTAATCCTGTCTTCCAATTTCCTGTCTTGTCCATTAGCCTTGTTTTCTTTTCTGCTCTCTCTAGGTTGTTCTAATACACAGCGCTGTTGTCCCCCCTCACCTTCGCACCTCCCCTCTCTATGTTTATTGCCGTTTGTTAGGGTATTTAACCTAATCACCGTTGCACTCCCCTTTCTTCGGTTCGATGTCCGTATGTCAACATCTTGGGGATTATCTTCTACTGATGTGGGTATTTCCCTATTTCTTGCCCATGACCGAGTGATCGTAGCCCCAATCCGCTTTCTCCCATCCTCTTTGTTATTAGAAGTGAGGGAAGGAGAATCAACCCTCCCCCTCCTTCCATTCACCTCCCGACCAATTCCAACCGAGCTGTTAATACAGTGATCGGGGGTTACGATTTCCTCCCTTCTTATTACACTGCGGGTATCCCCAATTCTCCTATTGGCTGGCCTCCGGCTCTTTTGTTGTTCCTGGGGGTGTGTGTCAGTATTTTCAGCACAAGCCGTTTCTTCCGCTTCATCCGCAATTCTTTCCAATCTTGGCCTTTGAGGTCGTTCCTCCATCCCGGGGAGTGGGGGGTCTCTTAAACAGTGCTCCTGCTTCTCTTGAACGTCCGTTGCCTGCAGATGGTGATAGGGGGGCAAGACTCTTTTGATGTTTTTCTCCAATGGTGCATTCGGTGGCTTCGTAAGTTGTCTGCGATGCACCGAATGCACCATTGGACAACTTACGAAGCCACCGAATGCACCATTGGACAACTTACGAAGCCACCGTAAGCTGGCTAGATTCATTCTCCCCCTTCGCCTCCTCCTTCCCTTCATTCACTTCATCAGCCCCCTTCTCCTCACCCCCATATCCACCCCCCCTGGCAATGCCATCCTGTCCGGGTCGTTTCCTCCCCCTTTCTTGTCTACCGTTCCTAGCTTGGTCTCTGGCTCCCGGGGGGCTGCTCCATGTTTTTTGTTGGCTCGAGCACGACGGGATTATGGGGTGGGGGGGTCGGCCCGCTGCCACAGGGCGGCTCAGCGAGTTCCTCCTCTCCTCCTTCGTGCGCGGTCGAGTGACTATCTTTCTGGGGCCCTCTTCCTCCCTACCGACCTTCGCGCTTCCCCCTCTTTCTTCGCTGATCGTGTCTCCCACCCCTTTCACCTCTCCCTTCCCTTCGTTCTCCTCGTCAGCCCCCCCCTTCCTGTTTGCCGTTCCTAGAGACAGATAATTCACTTAATATTCTCTCTCTTTTATTTTTTTCCCTTATTTATTAAAATATAACGAAAATAAAAGGAGTAAAATAACATATACATAAGGGCCCCATTCATCATGATAGATAGATGATAGATAGATAGATAGATAGATGATAGATGGATGATAGATAGATGATAGATGATAGATAGGAGAGAGCAGGGCTTTTTTTTCTCATAGAACGCCCAGAATGGAGTTCCAGCACCTTTTTTAGATGGAACCTTGTAGGGTAGGCAAGGTGGGTTGTATGACATGTGTGAGTTCCGGCACCTTTTTTTTTTTTTTTTTAGAAAAACACTGGGAGAGAGAGATTGAGAGAGAGAGAGATCTATATCGGAGGTCCCCAAGCTTTCCCAGTTGGTGGCCTGGAGGGAAAAAGAGCAGCAGGCAAATTTACGTGTGCACCTGCACATGCATGTGCAAACGGGGTTGTGCATACCTGCATGACACTAGCGCCCACATTCATGGACAAACAGGGCCACTGGAGCCCTTGCACAGGTGCAAGCAGGGCTGCTGGAGCCCATGCAGATGCTAAAACAGGGCCACTGGAGCCCATACAATACTCACAGTGGCACTAGCATGAGTGTGGGGGAGTGCACGCACACTGGCCAGCCATTCCTGTGGCCCAGTGGCGAATAGGCCACGAACCGGTAGTGGGCTATGGCCCACCGGTTAGGGACCCTGTCCTATATAACAATTTCAGTAAAATATAGTCATATCTCAGTGGACTCATCTATATGTAATCTATATATGTAAGTAACTTATTCATAAGTTTGAAGTAATATAAGGTACTCAATCTACTGAATAATTGAAAGTTTAAGTTTGCCTTCCCAGTGCTGAAGGACTATTTTAGGACTAATCTCTTAGTAAAGATTAGTTGTTGGCCAGCTGTCAATTTCCATGTAATACGTATGTAGTACCAAAGAATATTGGCATCTGAGATATTAAACTTTGTTTCAGAGTCAATTTAATATATGTAATTACTTCTTCCCTGATCATAATATAATAAGACATTTCAAAAACACACTTTAATGAAGCATTATTCTTTTTTTGCTTCTCAGGCAACATGTCATTTCAAATGTATTCTCTCTCTTAAGATAAAGCTGTTTTAAGAACGTATTAGACCTTGTTCATATTAACATCACATTCTATCTCATATTGTACTCATATCTCCCACTAGTGATCTGCTAAAGTGACGAAAGGATCATATGCTGCTTTCAGAAAAGGTTACATCCCATGCTAGGAAATCATATTCTGTGAATATGGAAGTAGAGAGCCAATGAACTTAGCTATAGGTAGTTCTTGATTTATGATGACAATTGAGCCCAAAATTTCCACTGTTAAGCAAGGCAGTTATTAAGTGAGTTTTGCCCCATTTTACAACCTCGTTTGCCATAGTTGTTAAGCAAATTACTGCAGTTGTTAAGTTAATGATGCAGTCATTAAGCAAATCTGGGTTCCCCCATTGACTTTGCTTTTTGAAAGCCAGCTGGGAAAGTTACAAATGGTGATCACGTGACCCTGGAACAGAGCAACTGTCATAAGTACATGCCAGTTGCCAAATGCCTGAATTTTGATAACATGACCATGGGGATGCTGTAATGGTCAGAAGTTTGAAAACCGATCATAAGTCACTTTTTTCAGTGTCATTGTAACTTTAAAGGTCACTAAATGAATGGTCTAGGATTACCTATAATTAATGTTTCATCTATTTGCTGTTGAATTTTGTTTAGTAATTCAGAATAGATCTATTGTGCATATTCACAAAATACTGAATGAAGAAAAATCCTTAATATTGTTAATATGGGGACTAGGTTCCAACTTCCATTCCATTAAAATGTGATATGTGACACACCTGGAAAAATGTTTGTTTTTTCATTGAAAGAGATTTGAATATGTGGCTAAAGTAATTTTATTAATATGGAAGTAGGATCAAAGTTTCTTTCCAATGTATTTCAGTGCCGATGGCTATCTATTTTAGGGGGCTACCATCTATCTTGCCCATCTCCCCTCCATCCAACATAGAATTTGCTCTTAGCGTCATGTACCATTTGTCTTGTTGGAAGTTAAATCCAATCCATGTCTTATTCTAAGCCATGAGAGCAAGGCAGGGAAAGGAAAAATAAGTTGGAGGCAGGCTGCAGTTGGAAAGGAGGTTTCTGTTTATTGGCCCAGTAACAACAGTGACATCATGCATTCCTGAGAGACAGCTGGCAAATTGGGGTTGTGAGTTAGTGAGTTTTTATATGTGTCTAAGTTCTTAGTTCCTTCTATGTTCTTTAGACTGGATATAGTATTTCAATTGTCGTTGTGAGATTTTCTTTTGTGGCACGTGGGGTCATAACTGGCCCTAAAAAGGAAATGTAAATCCTAAGTTTTTTGTTTTTCTGATTTGACTCCAGCCTGCATAATCAATTTTAGTTCTTGTTATAATCTGCTATCTAGGTTGGATTGGTTAATTTTTCTACAAAATAAGTTTGTACTTAGGAAAGTGGGAGCAAAATGGATATAATAGGTCTAGTTGCATTTTTAAAACTATGTGATAGGAAATACTGTGCAAAGACAAGTATATTAAGGATAAAAATCTTTAAAATCTTAATTTCTGGATTGTATATTGAGGAAGGATGCACATGAAATTTGTACAAATGTGGCTTTGGAAGCGGTTAGAGAAGATGCCTGGAAAATAACTAGAAATACATTTGATGAATATATGGTTTATATCAAGCCACAGATCCTTGTTTTTTTATTCTCAGAAATGACTTTTTGGAATTTGAGAAACGAAGTAACTTAAAAAGGAGCAATAGTGGATCCAAGAAACTATAAACCTATCACCTTCACATCAGTACCAACGAAGCTAGAAAAGATCATTTAGAAAGCAACAAGATGATTAGCAGAAATTAGCATGGATTTGTTAAAAGTGGTCATGCCAGACAAATCTGATTACTTTTTATTAAATTGTGTGACTAGATTAGTGGACTAGGTTAGAAAATTATCTTTTCATTTTTGAACTTCTCCAAAATTTTGCTGTGCAGTTGTCTGATGAAAATAGAGAATGTACAAATGTGAAACAACGGTGTCCAAAATAAAGCTAAATAAGAAAAGGAAATTTGAAAAACAAATTTGTTTCCCCCTTTGGCACAAAAGCAAGTGTATTTGTGAGTGTTTTCCTTTTCATTGTATCATAATCTTTCCTGCAGCTACAGCCTCCCTACAGCATTCCCATACATCTGGAACTGAAAAAAATTAGTAGGAAGAGGTCTTTGATGAATTTAACTGATTTTAATTGAAACTTGAGGAGCCCTATGGAAAAGGTGGCCCCTATGCAATTAATTGGGATTAACAGAAGTGTTGGAATTCAGGAAATTTGGGGAGATGAATGTACATGCACGTCACTCAATACTTTTTCTATTCCTTGACTATCTCATCCTTAAATAAGCACAAGAACATTTCATTTCATCTATCAGCCTCTATTTCAAAATCAATGAGAAGCAGATTTTTTCACAGCAAATGGAATAAAATATGTTGGTAAAACATGCAAGATAACTTCTCTGCTTCCCTTTAGGTACCCAGGCAGTTTGTAAAAAGTCTTTTAACAAGTAATAACCCAAAACTCTACATTTACTATCAGTCATGCAATAAAAACCCCAGGCACTCCTTCTATGTATATACACATGAACATATTCAGAGGATAATGTCCTATTATGTAATACATTTTAACACACAAAAGTAGTATATCGGCAAAATAACTTTGTAAAGCAGACAAGCATAAGAAATGAGCTTCATATTGTTAGAGGAAAAAGGATCACATAGAAAGGAAGCAAGGACTAAAACTATTTTTGTATTTTATTTTTAACAGTGTCAGTAGAAAACATTGGTTTTGTACTACTGTATTCACTTGATCATTAGATGTATTTTTTTTTGCACTGAATGCTTCTTCTGATGCTCTCTCTTCATTGTTGCTATTTAGAAGTGTGAAATATTGATGGCATTGGCTGGAAAGATTGGCAGCTTCAGGAATTGCTGTTAACCAGCCTGCTGGTTGTAGCTTAAAGTTCAATAAATACTAAAATGAATCCTAAGCCCTTCAGAAGCTTACCTTTCTTATCTTCCTTCTTTTCCTCAAAGAGAGAGAAATTAACCATTTAATGACTTTATAAACAGCCTATCTCTTATCTTAAGTTTGCCCCAAATTGTCTGCCTGACTACTTCCACACAATATATTTGCACCACTCCCAGACTTAAACTCAGCACCTTTATAATCCTATATTATCATCTCTGTTCAGACGTTAAACCATTCATTTCAATTTAATTGTGGAATGAGGAACTGCTATCCATTTTTAGCAGGAAACACCAGTTTGGAAGCTGGGCATTTCAAAATCTAGATGAGAACAGATGTCAAACTGACAAAATTCTACTATTTTCTTCCTGCACTTTGCTGGGATGAGTCCCAACAAAGTGCTAAGCTCCCTCCCTCCCTTCCTCCTTCCTTCCTTCCTCCTTTCCTATCCCTTCTTTCCCTCCCTCCCTCCCTCCCTCCCTCCCTTCCTTCCTCCCTCCCTCCCTCCCTTCCTTCCTTCCTTTCTTCCTTCCTTCCTTCAGAATGGAGAATAGAAGAGATAGTTGCTGTTGCAAGATTTCTGGCAACTAGTGGTAGGAAAGTAATGTGAAGCCAAGAGTCACGGAGAAGATCTAGATGCTTGCAAAAATCGAAGTCAATCAAGAATGAGGCTGACTAATTGGCTGGACAATATTTCTGAAGATCAAGACATTTAAAAAAAGTCATTGGCAGTCATTCTTGGGAAAATTATTTCCATCGTATCATGAAGACTTGCTTGTGACTGAAGCCAACACCAACAATTAGCACACTGCTTGGACAATAGTTTACAGGTGGATGTTCAACTTGCAGTTTTTAGCATGATTTAAAGGGGTTGTGGAATTTAGAGTATGGACAAAGTGCACAGTGCTGCTTCTTCAGCAGAATGCACAATAATGACACACAGCTGTAATTGTTCATCCTTGTTCATCCAATGCAGGATGCCAAAATTAAATCTGGAATGCCACCTAAGGCATTGGCTTGATGAGAAAGATTACCTGGATTCCCCATAAACAATGAATTAGTAAACAGCTTTGTTCCTGGGATTGAAAAACATAATAATGTGTAAGCAAAATAGTTGGACCTGAGTAAATTCAAATGAAATTAAAGAATAGTCATGTGCCCTACAACTTGTTAAATGTGGTCCCCTTTCCCATTAGTTCATTCCATATTTAAATTATTTAGAGTCCCCTCTTTGATTAAAGGAAAGAACATAATCCTGTGCTAAAGAGAATTGGAAAATAACTTGTTCAAACAATGGCAACAATCTTTCTGCCTTTGTTCGTTGTGTCTACGGTAATTGAACCTACTGCATTTTGGTGCTGACATTTAATCAATGCATGTAAATCACCTCAGAGGCTTATTATTCTTGTATTCATTAATCCAGTCATGCAGAATGGCACATAAGGCAGAGAGTTTTTCCTTTTTTTCTTTCCTTTTTTTTTTTTTTTTTTGTAGCTAAGGTCAAAAATTGTTGCATGCAAAGACCACAATTCTTAAGGCTAAACTCTTTAGCAGCCTCAATCTAACAACACTCCAAATCATCATTAGAATTTTAAGTAGAGTTGAATTCTCATCTTGCAATGAGATAGGTGGCAAACAAATTTAATAAATAAATATAAACAAACAAACAAACAAATAAATAAATAAATAACCGAGGTAGATAATTTTGACCCTCAAAATGCAGCTGGAACTCAAAACCACGCAGTGGTAGTCTTCACTTTTGACCTTGGTGAAATGGGTGAAGAGAATACTTTCCTTTGAGTTTTGAGTTAAGAGCTGGAATAAGATCGACACCTGTAATAAATTTATTTATTTACTTATTTAGAAGATTTATTCTGCCCTCCATTCACTCTCAGTGACTCTGGGCAGTTTACAATGAATAAAAACCCAATATAACAATAAAAAATAAACCCCACCCCCATGGCAACAACACACAATCAAATGAGCCACTTGATGGACTCCATCCCACTTTGGGTTGCCCAGGGCTGCTGGCAAAACCACAAAAACACTAACTCCACTCCCAGCCCCTGTAGCCATTCCAGAAGTATACCATGATCAGTGGTATCAAAGGCCACTGAGAAGTCCCACCAGAGATCATCCAAAAGCATGATCAATGTCATTTCTGTCCCATATCCAGGCCTGAATCCTGACTGGTAAGGGTCCAGATAATCCGTTTCAACCAGTAACCTCTGGAGTAGCTGTACTGCCACCTTCTTACTAACCTTCCCCATAAAGGGAAAGTTGGAGACAGATCAGAAATTATCCAACAGGGTGGAATCCAGTGCTAGCTTCTTAAGAAGAAGGCAGACCACATCCTCCTTAAATGCTGGGGCACTACCCTTCCTGGCAATGAAGCATTAACCACTACCAGAACCCACCCACATGTTACTTCCCAGGAAGCTTTCACAGGCCAAGAGGGACATGGATCTAAAACACAGGTTATTGTTATTGTTATTTATTGAATTTATATATCGCCCTATCTCCCTTATGGGACTCAGGGCGGTGAACAGGCAACAGGTGTTTGCACTCATATTCCCTAGGATTCTGTCAACCTTTAAAATATGCTTGAAAAAAGTAGATCATTTGTTTTCAGATGAATACATCTGGCTTTACAGGGTCCAATCTGGGTCAGTCACCAGGACCAGAGGTTTAGTCTTTCAAGCTTTTGGACTTGTGCTGGAGCCCATCCTCAGGGAACTCTTCCTTACCAGAATGTGGTAAGAGAGACATTCCCTGTGGATGGGCTCCAGCATGAATCCAAAAGCTCGGAAGACTAAACCTCTGATTCTGGTGACCTACCAAGAACCTGGGGCATGCATATTTGCCTTCGTTCATGATATCTATCTTTGTTTTCTCCCACCTCTTGCAGGATCTCAAGAACTTCCCATTTGCACTTATTTCTCATTCATAAAACCTTAAACAAGTGAGATCCATTTTCTTCCCCACTATCCATTCTTACTCATGGTTCTAAAGATTTGCCCCTTGATCTCATAATAGGTGGTCGGCAGTTCTTTTAGTTAGATACTTTATGTGGCTCCAACTTCACCCCTTTGTTTCTACTTCTAGATCCAGGAGAGTTTCTTTAAACCAGAGGGCTCCCCTTCCATGGCTGAAGAGAGGGCAAAGTTAGAACAACTTTATCTTAGTTGTTGTGGTCCCAGTTATAAAATTCTGACAGATTACTTGGATGCCTTTTGATGTTTTAATTGAATGAGCTGAAGAGGCATGTGAGGGCCTATGGATCAAAATTCACAGTAGGGAATCTCTCTTTTTCATCCTTAGTCTATGAAGTGCCATATAGTGATGAGGCTACATAAATAAATGTATGGCAAATGAAGACTATATGTATAAATACATGGCTAATGAAGAGTTGCAAGTAGTCTCTGTTTTCTAAATCAGATCTTTCCATATCTGAATTCCATTCGAAACAAGCAGAATGTTAGCAAATTAAATGCTACATTTCTCTTTTCCTATTCATGCTAAGCATTTGCCTGTCACCCATTTAAATGTAAAAAGCCCACTGGTGACTTAACAGAATAATCAAAGCACATTTCTTATGTATGTTTGCGTGAACCATTCCAGCCTTTAAACAGAGAAAACTTTCAAATAAAGTGACCTGGATAATAACTTTGTCCCTGCTGAATGGTGTCCAGCTACCTGTTTCCCTGTAGACAACGTCAGTACAGGTTTTCCCAGTTATCAGCTTCGGAAGCAGATGAAGGGGTTGATTGAATGTTAATGTGTCTTAGAGGCATTCTTCCCGGTGACCTTCATTTCTAGTGGGTCAGATTACTTTCCTGCCCTAGAGGCACTGCATTATTGCTTCATCTGCCTCTAAACAGATGCACCACAAGATATCTGCTTCCCATTATCGGGCATTGGAAATAGAGAGATATTTAATGTACTTGGGTTATACTAAGCTAGGGAAGCTGACCACCTTCCAAGCACGAAGAACAGATGAATCTGTCTGGAAGAAAAGAAACAAAAGATGTACCAATAGCTATGTCTCCAAGGAAAACTCAAGGCAATTATGTAAGGTAAAAAAAACAATCATCAAATTGCCATCATAATATATTTCATTGCATTTCCACCACATATTTAAGTTTACAAATATAAGTTCAACCCAAGTTAATTTTATAACCTACAAAGTGGATCAGGGCGAAAAAGTGAAAGATTGAAAGAAAAGTATTGTTTTCCCCAGTTCTAAAATAATTATTAGGTCTATATGGTGTACTCCGCGTGAGAACTTGTAAGAAATTTATAAAGAAATTCATGACCCCAAACTAATCAGGTTACACCAATTGGCCTAATTTCGGTCTAATCTTATAAAAGTCCAAAAAGAAAAAAAAAGCAATGAGAAATGCATATGATAAATATGTCATAATCAGAAATTATTGAATGCATTGGACAGAGAACTTAGTATTTATTTTTGCTCCTTCATTCCCCTGCAGATACAATAGAATCAACAAAATAAGACAGTTTTAACTGAGGGTAAAACAGTCTTTGAACAGTCTTCCCTAAACTTACACCAAAAATAGTGAGGCTAACTGCCTGCCATGCTAACAGCCCACAGTGACCAAAGAAATAATCATTCAGATGTCCAAAAGGTGCTTTTTTTCCAAGAGGCAACTGTATTTTTTTTCCCCTTTAAAATATTTCACTTCTTTGAGAAGCAAAACAAGTCCAGTTGCCTCTTTGAAAAAAAGGCACCTTTAGGACAACCATGACTTGGATGACTGAGAATCTCCATAGATAATTATTCAGATGGCAAGTCCCATTTACATACTATAAAAAACATAAATAAATAAATCACATCTCTAGAAACACTTTTTTTTGTTTATTCTGTAGATTGGACCAAGAAGCCTGGTGAAAAGTTCCCTGAGAGTTAGAATAAGGAGAGTTTTATTTATATTCTGCCACTCTTTTCAGATTTTGTCATGATTACCAAGAATAGCCATGGTGAGCTGAATGCCTACATTTCATGCAGTTGATGCGTGAAAAGGGGGAGCTGGTAAATGGACCAGTTCCTTGGAACGCCTCTGAGGATCAAAGGAGTAGGCTCCTCCACAATTTGTTCTTCACATAGGGCTCCTTTCATCATTTACTATGGAATGTTAAAAGAGCCCTCAAATATGCAATAGGAAAGACATGTCAAACACAAGGTCCGGGGCCTGGATGCGGCCCGCGAAGTGGTTTCATGTGGCCTGCAAAGCCATCCTGGAAACAGTGAGGGAACAGCCCCCGCTGCCTTGGCCCTGGCCCAGGCCGGCCGGGAGCCAATGTACAATTTTGTGGTGGCCATCTATGCTGAAACACATTCAGTCTTAGCTCCATAAGCCCCCTCCTGCATGGCCTGAGAGGAACAGTGAGGCTCCTCCAGTGGACCATGCCTTGGCACTCGACCCTCAGATCTGTCCCACTCCTGCCCAGGCCCCCACAGGCACCCGTGACGCAAATGATGCAGAGCTGGCCACGCCCACCCAGTAGGCCACACCTACTCCATCCATGCCTATCCAGTAGGCTGCACCCACTCTGGCCACACCCGCAAGGCCCCCTGAGGGCAACAACAATGCTGATGCGGCCCTCAATGAAATTGAGTTTGACACCCCTGCAATAGGAGGTGAGTTTCCTTTTCTGGGTAGCTTTTATGAATCCTCTGGGTCTTCCCAAAATGAGGAGCCAAGCATCATTTCAAGATGGTTTTATTTAAATTTCTGTTTGGACCTAGCGGAACGATAAGATTTTAAGAATATTATATTGTTACGGTTAAAAAAAGGACTTGATTTCAACTTTGAAACAAACTTTAGAAAACCAAGGACTGTTTTGTATGCATAATACTCTTGACTTGAGGATTCAAAAGTTTTGGAAAATAAAATGCTGTTCCAGAGAAGAAAGGCCTTTGACAATGGCATTTAAGCAGCTTTTGACAATAAAATGTTGCATTCTAAATAAGGAAGGACATTAATTTCACTCCTCTGTAGTCAATTACCCAGTCTATACTTTGTGGCCAAAACTGCTATCATACATCTTCCCGTTTTCCACTCTTCCCCTGATAACCTGCATCTCTAGATAGATCATTTTTTCACATGTACTACAGAGTCTGAAGGAAAGGTGGTATCCTGCTACTGTTCAGATGATTTCAGTATTTTCAATAAGTGTGGGTGGAAAAGAACCCTCTGAGATATTGTGGAGGAGAGTTGTTATGATAAATGCTGGAATCTGAGACAGTCCTGATTGTTTATGCACTATGACCAACATAAAATTATGACTATTTCAGCCAAGCAGGTCAGCTATGTATATTTTTATTAATACAAAAAGAGGCACTTTCTCTGCAGAAGAGAGAGGAGGATTGTGCTCACTGATTCCTCTCCAACATTTATATTCATAGAATCCCTGTTCCCAACATCTACATGACAAAAGATGCACCTATGTCTGTATAACTGGATGATTATATATTCTTTGTGCCTGATTTTATATACATATGCTCTCTTCACCCATATAGCAAGTATATGAAAATTAGAACAATGTTAAATAAATGCAATTCTCCTTGTTCTCCATGTCTTCAATATGCAGGTGGGAAGGAATGTCCACATGAGGTTAATACTTACTTTGCAAATGTTCTTCTTTCAATAAAGAAAATTAAGCCTTTTTTTTCAACATGAGTTATGAAACTCTAACTGATGAGATGTGTCATCTCTCTGGTATGCTGCTACAAACAATAGACTAAGAGATTCAGAGAAATGGTTATGCTAATAGCTACAGCACTGCAAAACAGAGGATGGATATGACTAAACAGAGGCAAGCTCAGACTGAGGGTTTATGCTATGGCAGTATGGTGATGGGGACTGCAGCTAAGAAATTAAAAGATGCTTGCTCCTGGGGAGGAAAGCTATGGCAAATCTAGACAGCATACTAAAAAGCAGAGACATCACCCTGCCAACAAAAGTATGTATAGTCAAGGCCATGGTTTTCCCAGTTGCAATGTATGGCTGTGAAAGTTGGACCATAAGAAAGGCTGAGTGCAAAAGAATTGAGACCTTTGAACAATGGTGCTGGAGAAGACTCCTGCGAGTCCCCTGGACGGCAAGGCCATCAAACCAGTCAATCCTAGAGGAGATCAACCCTGACTGCTCTTTAGAAGGCCAGAACCTGAAGTTGAAATTCAAGTACTTTGGCCACCTAAGGACAAGGAAGGACTCACTGGAGAAGAGCCTAATGCTGGGAAAGATTGAAGGCAACAGAAGAAGGGGATGACAGAGAATGAGGTGGCTGGATGGAGTCATTGAAGCAGTAGGTGTGAGCTTAAATGGACTCCAGAAGATGGTAGAGGACAGGAAGGCCTGGAGGAACATTGTCCATGGGGTCACGATGGGTTGGACACGACTTCGCAACTAACAACAACAACAACAACAACAACAACAAATATAGTGAAATTGTGTTTCTCCAAAAATATTGAATTGGTAGAACAGTGTTTCTCAGTCTTGACTATTTGAAGATGACTCAACTCCCAGCATTCCCCAGCCAGCGTGAGGAATATTGGTTTTGAAGTGTACCCATCTTCAAGTAGAAACAATGCTGTAGACCAGAGGTCCCCAACCTTTTGGGCACCAGGGACCAGTTCTGCGGAGAAAGGTTTTTCCATGGGCCGGAGAGTGCATGGTTTTGTGTGCTGCCTGCATCCCATGGATGAGGATTTGCTTGTTTGAGTGGACCAGTTGCTGGCATGCTGCGGCCCAGTACCGGTCTATGGCATGGGGGTTGGGGACCCCCCGCTGTAGACTAATGATCAACTGAGTCCTTTTGAGGGCCATGAGCCATTTGCATTATAAATTCAAGGGTCATAAGAACATGATAATTTTAGCAGTAATGTGCTGGATCAAGCACAGTGGTGGGATTCAGCCAGTTCACACCACTTCGGAGAATAGGTAGCTAATTTTTTGTTGTCCGGGTCCAGAATGGACTTCCGGAAGCGGCATTCACACAGAGAACCAGCTGTTCACATATTTGAATCCCACCACTGATCAGGCCATCTACTCTAGCAATCTGTTTTCACAGAGGCCAACCAAATGCATAAAGAAGACCACTAGTCTCTCACCAGATAGTCTTCAGAGGCAGTCACACTGCCATCAAGGCTTAGCCATTGACCTCCAGGATTTTTGTTAAATGGTAGATTTTTGGGGGGGTTGGAGCCTAGCTGGGATACTTCGGATTGCACTGTGTTGAAAAAGATCCAGAAGGCCTCATTTGTATTGGATCATTGAAAAATAATCTGCATTTTAAATGGTTAAGAAAGTCTTCAATTTATCCTGATGTGATTTCAGAAAAATTGCTAAGAGAAAAATTGAGGACTTGTCTTTAAAACTCTAGTTATTGCATTGGACATCAAAGTAACTTGTGCTTGCAGCATAAACTTAATTATTAATAGCATTATATTATTTATTTGTTTCTTCATTCATTTATTCATTTATTGGGAGGGCGGACAATTTTTATGTAGGCTTTCTCCTCCAGGACTCAAACCCTTCTATCACGCATGCAGTGGCAAAATACTGTGTTGCGGCAATGTCCACAAGAAAAAAATTGGTTACAGATCTATAGCCGTCAACTTGTGCCAATTTTTTGGAGATATTTCTAATAATGTTTGGAACATTATATTTACTTACACACTAATCGGCTATCCACTCACGTAAACTAGGGAGTGACCCTAACATTTTGAGAACATGTATTTTCTTAACAGGGATGTTATTATTTACTATTAATGTTAGTACTATTTATTATTATTATTATTATTATTATTATTATTATTATTATTATTATTATTATTATTATTATTATTATTATTATTATTATTATTATTATTATTATTATTATTATTATTATTTAATATATTGTAAAAAGTGATGGCTATTGCTGGTCTACAACCGTAATAAAGTTATTTGTTTTTTGTTGTTTCTTCATTCATTTATAGCTTTTTTGTGAAGAATATGTGAGTTCTTCTCTCATTTTCTCCCAGTTAAAACCTTATCTTGGGTTGAGAGGAAACAATTGGCCCAAGCCCAGCCAGCAAGCTGTGTGGTCAAGCAGAAACTTAAATTGAGTCTCATTAGACTAGGTTCAATATGCTAACCACTCCACTCTTGGTTCCTATCACATTTTTATCTTAGCTTAAGTTCCAAAAATCCAAACAAGGAAATAAATGCATTACAATTATTTGAACTAATTCCAGAATTTTTTCCTATGGATACAATGAATTTCCATATCCCAAACCCAAATTTCCATATCCCAAACTGAATTTATGATATAAATATATGGGAATAAACTGATATGGCAATATGAATTTCCATATCCAAAACTGTGAGAAAGATCTTGGAGCCCTAGTGGACAATCATTTAAATATGAGCCTGCAGTGTGTGGCAGCAGGAAAAAAAAAGCCAACACCATCCTTGGTTGCATTAACAGAGGGATAGAATCAACATTATGTGAAATATTAGTACCACTTCATAAAGCTTAGTAAGATCACACTTAGAATACTGCATAAAGTTTTGGTCACCACATTATAAAAAAGATGTAGAGACTCTGGAAAGAGTGCAGAAAAGATCAACAAAGATGATTGGGGGCTGGAGGCTAAAATATATGAACGGTTGCTGGATTTGGGTCTGTCTAGAATAGTGAAAAGAAAGGCTAGGGGTAACATGATAGCAGAGTTCCAATATTTGATGGGCTGCCACAAAGAAGAGGGAGTCAACCTATTCTCCAAAGCACCAGAACACAAGACAAGAAACAATGAATGGAAAATAATCAAGGAAACAACCTAGAGCAGACATGTCAAACTCGCAACGTCACATGATGTTGCGCAACACATCAGGACGGTTTTGCCATTGCCGGCAATGGGGTGGGCGTGGCTTCTGGATGACACGTCTGGCCTGTGGGCCGGCAGTTTGACACTCCTGACCTAGAGCTAAGGAGAAAATTTCCTAACGATGAGAACAATTAACTAGTGGAATGGCTTGCCTTCAGAAATTGTGGTGCTTTTAAGATGAGACTGGAAACCCTGTACCAATTCAAAGTTTGTCCATTTCTATCCTTCCCTATCAAAAACAAGATTTCAAAACCACAAACCCTTGGAAAAGGCAGGCCTTCTTTAAATTTACAAGCTGTGTAGGTATGTTAGAGGTCAAAGACATTAAGTAGATTGGGGTTAAAGCCGCTCATTTATAATCAGCTATAATCACATCCAATATGCAAAATCAGATAAAAATTGGACAGAGGTGGTTTAGAATTAAGCAAGCATTATCCACCACTGCTCCCAACATCTTTTAAATTATAACACTGTTCTGGCAGCTGCATGTTCCATTAGAAGGGAAGCCTATTTGTTGGGGGGGGGAGGCACATCCAGGACTCCCAGTTTGCCAAAATGCAGCTACTTTGAACCTTTCCTGCTGGCCAAATTCTGTTTTTCTCCTTGTGATTGACTTGTCAGAGAGTGATTGAAAAGACCGGCGAGTGAAAATCGCTTTACTTGTTTTATATATCTTGTTGTGAATGTTGAGATATGATCAGGGCTTCCCATTTAGGATGAGTTTTGACACCATTGAATGGAGATGGATGAACCAGTCATGCTCTAACTTTTATATGTGACCAGCCAAATGTCCATTCAGTCCCATTCCTCTTCTTATCAGTTCACTGGATGTTTTTTCTTTTTTACTTATGAACAAAAGTACATATATAGAGGTGTGTGCAATGTCCTGGCATTGATTCATGAGCAAATGGAAATGTGCAGGAGCAGATGTAGCAGTTTTCCCAAGCAGATTGATTTTTGCAATCACCTCCTCTAATATGTATCTTTCTTAAGCTTTCCCTAATGTTGTGTGAGCAGTAATTCTTAAAATATGCCTTGGCCAGGTATACCTCTGGCCAAAAGGATTGAATCAGAAAATGTGAAGCAATTACTTTTATCGTTTATTAATATTACTAATTATCATTATTACTTTTTTTTCTTTTTACGACCTTATAATCTCTTTTTATCGAGCTGGTGTCAGGGTGACTGAATGGATCTGAGCGTTTACTGGCTGGATGCCCTTCCTGATCCCTATGCGGAGTTCACAGCAGACGTTTTCTTTTTGTGCTCTGATAGAGAAATATCTGCCGCTGTCTAGGATTGAACTCTCAACCTTCCGAGAGGGAGGCGAGCATCTTTACCTTCATGCCACCATGCCGCTCAATTGATTATTACTATAACATATATTCATTCAGGAAATGCAAGTAAAGTTCATATTAAATGTTAATCCCCGTCATGCATTTTTATTTAGAGCCAGATTTAGGGGAGGAGAATATTTGCTCTGTCCTCCTACAGTGTCAAACCCGTATTCTTGAAGTAGCCATCTTTTAAAAATAATAAAGCATCACCTATGAAGAAAAAGTAATCCTGGAAATAAAAGTGGCAAGCAGTTGAACCAATCAAATGCTCTACTTTTATGCATAGCCAGTGAGCTCTGCCCACTGACAGAAATTCTCATTAGTTGTACGCTCCCAAAAGCAGCATTGTTGTTGTTGTTGTTGTTCATTGCGAAGTTGTGTCCGACCCATCGCGACCCCATGGACAACGTTCCTCCAGGTCGGTTCAATTGTGCATCACATACATTCCTCCTTTAGAGTATCAGTTGCACCGAGCTACAGTAACAAACAGAGGGAAGCTATCACTACTGCTGAAAGACAAAACAAGTGGGAAGTTGGGAAGTTTGGGGTGAGCAAACGGAACAGGATAATATAGGAAGGCAAGTGGGTGAATCAGAAGTGGGGGATTGCCAGCTGACAATTGAGAACCATGGGGAAGATAGCAACAAAGACCCACATGAAGAACATATTTGATTGACAGATGGGCAGGTCATGAGAGAATAACCTCATAAGAGAATAAATAGCAAGATTCCAATATCTAAGGGGCTGCCACAAAGCAGAGGACGGTCAACTGAAGGCAGGACAAGAAGCAACCGATGGAAAGTAATCAAAGAGAGAAGCAACCTAGAACTAAGGAGAAATTTCCTGACAGTGAGAACAATTAATCAGTGGAACAACCTGACTCCAGAAGCTGTGAATGCTCCAACACTGGAGTTTTTAAAGAAGAGATTGGATAACCATTTGTCTGAAATGGTATAGGGTTTCCTGTCCAAGCAGGGGGTTGGACTAGAAGACCTCCAAGGTCCCTTCCAACTCTGTTATTCTGTTAAACGTGGATTGGTGATAACTGAAGCCCAATGAAGACATCTGGATTTCAGCTTCTTTAAATCAAACAATAGGATGACTTTGTTAACTTAGAAAAAAAATCTGGGTCCTTTTGACGCAGTACTGTTGGGTTTTTTTGTTTTGTTTTGTTTTCACATTTCCTTATCTGACAAATACTATTGCTTGAGGTGACTTGGATGATTGATTTGGTTGCTTGTTGGATTTATAACCTGCCTTTCGTACAGGAATTCAGAGTGGCATGCACAAACATTTCTTCCTTTTATTTTTCTTAGAACAAGCCTGTAGGATAGGTTGAGTTGTGACAGAGTGATTGGCCCAAAGTTATGCAACCAGCTGTCAGGGCTGAGCATGGAGTAGAAATTGGATTTCTCCAATACCTGTCCAAAGCTCTAATCACGGCATCACATTTGGGTCTTTTGGTGGAAAGTGTCACAATATGAGTTCTGATATTACAAACAAAGCCCTTGGTCCTTCAGAGTTAAGTAAAATCTTTTACAATTTCAGCTTAAGTTCTGGTAATTTCAATCATGTTGGGTTTTTTTTGAGCAACAATATGGAAGAGTTAATAGCCTATATATTCTCATGTCTGCAGTTTATTGGTGAAATGAGGTCTGTGCATAATATCAAACATCTGATGATTCCTTGCTTTTTTTTTTTTTTGCTTTGCTTGCATATTTTGACTTTGCTTGCTTATTCTGGGATTTATTTTTTTTTAAAAAAAATGCCAATCAATCTAGTTAATAATCTTGATATTTCCTGCTGGTCTCTCATCCAGATATTAAACAGCTGTGTCTCTGCTTAACTTTTCAAGATCAACCAAGGTCAGGCAGATGCTCTTATTTAGCTGGTTTAATTATATTAAAATGGTAGTGTGACCAAATTAGACCATCAGACTAGTTCTCCATTTATTCATTTATATCCTACATCTCCTTTATTCTCTATTGCCTTTGGAACAATTAGGCATTTCTTTTCACTTGCTCCACTCATTTCTTCCTTCTCCAAACATGTGAGGTACATAAGTTTGAGGGGGTGACTGTGACTCTCCTGACTGAATAGGGAACGGGTGTCAAATTCGCCACATCACGTGACGTGTCATGACGTATCACAACTTTTTTGCATTGCAAGAACTGGGCTGGGTGCAGCCTCTGCATGATGCAACCAGCCCATGGGCTGACAGTTTGACACCCCTGGAATAGGGATTTTAACTTGGGTGTTTAATTTCAAAAGCTGAGCCTTTGATTGCTCTACCACAGTGGTTCTCAACCTTTTTAATGCCGCGACCCCCAACCGGTTGTAAGTCGAGGACTAAACCGGTCGTAAATCGAGGATTAAACCGGTCGTAAGTCGAGGACTACCCAACCGGTCGTAAGTCGAGGACTTTCCCTGCCTGGGAGCACCGCGCATGCGTGGTTCCGCCCCCTGCGCCGGCCGAGGCGTAGCTGGCAAGCGGCAGAGACGGAGCAGGCTGACCACCAGCTGGTCCAGCCCAAGGGAGGTAAGGCACCCGCCGGAAAAGGGGAAAAAAATGGCGGACAGCCTTGCTTGGAGACCCCCGTGAAATGGTCGATCGACCCCAAATGGGGTCCCGACCCATAGGTTGAGAACCGCTGCTCTACCACTTAAAGGAAAGCAGATAATGAAATATCCAGCAGAGACTGTAGCGGCTGGACAAAACAAACTGTCTAGCTCTTTTGAGAATGACCCTGCCTTTATCTGCCATGTTGAATGAGTTACTTTGAGAAGCAAACATGAATGATATCTCATCATTGTATCCAATGTCTCTAGCACAAATTCTTCAAAGAGTAAATTGATAGTAACTTACCTTCTTTCTAAATCCACTCAGAATATTTATCCCGCCTCAGGCTCAAATTCTGAAGAGCTCTGCCTGGCAAAACTATCTTGGCAGATTTACCTCATCCCCAGGTCTATCCAGATGGCCTGTGTGTGTGTGTGTTTTTTAAATCACAAGTTGGCAATGATTTATCTCATGCACAACCTTCGGTGCACATAGAGGGTATTTCTATATCCATTGTGGAATGTGAGAAGCCAGTAAATGGGATGAGAATGTAATATTTTGCCTGGAATAATCATGGGGAGAAATTATGTTCAATAATGGATTTGGCACTAAGCCAGATCCCTTACAGTCTGCATTGGATTCCCATTTCCTCCCTACAGGCCTGGAAGCAATTTGTGAATGAAAGATGTAGTAAGATGATTGATCATTCTTCACATCTCATCCCTTTTGAGTTGTTCACCTAAGTTTGTGGTCTCACAAGAACACCTCCTATTCCCTATGTTCTCTAACTGCTTAGAGTTCAGCTGTGGCTGTGATTTCTAAAGTTGATGCCAGAGCAATATTGTGGCTTTTACATTAAGCTATTTTACAATCTATATTGGTATAAACAGACATTAATTTTAGCTGCAGGACAAGGGCAGCACTTGTAACTGTAATTAATTGCATGCCGCAGAGAACAATATCATATTTGCTAATGCCACAGGTCTTTAGAAAAGTACTTATTTTTTGCCCTAGAAAAGATGTGGTTTGAAGAATAATACAATTAAATCAATAGGATTGTAAGTGGATAGCTCTTTGGCAAATGTATGCTTTTTAGTACTGTATTAAAATTAGTGAAAAAATTGTGGTATAAAGATCCTGAATTTCAGAATTTTAGAAAGATAAGATAAGTTAACCTTTATTGTCATTTTTTTTATTTTTATTTTTTTACTGTGGGCACAATGGCACACATCAAAAAATGAAATTTAGTTGCCCGCTCTCAAAGTGAAACACATACATGACACACACCTAAACATACTATATACAACATATGTATAGACCCACACCCCTACATATACGTAACAAATAAATATTAAATACTGTCCATCTTGAATATATACTGGAAGGAGGAAGCTTGAGAGTTCACAAGGTTAATGCTGTATGGAATGAAACTATGGCTGAATTTGGATGTTCTGCTATGGATATCATGAAGCCTCCTTCCAGAAGGTAACAAGGAAAACAGGTCGTGAAGAGGATGTGTAGTGTCCCAGACAATCTTACGGACCCTGCTCAAGCAGTGCTTCTGTGCTATGTCCTGGATGGGAGGGAGGGAACTGCCAATGATCTTTTCGGCCATCCTCACCACTCTCTGCACCGCCTTCCTATCTGAAGCAGTGATACTTCCTAACCTGACTTTGATGCTGTATGACAGATGCTCTCAATCATCCCCCTGTAGAAAGTGGTAAGGATAGGAGAAGGAAGATGTGGTGATTTTTAAATAGAATGTCTGAAAATTATTGGCCTTTTGTTGAGCCCCGCGGAGCCAACATGTCCGGGTGGACGCAAAGCCAACTCTGGTATCGCCGCCGCCCAGCAGCCACCCGGCAGACCGGACCCCGATACCCCGTGGGGTTGACACATACCGGCGGGGCCCTGTTCCACCGAACCCTCTCAGTGGACGGGTGATGGCTGACAAGCCACGTGGCCGGCGTCCACCGGAGTTTGGCTGAGGAGTAATTACAGCTGCCGGGGGAACAATGTGCAAGTTGCCAGCTGGATGGGCATGACTGACGCTGCCTTTGGCTGCCCGAGGCTACCGGGCTCACAGTAGACAACACCCACGGACCAGCGCCTTACCCTTCCAGGCAACCAGACGGCCGGTTACACTAAGGGAGGGGGAGCGCGACGGGAGACGGTGACGAAGGGGAAAGGAGCCTACCTGATTATATTCTCTGGAACAATAAGGACTGAATGGCGCGTCAGTCGGTGCAGGGGGGGGGTGACGCCTCTGCTGATTGGTCTTATTCCCCACAGACCGGATGCTGGTTTGTTGGGTAGGGGGTGGGAATAAGCAGACTGGAGCCTATGTAAAGCACTGGGAGCAACTCATTCCCAGTGCTAACTTTGTTGCTGTATGGACTAAAAGCCATTCGCTTGTCGTTTGTTCCTGTTTGTCGGCTCTTTATTTTTGGGCACCGAAGAGGACGCGCTGACACCTTTTGTAACAACTACTCTTACTTTAATATCTTTTTTGTTTATTTATATAATCATCCAATGAAATCTGGTTATTTTTCAATTCCCTTCGATTTGGAGCTCTTTGGGATCATCAGATTGCTTTGTTATTAATGGAATATGTTTTCACTAATGAATGTATTAGAGGCAAGATGGATATAGAGAAAGTATTTTATTTTTCCAAGAGCTGAAAATGGATGTATTTAGTGGTGGGATTCAAATATGTGACCACCGGTTGTCTATGTGGATGCTGCTTCCGGAAGTCCATTCTGGGCCTGGGCAACAAAAAATTGGCTACCGGTCCTGCCGAAGTGGTGTAAACTGGCTGAATCCCACCACTGGATGTATTACAAAAACTGTTTACGCAAAACTTTATTTGTACTCTAGGTCCTTTCCTGTAGAAGAAATGGAAGCTGTTACCATGCTTGAATGACTTGCTGATAATGTATGAAATGGACATGAATTAAGAAGACTGAGTTTGAAAGACTCAACCTGCCATTTCTATATGATCACTGTTGTGTCCCGGGACTTGCAGCAAGCAAGCCCGGGCAGTTGCCATGGCAATGGACTGCAGAAGCTGCCCGGGGGCCAGACAAAATGGTGACAGCCTGCGCGCATGCGAAAGGAAGCGCGCGCGAGCAGTAGCAACTTTACCCGGACCATTCTTGTTGTTAGTTGTTGGTTGAAGCAAAGGAAGAAGCAGGAGGCCTGTGAGTCTCCGTTTTCTGCATGAATCTGCAATTGCCATTAAAAAAGATATTTGTTCACATAATGCCTGTTGTACTAGTCATTGAATCCAAGGATTTAACACTGGCGACGAGGATGGGATCATCTTACAACAACTTAACAGAGTAAGACGGACCTAAAGGAATCCTTGGAGAGGAAGACGGCGTCAAACAGCACTTGGCCTGCCAGTAAAGCACCGCTGGAGGTAAGCTGGCTAAAAGACCCCTTCCAGAAGAGAGTGCATGATGGCAAAGATAGGAAGGCTGCCTGAGTTTGATGTGGGCCATCCTGAAAAATGGGAGACTTATGTGGCCAGAGCAGAAACCTATTTTAGAGTCAACCAAGTAAGGGAAGATGGTTTAAAGGCTGCAACATTACTTTGTGTGTGTGGACAAGATGTTTTTGAAATCGCAGAGAACTTAGCAGCTCCTGCTCCATTAGAATCTATGACTTATACAGATTTGAAGAATTTATTGACGAAGCATTTTCAACCAGAAATGTCCATCATTGCTTGGAGACACAAATTTGAGCAGAGGGATCAGAAAGTTGGAGAATCTGCCAAACAGTATATTGCTGCCTTAAGGAGAGCAGCTAAACAGTGTGAATTTAAGGATTTATAGGAAAGGCTGAGGGACCGTTTTGTGTGTGGACTAAGGAACAGAGGCCTGCAACAAAAATTGTTTGCCAGAAAAGATTTGTCTTTCCAAGATGCTGTAAGAGAGGTAACAGCTGAGGAGGCAGCTGGGGGTGCAGTCAGGCACATGCAGCCTAACAAGCCAGATGCAGAAGAAGAAGCCTCTGTGCATTTGGAAGAAGCACAGGAAGCCTCTCAGGATGAATCAGAAGGAGATGAGGAAGTGGATCGTCTTGTTCCTTCTAAAGAAGAAAAAAAGACAAGGAAGCCAAAGGAACTCAAATGTTTCGGGTGTGGTGGTCACCACAAGAGGGCTGACTGCAGGTTCCGCACAGCTGTCTGCAGAGCATGTAGAAGACAAGGTCACATCGCAGCCGTTTGCCTAAGACGTGGAAAGGTAAAGTATCAAGAAGAATTGCACCAGAAAAACACTAAGGTCCCTAATCAGAATAGAGTAGGCTTCTGCACATCACGCAGAAGTGTTTATAGAACAGGCACACATAGACCACTTAAAAAGAAGTTGTCACTTAAGGTGAAGCTGCAGGGAGTGCCATTAGTTATGGAGCTGGATACGGGATCCGCCCTGTCCATTATTTCATTGCATACTTTCAGGAAAATCTGCACTAGCAGTGGAGTTCAGGTGAGGCTAAGGCCTTCCAATATCATACTAACTGATTTCCAAAACTCTAGAGTGTGCATTAAGGGGGAGGCCACAGTTTCTGTACAGTATAAGAGTTTTGTGGGTCCTTTGGATGTTCTGGTTGTTGGGGGTGAAAGAACGAGTCTGATAGGACTTGATTGGTTTGAGGCCTTGGGAATTCAAGTCACTGGCTTGCATAGCCTGCAAACATTAAGCCTTACAGCAGTATGTGAGGAGTTTGCAGATGTGTTTAGTTCACAGCTTGGATCTTACCANGACATACGTATTTGTGCTGATTACAAATGCACTATCAATAAGGCACTTCAGCAGCACGCTTATCCTGTTCCTGTAGTGGGGCATATTCTGGCTTCTCTTAAAGGAGGGAAGTTTTTCGCAAAGCTAGATTTGGCTCAAGTGTACCAACAGTTACCTGTTGATGAAGCAGCTGCTGAGGCACAGACCATTGTGACACACAGGGGTGCCTTTAAGGTGAAGAGGCTCCAGTTTGGAGTAAATGTAGCACCCAGTATTTTCCAGAGTGTGATGGAAAACACATTAAGGGGCATTCCTGGGGTTTGCCCTTATTTCGATGATGTTCTCATTGCTGGGGATTCTGTGCATAATCTGGCAGAATGACTGAGGGCTGTTCTGCTGCGGTTTAGGAAGGCAGGGTTAAAGCTTAAAAGGAACAAATGCAAGATAGGAGTCACGTCCACTGACTTTTTGGGATTCAGAATAGATGCGCAAGGCATTCACCCTGCTGAATCAAAAGCTGAAGGCCATCCAGGAGGCTCCCTGTCCCAAGTCAAAAGGCGAATTGCAAGCTTTTTTAGGCCTTTTGAATTTCTATAATGCTTTCCTTCCTCACAAGGCTGCTGTGGTGGAGCCTTTACATAGACTACTGGACAAACAGGCAGTCTGGCAGTGGACCAAGGCTCACGATCAGAGTTTTGCTGGGGTCAAGGCCTTGCTCACGTCCAATAATGTGCTTGCTCATTTTGATGAGAGACTTCCTGTTTGCATTGCTTGTGATGCTTCCCCTTATGGGGTGGGTGCTGTTTTGAGTCATTTGAAGGCTGATGGAACTCAGGTTCCAGTTGCTTATTACTCCAGGACTCTTTCTTCTGCTGAGCGTAACTAAGCTCAAATTGATAGGGAGGCTTTGGCTATCATTGCGGGTATTAAGAAATTCCATGATTTCGTATATGGTAGGCATTTCACGGTCTATACTGACCATAAGCCTTTGCTAGGGCTGTTCACTACAAATAGGCAGACACCTCAAATCATTTCTCCGCGCATGTTGCGGTGGTCTATTTTTTTGTCCGCTTATGATTTTTCCTTAATTCACAAACCTGGAAAAGAGATGGGCCATGCGGATGGCCTAAGTAGGCTACCCCTGCCTGATGTGGAGGCTGACCCCGCTCCTGCCATTAATATCCTTTCCATTCAGGAGTTGCCGGAATCTCCCCTGAATGCCCGGGATGTAGCTGCTGAAACTGCCTCTGACTCCACGCTTACACGCGTACTGTCTTGGGTACTATCTGGGTGGCCTGATAGGTGCCCTGGTACTGAGTTTCAAAGTTATTGGTACAAGAGGCACGAGCTATCCACCTTTAAGAGTTGCCTATTGTGGGGCAGCCGCGTAGTCATTCCTACCTCGTTGAGGTCTAGGGTCCTGATCTCCCTTCATGAAGGTCATCCTGGCATTGTCTGGATGAAGGCTCTTGCCCATAGTCACTTATGGTGGCCAGGGTTAGATAGGGACAACCTGTTAGTATACCAGGTAGCTCGGTGATAGTACGGTACTGTTTGTATCACCTGAGCAACCATAATGCAGTTATAGGTCTTTTAGGCCTCACGCCCAATCAGAGGTTGCGGGCTTGATACATGTGAGCACATGTGCCCGATGAGTTTAATCCGGGGGTGAAGGGGTGTTGTGTCCCGGGACTTGCAGCAAGCAAGCCCGGGCAGTTGCCATGGCAACGGGCTGCAGAAGCTGCCCGGGGCCCAGACAAACTGGCGACAGCCTGCGCGCATGCGAAAGGAAGCGCGCGCGAGCAGTAGCAACTTTACCCGGACCATTCTTGTTGTTAGTTGGTTGAAGCAAAGGAAGAAGCAGGAGGCCTGTGAGTCTCCGTTTTCTGCATGAATCTGCAATTGCCATTAAAGAAGATATTTGTTCACATAATGCCTGTTGTACTAGTCATTGAATCCAAGGATTTAACAATCACCATACTAGAATATGATTCCTGAACTAAAAGAAATTCTTTGTCAAATCATAAAAACAATATTTAGGGAGTACATTTGGTTTGGGGAGTCATTCAGTGTGCTGACTTATTTGAATATGATCTCTAACCATTTTTTAGGATAGTTTTACCTCCATTGTGAATGAGTGGAAAGAGTAACAATGGTGGTACCTGCCACACTATTTTATTTTTTTTATTGAAATTTTTTTAAAATTTTTACAATATAACTCCCCACCTCCCTCATACCCCACCCTTCCCCACCCCCCTCCCTTCCCCCCGACTTCCCAGAGCTACACACAGGGTTTACAATACAATAATTATATTCTGTCTTAAATTATATTATCCTTAAATTAATAATTCTATAACATCCTTTAGCTCTCTTCTAAACTGACATATTAAACATCATTATTACAAATTATTTCATTTTAATAAAATATACTACATTAACAATCACAAATTACTCAAAAACCAAGTGAAACTTTTTAGTTCCATATTTCTTTTCTATATAATCTATCCATCTTCTCCAAACCAGTATATATCTTTCTTGTGAATAATCCTTCACATAGGCTGAAATCTTAGCCATTTCTGCTAAATTTGAAACTTTAAATGCCCAATCCTCTATAGTAGGCAAACGATCCGTTTTCCAACATTGAGCTATTAATAACCTCGCAG
>NW_015386438.1:325370-370975 GCF_001527695.2 Protobothrops mucrosquamatus
CTTTCACACCCTTCTTCTCAAATTTAATTTATATAATACAATGTCCCATAAAGTTCTTCTTTTTTAAAACTGCCACAAGAGAAAAAAGCAAAAACAGATATTTTGTTCATCTACAGTCCAGTAACACTATAACAATGATAATCCAGCAGAAAGTGAAAGCCAAAGTGAAAGTCCTCAATAAGTGAAAGTCTCTATTAAAAAACAAAACGCCCTTCCGCGGCCATTTTTTCTTTTTTTCTTCTTAAACTTTAAATCCCAATGGAGAAATTATTAAAATCAGAGCTGAAGGCTCATATCCATGCAGCTTCCAAGCACCTGGATTGCTCTGTCTGCTCCCAAAAGTTACTCACGATCTCTCCATAAGCAGAGGTTGAATCCGTGTCTGGCTTCGTTCAAAGAACGGAGGCAGCCCGAAGCGCGGAGAAAACCCTGACTCTGGGGGACCTCACCTCCACCCCCACAGCTATAAAACTGTGAGAGCTCGGGAGTTCTACCTCTATCAGGGAAACTCTCCCCCCTCCCCTTTGCCCGGGGAAGGGGATTCCAAGCCGCGGAGCAGCTGTTTAACGCTGCTCCTGCGGCTTTTACGCGTCCTCGGGGCAGGCAGCCAAAAGAATAGCTGCCATCGGCACAGGAATTCAAGCCGGAAGTCCGGTACCTGCCACACTATTGATGCTAACAGATAAATAGCTGGAGAAACATATACAATTGTGATCATTGGTATCGAACTAGACTAAAGCATTTTGTCTTCTCTTCCTGCAAATGCCAGCAGTAGCTCTCATGCCTTTGTTATTTTCCATTGAGGAGTCCCATTTCTTCTGATCTGTCATGCAGCATTTTAATGAAGCTTAATTGAAAAATTACATAGGAATAAAAAAAAAAACAACCAATAAATGCATCTGTGGTTGGAGGCAAAATGGTGAGAGTGAAACTTGTTCCGAATGGTCAGATCACAAGTGAAGCACGAAGTTTGGTGTTCAACAGTTCACTGATATCTGAATGGATGCAGTAACACTCCAACTTTAAGATAAATCAAAACATTCTTATTTCTTTAAATAAAGCAGGGAACTGAAAACATCTCTGCTGCCTATTTGTCACCTATGAGATACAGGGAGCCTTCAGTTACAACCGTTTATTTTTAGAGATTGTTCAAAGTTGCAACAGTACTGAAAAGGTGACTTATGTCATTTTTTACACTTATGATCATTGCAGCATCCTCATGTGATCAAAATTCAGGCACTTGGCAACTAGCATGTATTTATGATTGCTGCACTGGATTGGGGACCATGTGATTACCATTTGTAATCCTCCCAGCCAGCTTCCAACAGGCAAAGTCAATGGGGGAAGCCAAATTCTCTTACTGATCTCATGATTCACTTAAGAAATGCAGAAATTTGCTTAAAGTTATGGCAAAAAAGATCATAAAATGAGGCACAACTCATCAGAAAAACTGCCTTGCTCAACAATACATACACATACATACATACATGCATGCATACATACATACATACATACATACATACATACATACATACATACATGAGTCTGCAGCCCTCTATCCGGAATTCATTGAGGCTTCTAACATACCAGTTGTCCCTTCTTCCTTTGTAAATGTTGCAAAAGCTGATCATATTGTGAGGCTGTTACAAAAGTTCCTTTTCCATTACAGAGGATTCATAGAGCTTTCGATTTTATACCAGGGAAATATCAAAGCACGCCATACAAATTGCACTTGATATATGTATTCTGTCACAGTGTAAACTGCTAAAGCAATGAGGCCATCATGATTCATGTGGAGAATATGCTTGAGTTACCCTCTGCAGAGAAAAGGGCCGGGGTGAGGAGAAGATCACAGTTAGGTCTACAGCTGACTGAACACAGTAGGAGCTTGTATTCCATGAGGCATGTGGCCCGTATCGAGGTAAAATGATACAAAGGGCCCTAATATGCTCAACTTCAAGCAGACAGCAGAAATGGATGCAAATAAAAAAATAAGGAAGTCTATGTAGTCAATGAATACTTATACATTATGTTGACAAAGGAATGACAAGGTGAAAATATGCCCCAATAAGACACAAGGGCCAATTCACATATGCATATAAGCTGCAGTATAATTATTGACCAACATGTGGGAATAAGCTGTTAAAGAGAAACATGAGAGAAATTAAGTATTTCACATTAGCTGTCATCACAGCATAAGCATTTATTATGTGCATATATTCATCAGGTAAATCTGCTGTTTGAGCAAATAAAATGTTAGTCATTTTAGAGCACAAAGCATTCAGCTGCAAGCTATCACTGCCATTTCCATCAATTGGTATGATGGATCAATTTCCCTTTGCACACATGGGGCAATTTCTCTAAATAAAAAACCTGTGCAGATCAAAAATCAATACGAAACAAGACAACCAGTGTCTTGCTGGATCAGATCCTGGCTCATCCAGTTCAACAGTTTGTTTTCCCAGTGGCCAGTCAACTGCATAAGAAAGCCTTAGTCTCCCAGCAGATGGCTTTCAGAACATTTTGCCATCATGACTAATAACCATTGATTACCCAGAATTTCCAATAATTGATCTCATGGTAGCAATTTTCAAAGATTAATGATTCAATTCCTGGAGGATAATTCATCCTACATATTGATTAGATTAGTCAGAGTTCTTTGAAATGTACCATAAGCCCCAGGAAATCCCCTTCCCCTTGTGAAACTAACTTTAGAGTCATCTTTGCATCCTCCTAATCATGGCATGAATTTGATCCACTATCACTTTTTTAAACATTATATCCTCACAATGTCACTTTCATGTAAACCTGCTCTCTGGAATTATTTCCTAGCTGAGGTATAATTGGCCTTGACTTTGTTGGCTTTGAGAAAGACAGTGAAAAATTGGGTTTTTCATCTGGCCTTGAGAATGAGAAGACTGAAGATTCCATCTAGAGTAGGTTTCTGGGGTAGCTTATTAATCTTTTGAATTTGAATTGAAATTATCTTGTATGGAGACTTTTTGTATACTACCTGGAGTCACAATGTTTGAATTGGGTGGCTATATACATTTTGTAAACAAATAAATCTCATTTTCAGTTTTCTGCAGAGATAGCCTAAATGTGTCCTTACCCATTCAACTGATAGGGTTTTCTATTCCCCCCCTCAACATTAGTGTTGTTATATGAATGACAATCCTTTATTGATTATCTTGATGATGATCTTAGTAATGTTATGACCAGAGTCTGAAATCTGCCCAAATTCTGTTGGCCACTTTCAGTTGTATGTTCCTATCTCAACACCAATTACTGCCCTTGACGGATCTTTTGGCTTGAGTTGTTGAAGAGAATGAAAATTTCTTCAGATATAGCTGCCAATGTAATGCCTAAATGATCTTTTGGAAATACCCTATGAGACATTGTGCAAGTTCTTTTGATACATGAAAAAAATTTAAAGGAGCTCTTAAGAATGTATGTAGTACCTATGAGTTTCTCAATGCTAGTTTGCTATTTCATTCTCTGCTTTTCACCTATGACTTCTCATGCTATCTTTTCCACCCAGGTAAATCTTTCAGGAATTAAGGAGCTACAAGACAGCTTCTAGTAACTATCTGATTACTAATTTAGATAACCTCTCTGCTTACATTAGCTGGAAAAAATCATGTGGATCAATCATGTGGATCATGTGGATCAATCACTTCTAATTAGTTATGCTGGAACTGGGAACCGTATTAAAAGGATAGCTGTATTCAAGCTTTGATTTAATAATTTATCTATTGTACATTATTGTTTTTGATCAAGTAAAGATCCTGAAAGAAGAAAAAATAAGTTCTCTATCTCCCCTCCCCAGCCAAGAGATAGACCTACTGTATAATTTAACACATATTTAACAGTTTTCTGAAAGAGTGCTAGACCAACCTTAGTTGACTGAAACTATAAAAGAACACTGGTTTTACCAATTGCTCATTGGTGGCTTTGTCCCAAATGTGTTCATTCCAGGTTTCATGCTACTTCTGGTAACCAAAGATTTTTCTATTGTTTTGATTTATTTGGAGGTGGGGGGTGTCATTTTCCCTATTTTATGGATTTTCTGGGAGCTGTTGGCCATAATCACTTACTGCTAGCACTATTGTCTATGGAGACTCTCAGTCATCCAGGTCATGGTTATCCCAAAGATGCTTTTTTAAGAGGCAACTGGACTATCTTTGTTTTTCCTTGAAGACATTTTGATTCTCATCCAAGAAGGTTCTTCAGTTCTGACTCAATGATGGAGAATAGAAAGATTTATGTTTCTTGCAGTCATCTGATCATTACCACTCTCTCTGAGAGTCATTGAGATTACATGGAGGTTGATCTGTGCCCTCAGGGACACCTGAATTACCTGAGGGTAAAAATAAACCTCCATGTGGTCTCAAGAACTCTCAGAAAGAGTGCTAATGACCAGGTGACTGCAAGGAAGATAAATCCTTCCATTCTCCACCATTGAGTCAGAACTGAAGACCTTCTTGGATGAGAAGTGAAACATCTTCAAGAAAAAACAAAGAAAGTACAATTGCCCTTTGAAAAAGCAACTTTGAGATAGTATTCGATAGAGACAGATACTGCTGTGTCCTTATAGCAGATCATTCTTTCTTGCTTCATGCTATACCTACGGCTAAGGAATATGGAGTGAATGAAAGGTAAGGAGTTCTCTCAAAACAACAGCTCTGTCCTTCTTTAGCATGTGCCCATCCACTGCCAGGCAATTGGGCAGTTCTAAGATACAAGATTAATGCTTTTCCAGTAGAACACTAGAGGTGTGTTTAGTGTTCTAGTGCTTTTTCAGAAGAATATTAGGTGTTTAGAAATAGCCCAGCTGACAAGTCTTGGTGTGTAGCATTTTTATGAATTACACCTGAAAAGTGGCTGAATCCTCCATTCCTCCTACATTAGCCCAATCCTACCATATCTCATGTTAAGAGTGATTGATGTTGTCTTAGTTACCAACAGGTCATACTTGGTTGGGAAGAAACAAACAATTATTGCAAAAATGATCACTGTGAGAATATAGTATCTAAGGTGTTGGATGAAGAGACCCAGGTTCAAGTTATCCTAATGACCGAAGTATACTGGGTTATTCTGAACTGGTTACCAGTTTTCTTGCAATTATATCATAAAGCTCTTCTTGAGGAAAAATTGAGGACAGAGCACTACCTTGAACTCCTGGAAGACAGGTGGGATATAAATGTAATAAATTAATTAAAGCTGTAAGGACACATCATTCCCAACCTGTGTTACTGAGGAATGATAGACCTTGACTATTGGGGAAGTGTAATTTATAATGCCATGACTTCTTCCTGGCTTAAGAGCTCTTTTAGTTTAAGCAGCTGTTGAAGAATAAAAAGTAAGGACTTATCATGTTTGGGAAATTCCACTAAGTATCTTCAAAGGTTATAATACTGGTATGGTTATTACTCGAGAAAGGGAGAGAGATGGTAAGAAGCAATTGATACATATATAGGAACTGGACTAATCGGGTTAGTTTAGTCTTTTTACCTAGGTTGGGAAATGGCATATTTATGTGCCAACCTGTAAGGCATATGCACTTACCTGATTCTTAAGGAGATGAAAGCTTTTTGAAAGGATCTAGATATCGAAATAGGCCAGAAGCTTGAGTGTGATGCTAACCATGATCCTCCCATTGTCCAACTACCTTTTGTTGGGATCAACTTAGACAATTTAAAAATTGAGTGCACAAATATGTTCGTATCCTAACTAGGCGGCAACAATATTTTCTCCAAGGATTGCAAGAAGTCATTCAAGCTCAGGAAAAAACACAAATGCTATAAGGTGTTCTAATAGTGCTACGTCTGTCTGTCTGTCTGTCTGTCTGTCTGTCTGTCTGTCTGTCTGTCTGTCTGTCTGTCTGTCTGTCTGTCTCTGTCTGTCTGTCTGTCTATCTATCTATCTATCTATCTATCTATCTATCTATCTATCTATCTATCTATCTATCTATCTATCTATCTATCTATCATCTATCATCTGTCTATCAATCATCTATATCCATTTATCACCTATCTGTCTGTCTGTCTGTCTGTCTGTCTGTCTGTCTGTCTGTCTGTCTGTCTGTCTGTCTATCTATCTATCTATCTTCCAAACCACATTTTGCCCTTAAAAATTGGATCTCTGTGACATATACATATTTATGCAGTCTCCAACTGTAGAAGGAAAGTCCAGTGAGAAATGCTGTAAATAACAAGAATATATTTTATTTCACTTTTCTATTGAAAGTGCAAGGCACTATATGCTGTGGGTTTCTTTGCACTTTTCCCCACAAATTTGAAGTTTGTTGTGGTGAACTGTGACTGGCCTACAGCCGATCATCCGATGAATTTCATGATCCCAATCCAGCACTCCACTCTACTAATGAAATAAACTAGATAGTTTTAAATGGCAGTGACATTCCCACCCGTTTTATTGCAATTGCTTCTTAATTATATCCAACCAACATTAACATGATTTTTGTATCATGCGAGCAAATTTATCTCTCTGCTTGCAAAACAGCAAAAGTGGTGCCCTAATTGTCTGCCAACTCATTCTATTCAGGCTCTTGGTGTGATAGCTACTATCTCTTTTGGTAAAGAAACTCTTTTCTTGAATAAAGAGCAGTTATTGATCCCAAGGAAGCAATGAAGGGACAACCTACTAATATCCTTGGAGTTGGAATGAAATCTAATTTTACCAGCTATGGCACTATTAACCAAACCTTTAAGTTCATTAGTCTGCCTTTTCAATTCCTTGCCAAGTAGTAAATGTTCTGTAGACTTAATCAATGAAACAATAATCTTTGGACCAAGAATTTAAAAAATGATTGCATCCTTTGTCTATTTCTTTCCCCTTGTGATGGTTTAGAATAATAGCCATGATGATTTTAGCCAACTGGGGGGATTTGTGCATCTTTTTTCAGCATTTCTCATTTATTGACAGAAGCTTGATAACAGCCACCATCACTGATGGAAAGAGGTTGTGTCAAGATAACTTATCCTAGGGGGCTATTAGTCTCTGATCTGAGATATGTTGTGAGGAAGGAGGGGAAAAATGAAAGCAGTCATAAGTGCTGGCAGTGGAACTATTTATCACCTACTGCTGTGTGTGGAATAAAAGGATTCACTTTGAAGACACTTTATAATCGGCTTCTCGCCAG
This sequence comes from Protobothrops mucrosquamatus, assembly GCF_001527695.2. Classification (NCBI taxonomy): domain Eukaryota; kingdom Metazoa; phylum Chordata; class Lepidosauria; order Squamata; family Viperidae; genus Protobothrops; species Protobothrops mucrosquamatus. The sequence continues at coordinate 332,533 of NW_015386438.1, forward strand.
CTTCATGCTGTCATCTATGTTTTTCCTCCCTTTTTCTTTTCTTTTCCTTTCAGAAGTCAATAAATTTAGGAAAGCCACATTTGGAGTGTAAATACCGTTATACTTCTAGTTTATATATTGCTCTTTTATGTACAGCTGCTTTGCTCATTTTTCAAGAACAAAATAATTCATTCAGTTAGGTGTTTAGAGGTACTTTTTCACATTGTTTTTCCCTTTCCTCCACTCCCCAAAGAATCCTTGATTTTTTGTGATATTGGAAAACTAAATTCTAAAGCCTCAATATTCTACAGAAGAAAAATAGAAATGCTGAGTTTGTTATCCAGTAGTGATACTAGAGATCTATTCATCTCATTTCGTATTTCTAAACCACCCATATCCCTCAAAGAGGGTCTCTGTGCTGTATACAATATAATTGATAAATAAAACAAAGAATAAAAATTAACATTAAAATTAAATTTTGATTAAAAAATTAAAATTATACCTTAGTGACATTGTAAATATCAAAAGGATAAAAATCCCAAGATGGCCATTTAAAATTGGTTATTACAGGTGGGGGGCTCCCCTGAGGCTAGCCATTTCTGTGGTTGCCTGGTCCTCTGCACGGTGAATGCTCCAACACTGGAAGTTTTTAAGAAGAGACTGGACAGCCATTTGTCCAAAATGGTATAGGGTTTCCTGCCTGAGCAGGGGGTTGGACTATATGACCTTCAAGGTTCCTTCCAACTTTACTATTATTATTATTATTATTATTAATTATTATTATTATTATTATGGATCATTGCACAGTCAGCCAGATGACTGTGGGGCCCTTCCTCACTTCTGGGACAGGATGATCCATAATATGGAGGCAGCAGCAGGGAAGGCTCTCTTCTTAGACCCTGCCAGATGAAATTATTTGACCAACAGGGTCTGCAGCATACCTTCCCTGACTGAACTGAAATGGGTTGATGTGATTGGGTGAAGCTGGTTCTGTAGATAACCTGGCCCTATATCATATAAAGCTTTGTATGTGATAACCAACACCTTCATCTGCAACTGGAAGCAAACTGGTACCCAATGCAAGGGTGTTATATGTGCCATTCTTCAGGCACCTGGTATGGCTCACACAGTCAAATTCTGCACTAGCTAGAGTTTCCAGATACTTTTCAAAGGTAGGCCCATGTAGAAAATGGTGTAATAATCCAATTGGAAGATGACCAAGGCATGAGTGACTGAGCAAAGAGCCTTCCTGTGCAGGAATTGGTGTACAACCTGGAGTGAGCAGAGGCCCTCCAGGCCACAGCTACCACTTGCTTTTTGAGCCAAAGGTCCTCAAATTACATATCAGGTCTGTCTTGGGTAGTGCTACCTCATCCAAGACCAAAAATAATAAACCTCTGGGTACAAAGGGGCCTACACACAGTCATTCCATTTTACCAGGGTTCAGTTGAAATCTGTTGTTCAATTTCCAGGCATTGCAAAAGACGGCCACTGCATTGCTCACTTCACCCAGGATTGAGATACCCAGTGGTTTCATGAAGATGTTAAAAAGGAGAAGAGAGAATACCAAGCCCTGTGGCAAAAAAAAGGGTGTGTGTGCTATGAGCTGGATTTCTTGCTTCCTATTAACACCAAGGGGGACCAGGTCTCACCAAAAGGAGGTGAACTAGCACAAACTTTGATGCCAAACCTCAGTTCCTCAAGTTGGCGAAAAGGATACCATAATTGATGGTATCAAAAGTGCTGAGAGGTCAAAGAGAGTAAAGACAGATGACCACCTGTATCCCACTCCTGCCAGAAATCATCCAAAGTGCAATTCATGCAGTTCAGACCTATACCTGGACCTGAAACTTGATTGAAAAGAGTTCAGATTTTCTGCTAGGATTCTCCTGAGTTGCAACCCCATCACTTTCTTGACCACCTTTCCTAAAAAAAGTATTGGATAAGAATTGTTCAACAGGGAGGGATCTGGCGATGGTTTCTTGAATAGGGGACACACCAGTTCCTCTTTAAAAGGAGACAGAAAACCCCTTCTGAAAGGATGATTTCACCAACATATGTAGACCTACCACATGATGCCTCCCCGGTGGCCTTAAGCAGCCAGGAGGAACATGGATCTAATAGCCAGCTGCTGGTGTTTGCATTTTGCAGGATCCTCTCCACTTCCTCAGGTCCAACAGAACCAAACTGTTCTAAAAGAAACTGGGTAAATCTGTTCCCTGGGCATCTCCATAGGACTTGCATCATGCTTGAAATCCAACTGTGAATGATTCTGAGCTATTTTATTCCTTAAACACCTCCAAAATTTCTCCATGTGGCTCTGGAGATGGATATCTAGCTTCCCTAAGAGGGTCTGGTGGGACTTTAAACAGGGCTGCTTGGTGGTAATGAGGATGCAATAAGAACAGAGAAGTACTGATATTTCACTACTCATATTGCCCTGAGGTAAACCTTAAGAGCAGCTTTAGCTTGTGTTGGACCGAGTTTGCTCTTCATTTTCCTCCAGCAGCTCCCCAGGGATCTCTTTACCCTTTTCAGATCCCTCAACTCCTCCATGAACCATGAAATGATCCTGCATAGGGCTCCAGCCAATTTCCAATTCCAGGCAGCCACACTGAACTTTGTTCTGAAATTTCAGAAGTTAAATTTTGTACAAGAAAAATGACGCTTTGCCATTTTCCACCAAAACAGTTGTCCACACTGTTTTATGTTTTGTATTCCAGCTTGTGGCCAATATTTTCAAACTTACTAACTTATGAATATTAGTTTTAACCTTGAAGAGGCTTCCTTGTTCCACCTAACCAAGAATCACAGAATAAAAATAAGAATAGCAGCTCTACTTTTCATCCTTGGGTTTTGCTCTCAATTGGAATCCTTATTCCAATTATCTCACCAGATGCCATACTATTCTCCCTATTTGCTCACTTTTATAATGTGAAAATTATATAAAATATATAAAAGCAATAGTGTAATTAGGATTTGATGAGAAATGACCTACCAAAACAGTACGCATACCAATGAATTAAAAATAATCCTTTAAGACAAGATCCTGTCCGTCTTAGTAAAAATGAATGCTTATTTGAATAAGTTTATTGCACCACTCAGTTATAGTTCTGGTTTAAGGCTGTTTCAGAACAAGATTTCAAATACATGTCTAATTTGTTTCCTTTCCCCTTGTTCAGCTTGACACTTTATCTTAAATTAAAGAAATCCAATAATTGTCTTTTCAGTGACAGAGAATTGCACAGATGGACTTGAGGTCTAGAATTAGCTGGGTGCCAGGTAATTTAAGGATTCAGCAAACCATAAATTTCGAGACTGAGAATGCTGGAGGCATTTATCCCTTTGCTTTTGTTGGATGCAAGAATATATTGCATTAATTTAGGCAGGTTATTAAGTTCAAAATGCGGCTTTTGTTTCCATCCATTTCTGAGACCGTGCATCGTTGGTAGTGCTTTGCCCTCCCTTTTTTTTCTTATTTTACCAACAGAGTTGCCTTTTTTGTTTTCATTTGATTTGCTGATAGACATAGTGCAATAGTATGAGATGGACACATGATAAACATCTATATATTAACAGCAACCTTGGCCAGCAAGTTCTGATTTTTAGAGGCCAAAATGAGAAAAATCAAGCTTTATCTTTAGTGCTTGCATTGTTTTGTGACAAAAAATGGCAGTGGAATGAAGCTGTGGGCTAGAATGTGCTATATACTAGGCGTATAATATCTTTGTAACTATTTTGTTTTCAGTGCAATTTTCTTTATCACAGAAAAATGAAAACATAGAAAACTAGTAAAAAGAAAATTCTTTAGGTGTTGAGAAAGAGAGAACAGAAACAGTAAGTACATTTGTAATAATTCCTGTATTCATTTATTAACAAATAAACTTATATTCAATTGGCTGAAAATTCTCATATTAAGATAATTAAATGCTAATTATCAGTTTGAGACTGAAAAGCAACGTTTTTGAAAATGGGTTAGTGATGCTAATGGGTTAATGATGGTTAGTGAAGTTAATCTGGATTTTGCTTAGAGTGAGAACATTTTTCTTCTACCGTTTCAGACTCACTTAGAGAAAACAGAATTTATTTTTGAAACTCATTCCAAGGGGGGGAGGTGTTATGGGCTGTGTAGCATGCTTTTGCATGTATTTTAGCCTCGAAAGAGATAAGCAAAATGTGAGAAAATTCCATATTTCAACCTATATTATTTATGTTGTATATATTTTATTTGAAAATGTTTTTGTAGTTAATTGTTAATTACCTAATATCTGTAGATTTAATTATATAATCATTTCTCCAAAAGTAAGCAGCTGTGAGGGATGGTGCTTATAGAAGGGGAGGCGGTGTGATGGACTACAATGAAGACACAGGAAGGAGGGAGCACAAAAGGCAACACAGCCAAGAGCTAAATTAGAGACAGATGAAGAGATTTAGGATAGCCACTGCCTAGAATGTCTCAGGATGTATCCATTGGGTGCAAGTAGTACAAATTTAGTTTGGCAAGATTCTGTCTATTGGATATAAACAAAGAAATGAGGGGTCCTTGGTGCTCTTTGAGTTTGCTTGTTTTCTTGCAGACATTTCATTATCCTAACTAGGTAACATGAACAATGCTAGTAAGGAGTGCTGTCAGTTTATATACTGGTGTCTTGCCTGTCTGGGTGGGTGGGGGCGGTCTTAGGGATTCTTCTGTTTGGCTTTTTACTAATGGCTCTGTGTCAGTTTCTTGATTGGGGCATTGCTCACTTGATTGTTGGTCTGAAGGTGACCTTGGAGTTAATTTATGCTGATCTGGGTGCTGATTACTGGTGGGGAGTTGCTGGAGTCTTTTTCTCTTTTGGGCTGGTTGATTGTCTCTTTTGCATAGTCTATAGATGTTGTTAATGTTTATGTGTCTATTGATGGCTGATTTGTCAGACTGCCAGGCTTCTAGAAATTCCCTGGCATTTTTTGATTTGTCCTGGTCTAGGATTGTCACATTTTCCCAATTGAAACTATGGTGAAATCTATCTATATGTTGTGAAATTAAAGAATTTTCATCATATCTTCTGACTGCTAGTTGGTGTTCGTGGATGCGTTCTGCCAGTCTTCTGCCTGTTGTCCTACATATTTAATTTAATTTAATTTATTTATTTAATTTAATTTATATGCCGCCCTTCTCCCGACGGGACATAGTGGTCGTTGCAGTTCTTACACTGTATGTTGTGGATGACTCCTGTTTTTTCTTCTGGGGTTGCTGGGTCTTTTGGTCTGCTTAGGATGTTTTAAAGGGCTTTAGTTGGCTTGTGTGCTACGCTGAACCCATGTGGCTGTAGTAGTCTATTGGTGGTTTCTGAGATATTCTTGATGTATGGCAGTGTAATTCTTTTTTAGGGTTTGTGTTGGTTGTACTGTATTGGGTTGAGTAGTCAGAGACTTTTTGATGAAGTTGTGTGAGTATCCATTTTGTATAGATGTTCCATAAATAAAGAATTGTATTTTAGTTGCTTAATTCTATGTTGTTCTTTGGGTAGGCCTGACAGCAGCCTTACTGGCTTCCTCTACCTCAGGGGTCCCCAACCATTTTGATTCTGTGGACTGGCGGTGATGGTAGCAGCTTCATCAGTTTTAGTGCTGGGGAGGGAATGGTTTCACACAACCTAAATTCCATGCATGTGTGAATGAAACTTTGTGCATTCTCCTGCTGCTTCGGCGGCCTAGTTCCCAAGGTCTGTGGCCTGGATTTTGGGGATCCCTGCTTTCCCCCATCCAATCCCTGTGGAAAGGTTTTAAAGAAAAACAACAACTGTATTTTCTTGCACCACCTCTAACAATATAGTCAAATCAACTATACAACTAAGAGAAATTTGAAAGGAATTCTCAACCTCCCTAGAAATGAAGACATCTCCATGGTAAAAGATATCCAATTCTCTATAACTTGCATCTTTTCCACATTTCTTAATTATCAAGTGATTGGTGGCAGGGAGTGGGAAGGATATGGCCCCAGAGATATGGCCCCAGAGATATGGAAAGCAGGGCCAAGACCTAGTGGGGCAGAAAAGCTGTGGGGAACCTGGAAGTGCAGAATAGGGGGAGGGCACCAAATTATCCCTGTGATAGGTCATAAGAGTGAATTCACTGAATTTTGTTTACATGATCACAGGGGTGTTGCAGCAGCTGTAACTTTGAAACTGGATCATAGGTAGCTTTTGGGGTGGGTGTTGTAACTTTAGTCCTTAAGTGATAGGTTGTAAGTTGAGCATTACCTGTATTTTATCTGATAGACCAATTCCCTGTAGTTAGATGCAGCCTGAATAGTTGAACTAAGTATTGCAATAGCTCTGTTGTTAACTTGGAAGGACATAGACACTACATTTGGCCCAGTTTCTTAAACTGAGCAACTGACTGTTCTCAAGAAGATAGTATTCAGATTCCAAAGGACTAATGACTTTGAGTGGGTGAATATAAATTGCTGATACAATTGCTGTTTAATCCTTTTAATCCTTTTCAGTTTCATTAATCTGAATATCCTGATCTTATCAGGACACTGTATATTTCTTCTTCCTGAAAACTGTGAGACAATAAGGCAAGCATCAAGCATTATTTTTATATATGGGGCTGCATTAGCTGTTCAGCTTAATATCAACAATCAATATGGTGTAATTGTCAACAAAACAAGTTATTCCTTCTCTTTCCCTGAACTTCCTATCTTAATTACCAAACTTTTCCCCTCTTTTTCTTTTTTGCCTTCACACTCTGCTTGCTCATTATATTCTCAGTTATGATACAGATTTCCCTTAGACTTTAATTACTTCTTGCACTTTAAAAAAAAAGATGAATTGATTTTCTTATTAACCCTCCTGACATCTAATTAAGGTCACAGAGTAGGACAACGATGACTCTTGGATGGTGGATGGGACTGGGGAATCTCACTGTCTTTTGTACTGAGGGACAGACTTACTATAGTTTTCACATTCATGCATCAATGAAAAGACATATCATGATTAACTTTTAGTCTTGGTTCTTATAATATGCCTCCACTGAGCTCTGCTAAGGCTCAGGAATTTGAGTGCAAATAAGTAGTGAGAGTTTTTGATTCAAATTATCTCCTCCAGAAGCGGTGAATGCTCCAACACTGGAAGTTTTTAAGAAGAGACTGGACAGCCATTTGTCCAAAATGGTATAGGGCAGGGCTTTTCAACCTTTTCACCCATTGTACCACTTTTAGGATATGGCAACATCCGAGTACCACCAGTCGCCTAGCATCAAGTTAAAAACTTGATGACCCCCACAAAAGGGAAAAAGTGATAAAGTACAGATAGTCCTTGACTTACAACAGTTCGCTTAGTGACTGTTCGAAGTTACAATGGCACTGAAAAAAGTACCCCCCAAGCCACAGCCGAGCAAGACACCTGCCTGCCCACCCAGCGGCGCTCTTCCTCCTGTCCGAGGTTTCATTGTTGTGAGCATTTCTGTTGGGGATTGGCAGCGGGGGTGGGGTGGGGTGTGTTTGGTTTTTATTCCCCCCCGTCTGCTGGGTGGTTGCAGCAGGTTTTGGTCACTTCACATGACCTTGGGACACTGTGACCATCATAAATATGAATCAGTTGCCAATCAGTTGCCAAGCATCTGTACCACCTGTGGTACATTGGTACCTGGCAGGTGGTACGCAACCATCCTAGAAAAGTAGCAGGGAAGGGAATGAGCTAAACTGGTGGCAGCACCGCACAAGCCTGAGCGAGAGATGGCTGGAGCTGCAGGGCTGTCAGGGTTCAGCGGAAGCCCCAGGATCAGTGCCGCTTTCCAGCTGAATGGTGCTTCTTCGGGGCTATCAGGGTTCAATGGAAGCGCCAGGATCAGTGCCAGGCTGCAGCTGGAGCTCGGCGCTGATCCTGGTGCTTCTGCTGAGCCCTGAAAAAGCACCAATCAACTGGAAAGCAGCACTGATCCTGGCCCTTCTGCTGAGCCCAGAAGAAGCGCCGATCAGCTGGAATGTTGCAGCCTCTCCAGGGTCTTGTGATTTACATTCAGATGCTTGGCAACTGATTCATATTTATGACGGTCACAGTGTCCCAGGGTCATGTGAAGTGACCAAAACCTGCTGCAACCACCCAGCAGATGGGGGGGGGGAATAAAAACCAAACACCCACCCCACCCCACCCCCGCTGCCAATCCCCAACAGAAATGCTCACAACAATGAAGAGCGGACAGGAGGAAGAGCGCCGCTGGGTGGGCAGGCAGGTGTCTTGCTCGGCTGTGGCTTGGGGGGTACTTTTTTCAGTGCCATTGTAACTTCGAACAGTCACTAAGCGAACTGTTGTAAGTCGAGGACTATCTGTACTTTATCACTTTTTTCCTTTTGGGGGGGGTCATCAAGTTTTTAACTTGATGCTAGGCGACTGGTGGTACTCGGATGTTGCCATATCCTAAAAGTGGTACAATGGGTGAAAAGGTTGAAAAGCCCTGATTTAGAGGTCTCTTCTGATTTGTCACTTATTCATCATTTATCATTCATCCATCCATCAAATTTCTAGGCTACTCAATATCAGAATGACTCTTAATTAAAAACAGAAAGAAAACAATAATATTTAAGAAGAGAATAGTAGTTGCCTAAAGGAAGCAAATCACAGCATTCACCCTCTTAGTTAAAGGAGCCTGACCATTTGATAATCTAAGACTTGGAGAAAGAGACAGATTTTTAAAACTGGTTGAAAAATGTATAGTGTGGGGTCTGTATCCTAGAGCAGGTGTGTCAAACGCGCAACATCACGTGACGTCGCGCGACGTATCATGACTTTTCCCCCATTGCCGCAATGGGGTGGGTGCGGTTTTTGGCGTGACACATCTGGCCCGCAGGCCGACAGTTTGATATGCCTGTCCTAGAGGAATGTTGTTTCAGAGGATAGATGTAGCAACAGAGAAGGCTAGTTCTAACATTGTTCTGTTCTGAAGGGTTTTATTTCTCTATTGACAAAGCATTGAACAAATGAAAGGACCAGCCTGCTCTTAGGCAGTTGCTTCTCAAGATAGATAGTGATTGATACAGAGGAAATGCATGGCTTTCCTCATTCAGCTGGAGCAAAAAATTATTTTCAGACAGTCTGCACTTCAATCCTTGCCTTAAACAGTTGCTTGCCAGTGAGCTGAAGGACCTTGTTCTATTAGCTGTATTGAAATATGATTCAGCAGTCAATCCAGTCGGCTTCAATACATGGAACTGGAAGTGGATTAGCCTTATTTTTGCCTCTTGCAAAAATAATACCCTGGTCATACAACTTGGAAATTAATAAACTTAACTTTTGTGAAATTGATTAACTACAGTAATTAGTTCAATATATTCGATTTGCAATTTCAGACCATGGGAATTTTTTTTAGAAAACGGATCTCTTCCATTTCAGCAATTCAAATCAGTTTGGAAAATCAAGAATAATATTACTCAAATCCAATAATTGAATGTCGTCAGAACTGAATCAGTCTGGAAAATGTGCTATTAGTGTATAGAAAGATATGAATTCTCTGAGTTTGGAGATACTAAATTCAATGAATCCATTCACTTTCCTATTTCAATTTAGACAATCAGTTTGGAAATTTGACTGAACTATCTTTGTATTGACTCTCTGAATTGAATCCATATTTACCTGAGAGTTAATGCTATTTTCCATTTTGGATCCTAATCAATATTTGGTATCTTGCCATATGGGGGTTTATGAAGGAAGACTTAGTGTATATCATATGTGGACTTAGTAGCAGGATGACCCATTGCTTTTGTGCATCTGGAAGGATGACCAGATTTCCTAATCTTGTTTCAATATTCTTTGTTGTTAATTCTCCTTGTTAAAAAACAAAACAATACAAAGCTTCCTCATTTTTTTCTTGTTCTATCGCTGTTGCTATGACTCATTCACTGATCTGATTCTAAAGGATTGATATACTGATCAATCACCTTCCTTCTAAAAACATTTGTAGGGAAGTAAAATTTCAGAAATGTGCTCAAAGCATTTTATCAACATAAGGGGGAAATATCTAACATCTGGGCTCTACTGGTCTAAAAGAACAAATGTTAATTTTATTTATTTATTTTATTTATGAAAATTTATAAACCTGCCCAATTCATTCTCAGTGATTCCAGGAGTCTTACAAGGATAAAATCCAAATATAAAAACAGTACAAAAAAACAATAACTTCTCTGTCCTCAATAAACTGAGTCACTTGATGGATTCCAGATCATTCTGGAATTCCCAGGCCTTCATAAACCTCCTTATGACAAGCTACCAAATATTGATTAGGATTCCCAGGCCTGTTGGCAAAACTATGTCTTCAGGGCCTTGTAAAACGGATGATATTCCACAGAGAGGGAGCCACCACAAACAAGGACCTTTTTCTTGATCTTGCCAAATAGACTTCCTTAGGAGAGGGAACATACAGCATTCCCTCCCTGCTCTGTTGACTCGGGTTTTAATGATTTAAAAACAATGAAGCCAAAGACTCAGAAATAAAAACTAGCTTAAGCCAGTAGTTAAGATAAAGCTTAGGTTCTGATTGATGGGAATCCAAATTTTATTTAGAGATATTAGATATGCCCAATAAAATTCTAAACCTGATTCTAAGAAATTTGAATTAAACATCTTCTAAGTATCCAAAATCTTTGAGGTTTAAAATCCACTTGAAGATCTTCAACTGAAACTAAACTTCAGCGTAGAAGCTTCACTGCTCAAATCTAAATTGGATAGGGCTCAATCATCTCTTAGGCAATGTAGACATAACATTCAATCATGTCATTTCTTTTCACTTCATCTTTGTATTTAACATTCCCTGAGCTTATAGTAGATCATTTTCATATAGTTGGAGGGGAAAATATTCCAAAATTCTTGATTGTGTGTTGCAGTAATATCAATGTGTCACATGTTAGCAATCTGCTAATTTTTATGAGGCCAACTGTACTTACGCAACAACCTTACTAATTCAAAGGTAGAGTTTAAGGTAGTTCAAAAATAAATGCACATTATTAATTGGCTGTCAAGTCAAGAAGATATGATTTTTCTTAATTTCAATATTATTTCAACATTACAACATTACTTCAATATTAAGTCCCATGCAATTGGATGGGCAGTTTGTTGGTAGTAGTTCCATCAATGCCAACTAGCTGTAAGTCTTTTGTCAAAATCTACATTTTGACTGTATGTTGTATTAACACCGATGTGTGTGTGTGTGTGTGTGTGTGTGTGTGTGTGTGTGTGTATTATTCTATTAGGGCAGAGCACAATATTAAGGTAAAACTACTATAGCAGGGCATGAATATGCTAAACAAAAATAGCAGAGTATTTTTGTTTATCACATAAAAGATGTACTATACATAGTTTTTTTTATTTAATTCATTTTTTATTATTTTGAAGGAATGAAGGAAGATCAAATTGCAAAAGCATGAATAGATCACGAAGAAATGAAAGACTGAGAAAACAGGATTTGGAGAGTATTCAAAAAATATTGAAAAAGAAAAAAGCAAATAAAAATGCATCACTTTGTCGCATGATGGAGATAAGGATGGGTTGCAAGAAAGAAAGGGAGATAGAGAGACAGAAAAATGTTATTGATATAAATTATATTTAGCCATATTTCCTTTTCTTATATCATGCCTTTAAAATTTTGAGGGGTAGGTTGTTACTTATTGCTTCTTTTCTATACTTTGTATCCTAATTATCCTAAAGACAAATTAAATCATGAACATATATGTGTGTATATGTTATATTTCTGTGCTCACAATTTGTATATACAGTACTTATGTATTAAAGACAGGTCTATTCTCACTAATTAGCTCCATTGATAAGATATTCTTGCTTCCAATATTTTATTAAAATATGTCTCCAAATTGAGGAAAAGATCATAAGATTTAGGAAGTACAGTGAGCCATCCCTCAAGTAAGTCATCCCAACTCCACAGGTTGAAATCAAATCAAAATACCTCTCAGAGTAGTCCAAGGTTTGTATTTGAAGTTATGTGAGTTTTTCTGCTAACAAATGAGGATTGCGGGTCTTGTATGTAAGTGTTCAATGAAAGTATTTATCCTAAATAATGCTTCTCCTCCTCCTCTTCCTCAACACACAAACATTTTTTTGCAGATAAGATCTTTAAGAGAATGATAGGTACCTTTTGATTAAGAAGAGAAAGATCATTTCAGGCTGTTTATCATCATCTTTCTTCCAGTGTGACATCTTCGCTGATTACACACATTATAGTTAATTTGCAGCTGATAATCATCCCTAGTTTCTTAATAAACTTCTCATTAAGTGACTGGAGCTGTCACTTTGCCTCCGTGTTACTGTTCCCAAGTATAATCTGTGACCATTATGCAAAAGAAAGGGCTGCTGGACGTCACAGGTGTCATATGCAATCATGTACAAAAGCTTCAGAAGGCGCTTGTTAAATAAATGCCCTTCACAATTAATTAGGGCAAAATGGACAAGTATAATTAGCCATCATATTGCCACTTTGCTATTTGGTTTGCTTTCAGTTTCACAAATGTGCATGTATGAATGTGTACACATAACCATCATACTTTCTTAAATGACATGCGTAAACTAGTGCAATATGTAAGCAACTAGTAGAGTTTTTCCAACAGGTCTCACCAGTCTGGGGAAAAAAATGACTTGCAACAGACATTATTTTAAATAAATTATTTCAGAAAACATTCCCATCAGTCAAGTGCAATTATTCTTCCCCCGCCTCCACGATAAGTCCAAAATTTTATCTTGCCTTGTGCCAATCTGTTTCAAGCAATCTGTAACTTTTTTTGTTTTATGTACTGCAATTCAGTCCTTTTTCTTTTAATAATGTTTTTAAAGATTATATTGTATAGATTGCATTTCCTGCGTCGAATGAGGAGATCACATCTCTGTCCTTCTGTCCTGACCACTTTTTACAAAGGCACCATTGAAAGCAATTTAACAAACTGCATCCCTGTCTGGTTTGGTGGCAGTAGTGCCTCAGATAGAAGGTCCATGCAGAGATTGGTGAGGACAGCTGAAAAGATCATACAGTAAGAAGCTTGCTTCCTGATATTCAGGATGCTGCTATGTCCTTAGAGCTCAAAGCATTGTTACGGACCCTACACACCCAGTTTATGGTCTGTTTCTGTTGCTCCCCTCTGGGAAGAGGTTTCAAAGTATTTCTAGCAGGACTCCCCGATTCTGTAATAGCTTTGTTCCCTATGCCATCCGTCTGGTAAATTCACAAGATTCGTTTTTCTCACTATGCATATGTATACATAATCCGAACTCTGTATTATATCACACAATCTCTGTGTCATATAATTTATGTGGGTATGTGCATAATTCTGTATTTATTTATTTATTTTTGTCATATTTATGTAGTGTATATTGGAGGTGGCAACCCTTTGAGAGCTGTACGCAATGAAATTTAATTTTTATGTATGCCGATTAGTATACATTCAAAGTGACAATAAAGTTATTATTCTATTCTATTCTATTCTATTCTATTCTATTCTATTCTAAAACTAATACAAACTATAAAAAGTACAAAGAAAAAAAAGATTTTTAGACAGAGAGGAAAGAAGAAATAACTTTCCCCTTCATCCCAGCTAGTAGAAATAACTTTAGCAACTTATCATCTTTCAAAATACAATAAATAAAACCTTCATCCATATCCCACCTCTTTCTCTATAAATAAATCTTTAAAATTTCATCATCCATCCTAACATCAAAAGTCCATTGTTTAACAGAAATAATAATGCATGTATTATAAATTTAATCTAATAAATCTACTTGCACTTTTTCCTTTTTTTTATCTCATTTTCTATCATTTAACAAATTCCCCAAATCTAATCATTCAAATGGGTCAGTAAGAATGAGAAACATCATGTGCCATTGTGTGGCAGTTCCAGAAGTCTCTGTTGCTGTTATTAAGCAAATCATTTGCAGTCATTAAGTGAGATATCATGTGACTGTGACTTGTAAATGCCTGCCTCCGAATTGTCTTTGTGTCAGGCTATGAAGACTGCTTGTGTTAGAAGTGCTTCTAGCTTGCCTACAGCTGTGATGGGGGGAGGGGAAGGTTTGGAATGCATAGGTATATTCTATCCAGATGGGAACCAAGGTCACCAGAGAGATGTCAGGGTGGACACAATCGTTCTTCTCATAACTGCCTGAGGATTAATTGGACAGTGTGAATTGACCTGTCAGAAAGGAGAGTGAAAGTTTTATTTTTTTTAATTATCTTTTTCCTGCCATATTGCCAGAGCTGGTTTTTCATTCTTTAGTGCCGGTATGCTGTATCCAATAAAGTTTTGCATTAGAGATCGGAATGGGTCTGGTGTATTTACTTCATTGGAATCCTTAGCCAGAACATTAACACTTTGCTTGTCATAAGACAGCTGGGAATATCACAAATGGTGACCACTGGACTGCAGATACTGTGGCCATCATAAATGCATGATGGTTGCCAAGCAACCAAATTGCAGGTAGTCTTCAAAGTTACAATGGCAAAAAAAAAAGTGACTTATGAACATTTTTCACACTTAATGACCATTGCAGCATCCCCATGGGCACATGATTTATGTTCGAATGCTTGACAAATGATTCACATTTATGACAGTTGCAATATCCTTGGGTCATGTGCAATGGTGGGATTCAGCCAATTCGCACCACTTTGGCAGAACCGGTAGCTAAATTTTGGTTGTCCAGGCTCAGAACAGACTTCCTGAAGTGGCATCCACACAGAGAACCAGTTGTTCACATATTTGAATCCCACCACTCATCACGTGATCACCTTTTGCAACCTTCTGACAACAAGCAAGTCAGAAGGTTACTAGAGTGGTACTAATTTAACAACTGAAGTGATTCATTTAACAAATGTGACAAGAAAAGTCATAAAATGGGGGCAAAACTCACTTAACAAATTTCTCACTTAGCAATATAAATTTAGGTTGTAAATCGATGACTACCTGTACAAGCATGTGAATGCAGGAATACTGCAACACTTGTAAGTACGAAGACTGGCTGTAACAATTACTAAACAAAAGGTCGTTAACAAGCACTATGTACTGTATATTGTATTTAGACAGACAGAACCAATCTGCTTCAGAGGCATTTGGGGAAGAGGGAAAAGCTCAAGATAATGGGCATGACTGCACAATCAAAGTTTTGCTCCTTTATACACAAATGCAGCTTGACACACATACAAAGGGGCAAAGCTTTGATTGTATAGCAGTGTACAATCACAGTTTGTACATTTTGTCCTTTTGTGTCCCCCATCTCCCCAAGCCTGATTGTTTCGTGTCTAAATCTCCACTAAATACTTGGAAGAGTTCTCTTGAAGCCAAAACTCTAAAATTACTTTGCCAGCTGTTTGCAGGAGATGTAAAAGCCAATATTTGAGATTTAGTAACTTTTAATCCTACTTTTTCCTGGAATTTATGCAGACCTAAATATCTTGGAAATTTGTTTTAATATATTCACTTAAATTAAACTTAGATTCTTAGTATCTAACCTAAATTTCTTATCCCTTCTACATTTTGTTTTTTCAGAGATAAAATTTCTCAGCATCTCCTCTGATCCTCTGTGGTATTTTATTAAACAATTTATTTATTTTTTCAAAAAATGAAAGGAAAGCAATTAAGGCTGGAAATGAACTATAGGAGATACTCTCCTACTATCTGGAAACTTTATGTGACATGAATTTGCTTATGTGCATGTGCCTGTATTTTTGTGTCTGTGTTTCAGAGGTGTGAGCATATCAGATGGCAGATTTATAGCTCATATCTCTATATCAGTTGGAAATAAGGAAATATTTATATGGTTTCCATTCAAACCATCGTATCCATCATTCCAAAGAGGGATTAGATGACCACCTCTCTCAGGCCTGTATCTATTGAGCAGTACCTGGTTAGCTGCATGAATGGTACCAGACAGCGGTAAGGCTAGACATTCAGCTTGCCCTCTATCTAGGTCATATCTAATTCATATTTCCCAAACTAGTATTGAATTACATTTGGCCTATTCAAAATTATTTTAATTTTGCTTTGCATATTTCTTTTTTTTTTGTTTGTTTGTTTAAGAGTTTCAGAAAAGCACATATAGACTGCTGTCAGGTTTACCAGCATATTTCACTCCAATATATATTAAGGCTGCTTAGCTGTTCACTTTTATCTGGGATTAAAGACCATTTGGACCCAATGGGATTTGGTGTTATAATAATAATAATAATAATAATAATAATAATAATAATAATAATAATAATAATAATAATAATAATAATAATAATAATAATAATAATAATAATAATAATAATAGTAAAGTTGGAAGGGACCTTGAAGGTCATCTAGTCCATCCCCCTGCTCAGGCAGGAAACCCTATACCATTTCGGACAAATGGCTGTCCAGTCTCTTCTTAAAAACTTCCAGTGTTGGAGCATTCACCGCTTCTGGAGGCAGGTTGTTCCACTGGTTAATTGTTCTCACTGTCAGGAAGTTTCTCNCAGCCGTTCCTTATATGTTTTAGCCTCCAGTCCCCTAATCATCTTTGTTGCTCTTCTCTGTACTCTTTCTAGAGTCTCAACATCTTTTTTACATCGTGGTGACCAAAACTGGATGCAGTATTCCAAGTGTGGCCTTACCAAGGCATTGTAAAGTGGTATTAATACTTCACGTGATCTTGATTCTATCCCTCTGTTAATGTTAATGTTGAATAAATGTGTTTCCAGTGGTATGGAAAATTTGAGTAAAAGAAGCATCCCTTGCAAGCAGAGTTGACTTGCAATTTCAGGAATCCTTGGGGAAGCATAGCTACCAGCACAGCATAGGTAGAAGCTGTCATTTCAATTCATCATGAAGCCAGAAACAACACTCTGTTGGGAATGTTCAGGTGAATAAAAATGGAGAATCCAAGCTAACTGGTTGGATGATGAAGAGAACACAGACTATGCAATAAAGTCACAGTTGCTATCCAGAAATGATTGTATTCATTTGCCCTAACTTACAAATTATAAATTGCCACAAAAGTACTTTGGTAGAAAAACAGAGATGCTGATATTCCAGAATATTCATGAATTTTGTCAAGAGCACCTAGGCTTTTAGTTACTGTAGGATATAAAGTACCTATTAGTCAAGTTGGTTGTCTTTTGAAACACATTTCAAGAGTAAATTTAACAAGAAATGGGGAAACCTTTTCTGCAATTATTAAATACTACTGTATTAGATTATAATACAGTAGTTATATAATAATTGCAGAAAAAGTTTCCTGCATTTTCTTGTTAAATTTATTCTTGAAATGTCTTTCAATGGACATCCAGAGATATGGACATGAACTTACTGTATTTTGCTGTATAGAAATTAATCCAGAGGCTTGCAACCTCCTTGGCTTTCCACAGCCCTATTTTGTGTAAGACTTAAAATTTTCTAACTAGCACTTGTAGGATCTCTGTGTTTTGTCAGGAGGATTAAATGTGTATCATGATGTTGTGATGCAAGTTTATGCACTTGCATGTGACCTTGAAACACCCATATAAAAGGAGCAGAGTTGCATTGAAAGGAATGGTTCCAACTTATTGGTTCTACCTCATTGACCCTTTTCAGGTGTCCATGTTTGCAAACAAAAAATTTTCAGACTATCTTAAAAATTTACCAGTATAATGCAATGAAAGCATTCATGGGCTATCATCGTCTTCATGGAAGCATCAGTTGAATATACTGAGTAGAAGGCAGGGAAGAAGCAATTCGTTTTTATTTTTGTGGGTTTATAATTTGCTCCAATCAATCAGAACTCTTACCATTGCTAACATAATTTGGTAACCTTTATGTTCTATAGAATACTTTTCAATTTTCAATGAATCAAGCCATTAAGACCCCTCCCTCCTTTCCTCTCTTCCTCCCTCCAACGCAAAAATGACTTTTCAAAAATCCTGATCAAAATTGTGAAGAGAGAGAAATGGAGTAGATATTTGCTTTGCGTTCCTTCAGAGGAAAAAGGAGAAAGGAGAAACTCTTTCAGAAGATAGAATACACATACAAAAACACATACCCACAGACACGACAACCCTTTATCTTTCTCATCCCTTGATCTTTTTGCCTTTTGCGAATGAAATGAAATGCAGAAATATTTATCTGCTCTGCATAAATGGAAACAGAGTATATATGTATGCATGTGTGTATGTAAATATGTGTGTGATGTGTGTGTGTGTGTATGCATGAATAAGTATGCATCTCTATTTCTCTACCTTTCTTGGCAGAAGATTGGAGCTGAAGAACAATGAATATCTTCATTGTTTGAGGCTGAGGTACACAACATACATTTATACCTTCCCTCCGTGCTCCCCCCCCCCATGAGTCAAGCACTATCCTCAAAATATGCATGATTTCTCAATACAATTGAACCTCCCACCAGTCCAGAATCTCTAGGTGTATGTAAGAGTCCCTATGAAACATTTAATGAATTGTGACTACTCTAAAATTATAGCTGCATTCTATATTCATTGTCTTCATATAGTTTTGAAGTGCAATTATTACACCCCAAGGACATATTATTTCTTGTTTTGAAACAAGCTGAAACAACGCCCCTGTTGGGCTTTATAATTTCTTGGATTGCTAGTAATTCAAAAAGCAAGTCATTTTTTTTGAGAAACCAATTGTTTTTGATTAAGGAACAATGGCAAAGATTCAATTGCCTTGCGCATTTTGCAAACATGTTTTCACCATATTAATTTTTATTATTTTCTGATTATTATTCCTTGTGTTCCATGCCATCGTGAACTTGCTGTCATATTTAAGCATCGCTGATTGGAGGCAGAAAGTTTTTTTCTGTCACTTATTCTGCATATTGTATAATTATTCACTTCTTTTCATTTGCGCTTTTCCTATTTGTTTTAAACATCATTACTTGCTTCATTGGTTTTCCAGTTTAACAAATGCCATGATAAATATTTCTATCAATTGCCTTTTTAAAAAAAAACAAAAAAACAAAAATAACTAAAGTTCTACCACTGCAGTTTAATATAATATCAGAGAACAGAAAACAGGTAGAAACAATTTAGAAACTTCATGTGTCTAATTAATAGGTACTTTTAAAAGGAATGCTACTGCACTTGATAGAACCAGCCCTTTGTAAGTCATTGAAGATCTGAGTATGCTCCAGGACCTGGAGGCAGTAGGTTAGATGGTCTTTGGGAAGATTTTGGAAGACCACTTTTCTACATATGGTCTCAGTGATTATTGTAGAATTCTACTCTTATGAAGTAAGATAAAACCAGTATTGATGCTTTTGAATTAGCATTGGAGCAAACTCTTAAGAATATTATGGAATTCCTAGAAACTATTACACAATTATAATCTCATATATGTGGGACTCAGTTAACAACATGGCTCAGTCCCTTTCTGGAAATCTAACAGAGTTGGAGTCATCTAGATCTCAGAAGAATAGCATTCACTAAGGATACTGTTCCCTTGGGGCAGACATTGTGACCAATAAGAGAGCTTCTCACTAAAAAACACTGTTTCACAACAGAGTCTTGGAGCATCCCAACCTAACAGATCTAGTGAGACGGACAGAGGCTGCGTTTCTGGGAAACCACTAACACTCCTTAGCTTGCTGTAGCCACAATTTAAATGCAATGCAAAATGTTGCCATTGCCACCTAATTAAAATCCAACTGTTAAATGATTAGAATTACAGTGTGATAACTCTGACCTTCTGCTTTCCTTTCTCCTAAAGGAAATAAATGACTAGGAAAGACAGTGTTGCTCCACATATTGGCTGAATTTTTCCTTCCTTGCCCTCCCCCTCTCAACTTCCTATTGCATATTTTAATGCAATCAGAAGAGTTCACATCTGCACAGCAATCAAATTATGAAGTCAACATAATTCAATGAAATTCTGAAGAGCCAAATAATCACATGCAGGTTAATATTAATTGCAGTGTTGTTGTTTTTTCTGCACCTGGATTTATTCTTCTCACCCTTTAAAAAAACCCAGCAATGAAAGGATCAGTTTGCCCAATTAAGTGATGTATTAATGATCTAACTTTTTTTCCTCCCCCACATTTTTACCTTCTCACTTATGCTTTTTGTTTTGTTTTCTAAAGTTTTTTCAACCTTCAAAAAAAAAAAACCATCCAATCCCGCTCAGAAAAATATTATCTAAAATATGTACCACCCACAATGGTCATATTTATTTACCCTTAGTACAGTCTCACAACAAAGTAAGATACCACAATCTTGTATATCTGTCCTCAGAGCTCCACTATATCCATTGGTGGTTATCCAACTGCAGTTTTATATCTTTATTTTACTCTCATATCCATTATAGATATTGAAAGCATCTAACCTTCTGATAAAAAGATGTCACCCATTGTTGAATCACAATTTTTGTCAGAGTAAAAAAATTGTTTTTCCTTTGTTCCTTATTCCCCATTCTTAAATCTTCTTTTTTAAGTTGGAGGAGTTGATTCTTTTGGGGAGAAAGTAGAGGAGAGGTTGCCCAGTGGGAAAGAAAACAATTCAATAGCTGTCTTGCCCATGCAGAGATGGATGGTTGACTTTCCATGTGGAACAAGCAGATATTTACTCAATGAATAGATCAAGAAAGATTGCTTTATTTCACAGGTATCCTCAATCAATAACTCACGGTTATAGCAGAGGTTCGTCCGAGAATGCAATGGTAATCTGAATCCATTTCATAGGTAAAAGGTTAATGGATTTCTCCATCCTGCATACAAGTCACATGCTTTGACATGGAGCTTCCAGCCATGCAGCTGGAACCCATGCAGAGAGATGATACAAAGGCACAAAGGCACGTAACAGGATGTCCTGCAATAACTTTTAACTCCTCCCACTGACTAGATAAACTATAGGATTAACTGACTGCTAAAACTACATTACTCATAAGCCATCTCTTAAGGAAAGAGCGTTTAACCCTTTAAATGCTAAATGTTCTAATATACAGTTCTTAAGCTAACTGGCTGGTCCAACACAGTAGCTATGTTGACTTCCTTTACTGTCATCTCTTCCTGGTTTGTTTCTATAGTCTGAGATGCTTCTGGTAAGGCTTTGATTTCTGGATATACCTTTGCAATTCTTCCAATTCCGCTTCTGGGAATTCTTTATTTTGTATAAAAATCAACATCGATCTTAGAATATAGAACATAAAGGACCTTGGAAGGGACCTTGGTGGTCATCTAGTCCAACCTCCTGCTCGAGCAGGAGACCCTATATCATTTCAGACAAGTGACTGTCCAATCTCTTCCTAAAAGCCTCCAGTGATGGAGCATCCCCAACTTCTGAAGGCAAGCCGTTCCACTGGTTAATTGTTCTCGCCATTAGGAAAGTTCTCTTTAGTTTTAGGTTGCTTCTCCCCTTGAATAGTTTCCATTGTTTCTTATCTTGCCTTCAGATGCTTGGGAGAATATATTGACCCTCTCTTCTTTGTGATAGCCTCTCAAATATTGGATCAGTGGTAGCCTCCGTTCTGTTATGTCTGCTTTTGGATGCTTTTCATTCCAGAACTAGTGCATTCTCTTCAGGTATCCTCTTCTTCCTAGACTTGATTTATAATAACAGATCTTTCTTTGTATATTTACAACAGGAAACAACTTTTCTTTCAGTAATCATGCAACTCTGGCCCTAGCTGCTGAGCCAACAGTCCTGAGTTCCTCAGTCCTAGTAGCCTATTTGTAACTAGGTGGCCAGGAACTCCCTCACCTATCACGGCTCTTCTGACTTGGGTGATGGACAATCATGTATGGGTTTCTGTAAATTACATCTCACCATATTGTTTATGAGCACGGCTTTCAGCTTCTTCAGAACACACAATTCTGACAACGACATCAAGGTAGTGCCTTCTTTTCTTACACCTGTGTAGTTCTTGAACTAGGAAAATGAACGACACAAACATATTTAAAAAGTGTGTGCATGTGTTGAATCCATTTCTATCAGCAACACCCTCTTACATTACTTGACCAACTTGCTTGAAATCAGATTAATTGCAGTTCTATGGTGATGCATTATGCATTTTTATCCCACCTGAAAAGTTAGTGTGTTATCAACTTTCTGCTTTAGTTCCTAATTACTTTGCTCTTGGTTAAACAACCTGGTGTCTCATATATTCTTATGGAAGAGAGGGGTATAAACATCAGGGAAGGAAGGAAGGAAGGAAGGAAGGAAGGAAGGAAGGAAGGAAGGAAGGAAGGAAGGAAGGAAGGAAAGAAGGAAAGAAGGAAAGAAGGAAAGAAGGAAAGAAAGGGACTTTTTTTCTATTCTTTCCTGCCCTTGATAACATATACAATGTAAAAATTCAATATTGGAGATTTGATGCACTTCAACCTCTTGAATTGCTTCAAGGACAGCCAGATTTGTTGCTAGGAAGGAAAAAGTGTGTTCTTTGCAACATAGTTTGGTTCTGGCTTCTAGCCTTCTGAATAATAGGAAAAAGGCAATAACCCAACCTTTTGTATAGCTTGTTTTATACAGTTGAATTGTATCTTCCTGAACTTGTACACCTGACTTAGACATACACTGAATCAATTCAGTGTTTTAGCCTGTTTTGTTGACTATCCCTGGCATCAGTTCTCCAGGTTCTGCAATAATAGTTTTCTAAGCATCCAAATATCATTCCATAGTCAGAGTTAGAAAGTTCATAGGCATTGTACGGACCAGTTAATTCTTCAGTAACAAAGGAAAAAGGAAGCTGATTTGGGATCTAATAAAAATACTCCCTATGCATATTTATTTTCTTATTATCTTTAATTTCTCGAATCAAATGTATACAATTAGTGAAAGTGGCAATAATGAATGTTGAATTAAAAAGAAACATGTTTATTGACAATTATTGAAACAAGCAAATACACACACACGTGTATCTATGAACATATACATATACTTACCTTAATAATCATTATCTAACTCCAGCACAATTATAAACCAAACTGGCATTGGGTAATCCCAAAAGCTTCATAAAGAATCTGTAAAAGAACCTTTTAAAGAGCCTTTTTAAAGTTCATGAATTCAGACTTCAAACATCATTTGTGGGGGATTTAATTTCAGAGCCCTTTCTTTAAATATATATATAATCCTCGCTTAACAATGATAAATGGGACCAGAATTTCTTTGCTGAGTGATGTCATGATGCAGGGAGATGTCACAGGACTGCAACACTTAGTGATTGCAATCCTGGCAATCTCTGTTGCTGTCATTAAGTGAGGATTGTGGGTTGATAAGTGTGGACGCATGTGACCACAGCTTGTGGCTTCCTGCCAGCTTACCATAAGTAAATTCAACTGGGAAACTGGCAGGAAGTTACAGGAACCAGGCAGCTGATAAGCAGGCTGGTGGTCACGTGAGTACTACAAAATAAGATGGGGGCAGGATGTGTTCTGTGGTAACTGTGTGTGGATTGTGGAGGGAATCCTGCTGTGATTTATGACAATATGCTGTCTGGAGAGGGAATACTGCAGTACTATGCACGTGCATGCAGGTGGGAGAAGGCAAGGGGGTTCTGGGGTCTTATATTTTGTTAGCAAGCCCCCTTGAAAGAAAAAGTGACAAGAGAAATTTGTCACTCCATTGAATTTGCTTGTGGGAAGCCAGCAGAGAAGGTCACATGACTTAAACATTTTAAGTGTGAGCAGTCGCCAAAGAGTTGGATCACAATCATGGGCCCATGGGGGCACTGTGGAAGGCAGAACTTTGAGATCTGGTCTTAAGTACCTCTTGTTCAGTGCCATTGCAACTTCAAACAGTTGCTAAACAAGTGGTTATTAACCAATGATTCACTGTAATAATTTAATAAAATGTAATATTGCAACCATGGAGAAAAGTGAGTCAGTGTAGAGAGGAGCACTGAAGAAGAAGTACATTGGGCAGTTACTTCCCCACAGTTAAAGGTTAAAGGTATAGATGCAGGAATTCCAAAGTCTACAACTCAACCCAACCTAAGGAATGATGTCTATAGATTATAATTAAAAAAAAGTCAAGATGGAACTACAATGCAAGAAGAAGTTGGACTCACACATTCTTATTTGGCCTTAATCAATCTTGCTTCAGTCCTGACAAACTGCAGGAAGCAGAAAGGGGACGTTTTTGTTTTACTAGACCACTAAGTAAGCACCTCTCTTTCACAAACACAAAGCTTGCCATCTGTGATCAGACAGCCCAGTTAACAAATTGGCCAATTAACCCATGAAGGAAAAAAAAAATCTCCCTGTTAATTACTGCCACTATAGTAGTCCTCAATATCCTGCAGATGGGATGAAACGGTACCTCTGAAAGGGAGCAGCAATTTTCCCTGGTCACATTAATCAGTACTTTATCCTAATTGGATTTTACTTGATTTTTATTTTATGTAGCCTTGATCTGCCACAGAGTCTCTGCATATTGCAGCAGATATGAAAGCCTGATCTACTGGCTCATAATGATGATAGAAACATAGAAGTACATGCATTCAGATTAAAGTAAGCATTTCTTTTGGTTAGCCCAGGGCACTGGAAGAGATAAAAGATAAACTACTGTTACCCCTCCCCTCTTTGCTTTATGATGATGAACTGAGAAGTAAGATTCCAATGTATTTATAGCACACATTCATCTCCTCTCCTTGACAAGTCTTAAAAAGGGAGTGTTTGACCTAAATACTTAAAACTAGTGTATAATTTGTAAGGAAGAGGCAGTTTTATAGCAGTGGTCTAGATTGTGGCATGTTCAAACAGCATACTTTTCGAAAGCACAGCTTTGAAAAGGCTAACAGCCTTCTCATAAAATTACACACACCCTCTCCATGTAAATAATAAACTTTGTATTTGCTATAAAGAATACCAGGCTACCAATTACAAAATGCAACCAGTCAACTTACTTGCAAGTGTTTCATATCACTTGCAAGCAGGTGGATGGTTACAGGTGGCCCAAACTTTTTTTGGGTGCTCTTAATAAATACATGAATGCTAAATTGCCATGGCTCCTGTTGTGAGCGAATATGGATCCATGGCTGAGTAAATGCTTGATTGAACAAAGTTCAATTAACATTCATTCTTCCCTGGAGGAACAAAACTAATGGGGTGGAGAAGGGTTGAACTTACTGAATAAGGAGGCCAATAGGGTTCCCTCTGACTTTTATTTTTAAAAAGCCAACTGCATCATTCCCCAGCCCTTTTTGACATGACGAGATGTTACATGGTCAATGGCCATTGCAGGGAATAATGTAAAAGAAGCTTCTACTCTTCTAAGAGCTGGGCTTTTGAAAAAAAATAAGGGGGGAAAAAACTCTTTAATGAAAAAGTAAAAAGTATCTATACCTATCTTGGTGTGTAATCTGGACAAATATTCTGTGCTCCAGATATCTAAATAAATATGATGGTTAAAAGAATTACCAGAATGGACCATCAAATGTGCCAAATCCATTCTGGTTTGCTGTGTCTTGGAACCTTATTTTCTAAGTGCTTGATCCAATCATTTTTCCAGAGTGATTATAAGATCAGAGTGCAAAATATAACACTTCACTTGAACATCTTCTAAACTTCTGTCAAGCAGAATTCTGTGTCACACAGAGAAGTCAACATAGCATCTGATAATCAAACAGGGATGAAACAATACTCAAAGAACCTTCAAGAACCACATCCCAGCTAAGATTGGAACAGCAAATTAGTATACAGCTGTTCCCCAACTTACAACCCACAATTGAGCCCAACATTTCCATTGTTAAACTAGGTAGTTGTTAAGTAGATTTTGTCCCATTTTACAACCTATCTTGCCACAGTTGTTAAATGAATCACTGCAGTTGTTAAGTTAGTAGCATGGTGTGAAGTGATCACATGACCTTGGGACACTGCAATCATCAAAAATATGAGCCAGTTGTCAAGCGTCTAAATTTTGATCACATGACTACAGGGATATTGCGGTGACATAAGTGTGAAAAAAGGTTATAAGTCACTTTCTTTGAACCTTCACTAAATGAATGGTTGTTAAGTTAAGGACCATCTATATACAGTGATGGGATTCAAATACCTGAACAACCAGTTCTCTGCATGGACACCACTTCCAGAAGTCCATTTTGACCTGAGGAGGTCTCCCAGGCCCAGAATGACCACTGGAAGTGCATAGACGTCACTCCCGGAAGTCCATTGTGAGCTGGGAAGGCCTCCCATGCCCAGAACGGCCCACTGTTGGGGGGGGATGATCAAAAACATCCCAATGGAACTGCTTCATAAGTTCTTGGGTGCATCTAGTGGTGTAGGGGGGGGCATTATCACGAACCAACAACACACCGGATGTCAGCATGCCCCGAAGCTTGTTATGGATGGCTCATCTGAGTTTTCATAACGTTTCACAGTAGACTTCTGAATTGATGGTCAAACCACATTCCATGAACTTCACTAGCAGTGCTCCTTTGACATCTTCACATTTGATGGGATTTTCTATGGCACCACTTCCAGTGTGGTGTTGGTTCACAATAATGCTTACCCGCACACTGCTAGACACACCCAAGAACTTCTGAAGAAGTTCCGTTGGGATGTTTTTGATCACCCGCCCATAGGCCAGATTTGGCACCGAACAACTACTACTAAGGAATTTCAAACCTTGTAAGATGTTTTGCCAAGTGCCTTAGTTTGAATGGCGATTATGTCGAAAAGTAATGTAATGTTATAGTTTTCTAATGTGTATAATAAAAGTTCTGTATCTGTGTCTGTCATTGATAACCAAATGGAGGTTTATTTCCGAATTGCCCTCGTAAAAGAAGGGAATGGAGCTGATCAATTCAGAGAATAGTTACCAAAAGGGAATAAGATATCGTAACTGCATAATTCATACAATTAGCTAATTTTATCCAGAGTGAAAGTTTCTAATTGTTATTTATGCAATCAAGCCTTAAGCTTAAACAGTAGAATTCATTCTTTAGTTATTATAGTAGGAAAATTAACAATTAAATAATAATTGCTCAACGTTGGAAAATCTCAGATAGCCTAACAAATTATAAAGATCAGCAATGATAATTATCTAAGGTAAAAGAGACTACATGAATGAAAAGATTGGCAAAGAAAAGGTATAAAGCAAGCATTCAATTGTCTTGTTAGAAAAGTTACAGAGTTAAAATAATGACATATCAGAGCAAGAACCACAATTCTACTCAATCGGACGGGCTTTATATATATTGTTTTGTCCCAACCTACGCGAGTACTGCTCAGCCGCTTACTCACGAGGAAAACCCCTTTTCATTGAACAAGGCAGGATTTTGTAAGAAAAAAACCTTTTTATTTTAACACAGCTTTTATGGAACAAACTCCAACCAGTCCTTTAGCTGTTGAAACGAACAAGATTCAGTCTCTGAGATCTCAGCTGGAATGCTCAAGGTTCAAGTCACTCAAACACACAGAAATCCGACAACCTGGTTAAATATCCAAGAATTCTGAGGCAAGAAATCTAACAATAGAAGCACGAAGCCATAGCATGAACAGTTGCCTTCGGCAACCAGCACCTATCACACCTTTCCTCTTTATAGTCCAGCCGGGCGTGGCTTCTTAGTGACTCTTACTTTGCCTATGGAGCTGCCCCACTCCCCTCCATTGTCTTGCTCTCCTCTCCTCTCTACACATCTGTGCATCCAGGACTGGCCCCAGCTGTTCCTCCTTGTCGGTTAGTTCTGGCCCCCCAAAAGCTGTTTCTCTACCTGAGCATGAGTAGATGGGTCGGGGTCCTCTTCTTCCCCTCCTCAGAACCTTCCTGAGACCCCAGTGTGAACCGAGGCATCTCCTCCTCCTCGTCCGATTCCTGAGATTCGGCTGCTGGATCTGCTGGCAGGCAAGGAATCACAACATATATTACCTTTATTGTAACAGACAATATCAGATGTGAACAACCAGATCCAGATGAGAAGAGATCAATTAGCTATTTTATTGCTCATACCTATACATATAAATCTTCTCAGACTGATAGTTTGAACTTGGGTAAACTATGGAGCTGGTGAGGCATCAGATTTAGTTCTGTTATGCCCACATAGGGATTCCAGACTAAGTCCACATTTGATTCCTTCACCTAACCTACCCAGTTTCTTTCTAACATGTACAATCATCAATACTAAAGATATATAGCAAATATGAAGATGTAATTTTTGTGTTTCTAATTTTAGTGGAGTTTTTCTTTTTCTGTGCATTACAGATTTATGTTATTCAGTTACGTGATAATTAATTACAATTAATTATTAATTAATTACAATTCAGTACAAAGAAGATACAATTAGTTAATTTGAGCAAAAGATTACACCTCTGTCTGCAGCATACAGCAACCTTTAAACCTAGCAGCTGATCTCAAAAGCTAAGTAAAGTTGGACTTGCTTAGTGTTTGGATAAGAGATACCAAGAAATTGAAGGACTTTTTACTAGACTAGGAAATTTAAAAAAAAAAACCTTTAAGGAATAATTAGCTTTTTAAATAACATCTCTAATGATAAAATGTATATTATTATCCCACGTGAAAAGCACATTTATATGTGTTTCATAAACACCAAGATGTTCATAACTCTAGATGATTATGTAGTGGTTGGCTAAATTTTCATAGGATCATGAAAGTGATAAACCAGTGAAAAAGGAATATATTCAGTGGAAGGAAAGAACTGAGGAATCAGCTAATTTACCACTATGGATTGGAGTAAGAGAGCACCAAGAGCATTCTGTTCCTGAATAAAAACAGAATTCCCATTGGCTTTGCTCCCAGACTTTAAATATGCCAAATGATCATAATAGAGCTGATTAATTCAGACAATTTTCTCTGTAAGACAACTATGGAGATTCTCAGTCATCTGGTTTAGGTCAACAACCACTTCAAAAACATATGGCATAACATAGGAGAACAAACCATCAGGACAAGAGTCAGCAGTCCATCTGCATTTAAAAGATAAAGGCCACTCTTTCGAAGACAGCAAAGTTTACATTTTGGACAGAGAGGAGTGATGGTTTGAAAGAGGGGTCAAAGAGGCCATCTATGTCAAAACTAAACAGCCCTCTCTCAACAGAGGGAGAGGGATATGACATCATCTATCTTCAGTCTACAATACAGTCCTTTCAACAGTTCCAAGAAGGCTCCACACCCATTTGCACCACTCATGTGACCCTGATGATAGAGATAAACCTCCAGGTGGTCTCAATGACTCTCTAAAAATGCAAATGACCAGCTGCCAGCAAGGAGTATAAATCCTTCCATTCCCCACCATCCAGTTAGAGCTGAAGAAGCTTCTTAGATGAGAAGTGAAACATCTTCAAAGAGAAAAAAGGAAGTCCAGTTGCCTCATGAAAAAGTACCTTTGGGATTCTTTGTAAGACCAATATAGGTCTTTTTCTTAGACCAATTCTTCAGCTTCCTGTCTTCCTTTCCCGTTAAAAGACTTTTCAGTCATTTTTCAGTCATTTTTCCCAACAACCCCACATACAACTGGAATGTATAATGAAAGGCTCACAAAAGACTGTTTGTTGGAAGTGGTGATCAGCTGAAACATAAGACATGTGCTGTAGGCTAGACAAATCAGCCTGCAGCAGTACAGGATTAATGCTGCTTTGAAAAGTCTCATCGTTATTGCTAAAGCATCCTCGTTATGAGAGCAGAAACTTCAGAATGCAGCTGAACCAAGGCACAGAGGAATCTTTGGAGAGAAAAGAACAAAATGCTTATGCTTCAGAGTTGATGGTGTTTTCTACTTTATCATTGGTGGTGTGTGCATGGGAGCCAGATGTTTTACTGAGAATCCCTCCAGGTGCTGCTTGAATATTCCAGCCTTAACAGCTGTCTCTCTCCTTACATATTAGGTCTGCTTTAATGCTCCTCTTTATATAAAGAGACACAGATAGTGTCTCTTTATATATAAAGATAGTTATTATCTTAAATTAGACTCTTAGATTAGACAGATTAGACTTATTATATAAAGAGACATATATTTAAATGAGTGATGCATATAAATAGGTCAAAATATAACTAGAGCAAGCAAGTTCTGTCCTATCTTTTCAGTTCCTATGGATTGGATATGCAGCCCTAACCTGCTGTATTTATTTTATGAACCTTAAAGCACAATAACAAGCCATTTTGGTACAGTGGCAAACATACTGGACTAAGAACAAAGAGATTCTAATCTGGGTTTAGGCAAATGGGTGATTCATGCCCTTATCCTAGGAAGAAGGCAACAGCAAACAACGTCCCCCACAATATTGCCAAGATTTCCCCATGTATTTGGTAGAAGGCAAAACTTACCTTGGAATAGGCTTAAACTCACGAAGGGGACAGAATAATTTTGATGATAGCTTAATTCACAGTTGAAAACAAAGTTGGGTAGGTTTGATGGATCAAGCTAAAGCCATCTAAAAATATAATATGATACTTATCAGATTTAAGAGTTAAGAGCCATTGTTTCCTTTCCAGGGAAATGAATGCTTTTTCATCCAGATTCCTCTTGTGGCTTAGATATCTTTTGTCTGACTATTGACTAGGCTGTATCTCTTCCTCCTGCCAAGGGAGGGAGGGAGGGAGGGAGGGAGGGAGGGAGGGAGGAAGGAAGGAAGGAAGGAAGGAAGGAAGGAAGGAAGGAAGGAAGGAAGGAAGGAAGGAAGGAAGGAAGGAAGGAAGGAAGGTGGGTCAGGGAACCATGCAAAGCCTAAAGCAAGGACTGCTTCCAGTGAAATAGCGTAGCAGACCTGGAAAGACCAGAAGCAATGTTTTAGGTTGGGAGTTAAATGTCAGGAACATTCCAGGCTTATTTACGAGTTAGTTCTCCATATTCCAAGAATGGATCCGAAGGTTATTTAGGTTAAAATAAAAACAATAAAATAATTTAATAAAATAGATATATAATGATAATAGATAATTAAATAGATAGCTAAAAAGACAAAGTCGCTTCTGATCTTTTAAATAAAATTATAAATACAAGTATACATTAACCCCTTTCTTTAAAAGTACAACATTTCTCTTTTCTTTTTTATAATTAAGAGAATTATAGATTATAAGTTCATATGAGGGGTTTCCATCAGCAATTCAGGTAGATATTGTCTTTTCTCTAATCAAAGAAGTCAATTTAGCTATATTATCAGGTTCCATTAGCCATTATTTTCACCAACCATTCCTTCATTGTAGGTTCAGCAAGGCCAAATCTTTCCATTTTTATGTATTTCAAGCCCTCAAGTTTCAACAGGTGGTTTGTTTATTTGTTTTTGCAGTATACCGTTTATTTGTTTTGTTTTTTTCTTTTTAAAGAAGCCCTAAAATGTCCAGCATTAAGTCAAGTGTGATGTAAACCTTGAAAATAGGGTACTGGGCTGCTCATTTTGAAGAGCCAAAGTACATATGGATTTGAATGTAAGAGCATGCACCAAGCCCTCCTCTTTTCAAATCATTTATTAAGACATAAACAACCAGCATCTCCATAAAATATAATAAAACAACAGAAGCAAAACTACCTTTGATCATGCTAGCTTTGCAACTATGCATGCAAAACCATGCAAATATGTGTCTGTTGTGGTTATTTATTTATTTGTTTGTTTTTGTAGTTAGAATAAACTAGAGATAGGGTATTTTTTTAATCTCCAGGAACATATATCCCCAGAACAATGCTAAAAAGTGTAGTTCAAAAGTGAGTTCTGGAAAATAAAACTGAAGCCTATCAGCTCATTATTGTCTCAGAAAGAAGCAAAATGGCAAAATGAAAAAAAAAAGAGGAGGTAGTGAACAGGAATATCCTGAGGTGTGTTAAAAAAATGGCAGCCACATGTACACAATCAAAGATCTACCTGATTTTTAATGTGTGTTGCAGATGCAATATGCACCACAAAAAGGCACTTGTTTTCAATCTCATAATGATAGCCACCGTCTTCACTTTTTGCACCTTTTCACAGATGCCCCAGTGGTAAAGAAGATAAAAGATTAAAAGGTTTCAACCCTTCTCCTAAATATTTTTTTCTTTTAAAAAAGAATACATTGATTCATCTTTAAGTCACTTTATATTTGACCATGAATAAAGATCAGCATTCTTGGTATATGAATTAACATTATGTGCACTGCAGAATTAATTTTATTTCCATGGAAAGAAAGGAAGACACGGTTAAAAATTAGTTAAACTCTGGAAGGGAAGCTAAAATTAGTCTACAGTGCTATGGGTAGCACTGGGCCAATGAGGATATTTCATTTCTGATAGAAATATTAAATTAGATGAGCTGGAAGACTCCATAAACATGTTGTTAGGCCTGTGTGCTATGAGAAAGATAATGGTAGTAATAACAAATAGAATGGAGAATCACATTTTAATTAGTCATATGAACTGCTCACTGCAGAAAAGCCTGACAAGGCACAAGTTAACATTGTAATGAAGCTGGTTATGAGTGTAAGATAGGAGGTCTTCCTTCCGGCAATATAAATGCATTGCTTAATAAGATTTTTTTTTTAAATTATTCAGAATAACCATTTCACTAAAACACCATAACAAGAAGGCAGCCAAATGAGAAAGATGAAAGGCATAATTTCGTCAGCATTTCTCCAGTCTGTCCTCATTTGTTTATTTATTAAGCCCTTTGTCCTGTGTCAAACTGAACACCAGACATCTCTGGAGCAGAGGTGAATTGTTCTTAATGTGTTATTGCTGGATGCAATTTGGGGTAGGCAGCTGTACAATTTTAGAGCAAAAATGTGTGTATATGTGTATAGGAAAGATGGGATGTATTCCTAAAATAGGAAACCTTTTAATTCTCAGAATTGCTTGCAATAGGAAAGAAAGAAAGAAAGAAAGAAAGAAAGAAAGAAAGAAAGAAAGAAAGAAAGAAAGAAAGAAAGAAAGAAAGAAAGAAAGAAAGAAAGAGTAGGAAGTCAGCCCCACCCCCGAGAAAGAAATATTTTGGGAATATTAAAAGACAGAATATTATATTTCCCAAGGGATCTTAAAGGCAGACAAACAGGCCCAGTTTTTCTTAATTGCCCCAAGCAGAAACCAGGCAGAGGCCAGATCTGTAGAAATGCAGATTTGATAATCGTATTCAGAAAAGTTGGGGCCAGGAAGCTTGGAGCTGATGAGATTAAAAAGACAAAGATCCCTAAAATCTACATACCTCACCCAAACTCAAAAGACATGATCTTTAGGACATAATAGGATTAACCCCCCACCATCAGAATATCAGCAAGGCACACTGAAGTGTCAGGTCAAAGTTCATGCCATAGGAACAACTCCAAACACAAAATCCCAAGAAGATATAAAAATCCACTACTCCAAGCAACATGTGGTCAGCTTTCCCAGAGCCACATTTCTCTCTGGCTCTCCTCTTCAATAAGCTACAACCTTCTTTCTAAAGCAGTCTCCATTTTGTTTATTCCTGGCTTGGACTGGACCCTGATGAAGACTTTTCTAGAAAGAAAGAAAGAAAGAAAGAAAGAAAGAAAGAAAGAAAGAAAGAAAGAAAGAAAGAAAGAAAGAAAGAAAGAAAGAAAGAAAGAAAGAAAGAAAGAAAGAAAGAAAGAAAGGAGGGAGGGAGGGAGGGAGGGAGGGAGGGAGGGAGGAAGGAACTGCTTGCTGTTTGTAAATAAATGTTTACTAAACCACAGCTGGTTATACTACCCTAACAGAATTTAACCTGTTGAGTACCTGTTATAAACTAACTATTGTGGATAGCAGTATCTATAAATCTTTGTCTGATATTGGAAAAGTTAAACAAGCTTGGATCTTGATATTCCTTGGATGAGAAACCACCAGAAAATCCTAGGGCTGTAAACTAGTCTGAGACATTTATTTATTTGATTTTTTTTTTAAAAAAAAATTGTATAGCTGCCCATCTCAGCAAGTGATTCTGGATGGTGTACAAAATAAAAACAATTGCAATAATAGAAAAATTGAAAAGCCAAAAGTAAATCATACACCATAACCACTAAAGTAACCAAGAAATGGGTCTCTGAACACATCTGGACCCCATAACTGGGCATAGAGCCAGGTGTTTAAAAACTTATGAAAATCTAGAAGTGTCCATCCTGATCTCAGGAGGGGAATGTTCAGAAAACATGCACTATGGCAGAAAAGGCATATTTTCTAGGCCTATTTTGAAGTAGCCTCCCTTTTTTGCATCTCTGTTATTGTTCTGAGTTCTCTGGGACAAGTCAGCATTGCTGGGGCAGTCTGAATACTAAAAATGGTGACCTTGCAGAGGGACAGAAGCATCCTCTCTATCACCACTTTTGGCTATATCTGGTGGGGGGGAGAAGAAAAGGAGGGATCAGCTATTATCTGCTAACCAATCTTATTGGGACAACATCATTGTGGGAAGATTTGGAGAATCCACCAGCAGGACAAGAGCAAAATTACAATATCATGTATTATTTATTACATTTATTTGTTTGTTTCTGCAGATAGAATCAGTTCATATTTGAAAAGGGTAAAAATGGAAATAGTATAGTATTCTGGATTAGCATTAGGATTACAATATCTGTAGATAGCTTCTTCCTTTGAAAACATGAAAAAATGTTTCTGTTGTACTTGGTAAGGCCTTTAATGAAAATCAGACAAAACATTTAGTCATTTGTCCGAAATGGTATAGGGTTTCCTGCCTGAGCAGGAGGTTGGACTAGATGACCTCCGAGGTACCTTCCAACTTTATTATTATTATTATTATTATTATTATTATTATTATTATTATTATTATTATTATTATTATTATTATTATTATTATTATTATTATTAGATCGAGGACAGGACAGGACAGGATAATAGAGTTGGAAGGGACTTTGGAGGTTTTCTAGTCCAACCCCCTGCTTAGGCAGGAAACCCTATATCATTTCAGACAAATGGTTGTCCAATCTCTTCTTTAAAACTTCTACTGTTGGAGCATTCACTACTTCTGGAGGCAAGTTGTTCCACTGATTGATTGTTCTAACTGTCAGGAAAATTCTCCTTAGTTCTAGGTTACTTCTCTCCCTGATTAGTTTCCATCCATTGTTTCTTGTCCTGCCCTCAGGTGCTTAGGAGAATAGCTTGACTCCCTCTTCTTTGTGGCAACCCCTGAGATATTGGAAAAATGCTATCATGTCACTCTAGTCCTTCTCTTCATTAAACTAGATATACCCAATTCCAGCAACCGTTCCTTATATGTATTAGCCTCCAGTCCCATAATCATCTTTGTTGCTCTTCTTTGCACTCTTTCTAGAGCAGGAGTGTCAAACTGCCGGCCCATGGGCCAGATGCATCATGGTGAAACCATGCCCACCCTATTGCCAGTAATGGAAAAAAAGTCATGATATGGCACGACACGTCACATGACATTGCGAGTTTGACACCCCTGTTCTAGAGTCTCAACATCTTTTGTACATCATGGTGACCAAAAGTGGATGCAGTATTCCAAGTGTGGCCTTACCAAGGCATTGTAAAATGGTGTGAACACTTCATGTGATCTTGATTCTATCCCTCTGTTAATGCAGCCTAGCACTGTGTTGGAGTGAAATATGAGCACACTACTGGCTCATATTTAAGTGATTGTCCACTAGGATTCTGAGATCCCTCTCAAAGTTGCTACTATTGAGCAAGGTACCACCTAAACCAGTGATGGCGAACCTATGGCACGCATGCCAGAGGCGGCATTCAGAGCCCTCTCTGTGGGCACACCTGCCACCACCGCCAGCTCGGACAGGTCCATTAGGTCACTGCTGGCGCCTGGAGCAGCGGCCCCACCCAGCACAAAGGAGGCGAAGCAGCTGGCTAGCAAGCTTGAGTAGAGGTGGTAGAGCATGCCCCCATGCGCTCAATGGCCTCTGTGTGCGGGGGCTGATGGTGTCAGGCAGCCGCCCCTGCCTCACCTTGCCCCACAGCAATGGCACCCCCGCCCTACCCCCTGCTTCACCCCACAGGATGAGCCTCCTGCCCACTGTCCCACCCACCAGAGACCCCCTGGATCTCCCCCAATCCTGCCCAGCCCCCACAGGCGTCCCCCCACAAGCAACATCAAGATGGCCACGTCCACCCCGGCCATGCCCACTCAGTCTGCCGTCACCATTGCAGCCACCCCCACCCAGTGGGCCACACCCCCTGCTCCCCCTGAGAGCACCATAATGCTGATGCAGCCCTGGCACTTTGTGATAAATAATTGGGTTTTGGGTTGCGGTTTGGGCACTCGGTCTCTAAAAGGTTCGCCATCACTAACCTATACTATACCTGTGCATTTGATTTTTCTTGCCTAAATGAAGAACCTTACTTTTTTCACTATTGAATTTCTTTTTGTTAGATAGATGGATGGATGGATGGATGGATGGATGGATGGATGGATGGATGGATGGATGGACGGACAGACGGACAGACAGACATGCCACAAATATTCTTTCTGATTAATCAATCAGAATAGAGTTGGAAGGGATCTTAGAAGTCTTCTAGACAAACCCCCTGCTCAAGCAGAAGACCCTAAATCATTTCAGACAAGTGGCTGTCCAGTCTCTTCTTAAAAACCTCCATTGAGGAAGCACCTGCAATTTCCAAAAGCAAGCTGTTCCATTGGTTAATTGTCCTCACTGTTAGGAAGTTTCTCCTGAATTCCAGGTTGCTTCTCTCCTTGATTAGTTTCCATCCATTGTTTCTTGTCTTGCCCTTTGGTGCTTTTGAAAATAAGTTGTCCCTTTCTTCTTTGTGACAGTCCCTCAAATACTGGAATACTGCTATCATGAGATTATTAACTAAACATTTTAAGAAGAATGGAGTTTTCTCTTAAATTACCAAATATCAGTAATCATCAAGTAAGAGCTTTTATGACTAATAAGGATGTTGGTATTGTTGTTGTTCTTGTTATTAATATGGTATTTTTTCCCTTCATACATGTCAGGCTCAAGCAACCAGATGCACATATGTAGAATTCAAGCTACATTGTATTCTATCTGTTATACAGGAATCTCTTCACACTGCTTGCCTTCCCTTGGGAACAAACAAGGTGTGATGGAGCTTGGGGGGGGGGGGTCAGTCCAGGATCTCTTGCAGCTGCATCACAATTCAAGGCTAATTCCTGTTTGAGCACTCCTTCCTGCCTGAACTTTTCCCACTATCCATTACTCAAGTAGCTGTCAAATGAACTGTAATGATAAGCTACTCCATTCCTATAAAATAGTTTTTACATATACACTTCTTTTCCCCTCTTCCTTAATAAAAATACAGGAATGGGGCAGTAGGAGACTCTTTCATATATACAGTATATTAGGAGGCTGAGCACAAAATCAATAGAACTCATCCCTCTCCAATATATATGCAGAGATCTTTTCTACAAGTAACCTACCTTTGTGTCCACAGTTCCATTCCAATAGGATTCAAGAACATAGTGAGACCTTGAACACCAATCAGCATGATCTGACTGTTGCCAGCATGCATTGTTTACATATAACTGACAGAAGAGTGCTAAATATAAGGCAGTACTCTTTAAACCCAGAAGGGGATCCCTAGGACACCATTATAATATGAGGGGCATACAGCACTTTATAAATAATTCAGAAAAGATATATCTGAGGGTGTGAGATGCAAGCATAAAATTGTCAGTAACTCTTTAAACCAGCTGCCGTGGCTCTTTTGATATCACCTTCAATTTCTTCTGTGCAATAGAAATATTAATTTTGAGAATTTAATACTACATCATTATATAGCACAAAGATGATTAGGGGACTGGAGGCTAAAACATATGAAGAACAGCTACAGGAACTGGGCATGGCTAGTTTAATGAAGAGAAGGACGAGGGGGGGGGCATGATAACAGCGTTCCAATATTTGAGGGGCTGCCACAGAGAGGAGGGGGTCAACCTATTTTCCAAAGCACCTGAAGGCCAGACAAGGCATAATGGATGGAAGCTGATCAAGGAGAGATTCAACCTATATAAAATGTTTTATAGATGGCACTTACCCCCTGCTAGACTAGCAAAAATGTTTAAAAATATGTCTAGCAATTGTTGGAAATGTAAGCAAAAACCAGGCCCATATTATCATCTCTGGTGGATGTGCCCTAAAGCAAAAAAATTCTGGAAAAAATTCATACTTGGTCAGAAAAAATGTTAAGAAAACATGTAGATTTTAAGCTGGAACTATTTCTATTAGGTATAATTTCAGGAAAATACAAGACAGAAAATATATATTTAATAGTACATGTATTAACAGAGCAAGAATTGTTTTTGTGCAGCATTGGAAAAATGAAGAAACGCCATCTGAATTAAGAAAATACTGGAATGTGCAGAAATGGATAGACTAACATTAAAAATTAAAGAAAAAGAAGATACAGAATAGTTTCAAATATGGGATGTATTTTACCAAAAGCTGGAAAAACAGTAGAGATTAGGATTTTAATATAATAATAATAATAGTAAAGTTGGAAGGGACCTTGAAGGTCATCTAGTCCAACCCCCTGCTCAGGCAGGAAACCCTATACCATTTCGGACAAATGGCTGTTCAGTCTCTTCTTAAAAACTTCCAGTGTTGGAGCATTCACCGCTTCTGGAGGCAGGTTGTTCCACTGGTTAATTGTTCTCACTGTCAGGAAGTTTCT
>NW_015386438.1:371241-396746 GCF_001527695.2 Protobothrops mucrosquamatus
TCCTGCCAGCTTGGTGTCGTCTGCAAATTTGATGAGTTCCCCATCTATCCCCTCATCCAAATCGTTGATGAAGATGTTGAAGAGCACTGGGCCCAGAACAGAGCCTTGGGGCACCCCACTACACACTTCCCTCCATGTAGATGTGGTTCCATTGAGGACCACTCGCTGAGTACGGCCGGTCAGCCAGCTACGGATCCATATATATTATTAAATATGACCCAGACAACACGTTGTGTATTAATCACTTATGAACTGTAAACATAAACAAAACATATATATATATACACACACACGTGTGTGTGTGTGTGTGTGTGTGTGTGTGTGTGTGTGTGTATAAAAGGAGAGATTAAACCTAGAAATAAGGAGAAATTTTCTGACAACGAGAACAATCAACCAGTGGAACAGTCTACCTTCAGGTGTTGTGGGAGTTTCATCACTGGAAGCTTTCAGGAAGAGACTGGACTGCCATCTGTCAGAAATGGTGTAAGGTCTCCTGCTTGGGCAGGGATTGGAATAGATGACCTATAAGGTCCCTTCCAACTCTGTTATTCTAATTCTAATTATTTAGGACAATGGTGGCGAACCTATGGCACGGGTGCCAAAGGCGGCACTCAGAGCCCTCTCTGTGGGCATGTGTGCCTTGCCTCCTCCTGCGACCCCCTCATCAGCACCCCCCTGGAGGAGAGTCACCCCCGAGCGTGGCCCACGCAGAGCAGCGCAGCCAAGGACATGGCAGCCAGGCAGCGTAGACAAGACTCTGTCCTCACGCCCCATCACACACAGTTGATGCTGCGGGGCACGGGCAGAGGGCGTGGCTGCCATAGTGCTGCTGGGCTGCCTGGGCAATCTGCGGTGGGCCCTGGAGCTGGTGAGTGACCCTGTGGGCAGGCAGGGTGGGGGCGGGGCAGGGGCGGGGCAGGGGATGGAGCAGGGGCAGGACCAGTTTTTGGGCACTCGGTCTCTAAAAGGTTCGCCCTCACTGATTTAGGACAACTGAAGGGAACAATTTCAAAAATGTATAGGTTATTACTGCAGTTAGAATTAGGAGATCCACCATACAGATAAAGGGAAAGTTGGAATACTGATTTTGGTAATGTCATACAGGAGACAAATTAGCAACAGTTACGGAAAACCGATAGATTCACTTCAGTCTCAATGCAAAATATGTTGTGAAAAAATTATATATTAATGGTATTTGACTCCTGTTAAACTGGCACACCTCTATAAAAAATATTCTTCCAAACGCTGCAGAAGTAGTCCCCCCCCCCCAAAGATCATTCCTTTATTTGTGGTAGTCAGGTGATAGAGATATACCCTTTTAGCAAAAAAATTTGGAGAGATAAGCATCATCACTAATGAAAGAATTGAATGCTCTCTGGAGTTAAGCTTATTGGACTTATTTACAGAACCAAAACATAACCTTAAAAATAATGTTTATTTAATTATAGCAGCCAAACAACACTGAAAACCTTTAGATAATATAACTGAGTTAGGGATTGGTAAAGCCTCTTCAATTGCCACAATAGCAAAAAAAAATCACAAATCAAATAATGAGATTTCAGAAGTGGGACCCACAATTTTATTAAACTTGAGTGGATTTTATGATTTATTTTAACAGCAATAGATTTAAATGTAGTATGCTCGGCATGTATGATAATTGTTCATATGTATGGTGATCAACTTTTTATTTACATTATAGTAGATTCTTTTTATATATTTTTTTCTATTATATATCTTGGAATTATGTTAATGCAGCTACCTGAGATTGTAAAAGAAAAGTAAATAAACTACTCCTAAATAAATAAGGAAAAAAAATTAAAAAAAGAGGAAATATAAGAGGAAAAAAATCCGATGGGCAATTCTATGAAAAAACATAGCTGCTTTACAGGGTTAAAAACAGAGGCTTTGTTCACGTCCTTAATGTGACAGAACATCCTTTACAAATTATTTCTGAAGCACTGTATAGCCTCAGTAACCGTTATTTTACCTCACAAGAGGCAACAATATAATAAGACAATATAAAAACACTGCTTTCAGGAAGGAATATGACAAAAGGATGTGGAATCAAACATAAATGATGAGT
Organism: Protobothrops mucrosquamatus; assembly: GCF_001527695.2. Lineage (NCBI taxonomy): Eukaryota > Metazoa > Chordata > Lepidosauria > Squamata > Viperidae > Protobothrops > Protobothrops mucrosquamatus. Next base: position 373,325 of record NW_015386438.1, read on the forward strand.
GTGCATCCATTTTTCTTTTTTCCTTGGTTTTCCTGAATGTAAATAATAGACTTCTTTGTCACACAAAATTAAGCTGTTTTGAAAATGTACATTTGGGGCTTTGTTAAATTATTCATTTAATCATTATTGATCTCAGATGAATTAGTAAACTGTGTGCTTTAGAATAGCTCTCCGTTATTCATCTCTGATTTTAATCTTGGAGAAGCCAAGTTACATGCTACTAATGAAAGGAACAACCTGAATAAAATAGGGATTTTTTTTTTCAAAATGTCCCAGATATGTTCAAATTAATTCAATAGCCAGGGTTTGGCAAGTAGCTATGTATGGCATTAATGTATGAAATGAAGCAAAATCAATCTCTTACAGCAGAGGTCCCCATGCTGGCTGGAGAATTCTGGGAGTTGAAGTCCACAGGTCTTAAAGTTGCCAAGGTTGGGGATCCCTGTCTTACAGGACTGGTCTCTGTAGTCATACCTGATTACAGGTATGCATTTATAAAAAATACACATATAGGTCTCTCATGACGCAGGACCAAAACAAAAACCAAAACCTTGATAAGCTAAAACCTGGTGAATTCATTTCTACATTTTCTCTTGCTCCTCCACAATTCATCTAGTCCTCAAAAGGGCTCAGCAATTTCATGGAAAATCAGTTGAAGGAATTGGATCTGCAGTTTGACCATCAGGTCTGGCTTTAAAATCAGACAGATGTTCCTGTCCAGTCCTAGAGCAACTTATCTATTGAATGAGCCATGTGGTGCAGTGGTTAGAATTCAGTATTGCAGGTTAACTCACTGCTCATTGCCAGCAGTTCGATTCTGACCAGCTCAAAGTTGAGTCAGCTTTCCATCTTTCCAAGGTTGATAAACTGAGGACCCAGATTGTTGGGGAGGCAATAGGCTGACTGTGTAAACTGCTTGTAGAGTGCTGTAAAGCACTATGAGGTGGTGTATAAGTCTAAGTACTATTGATATAATACTATTGCTATTCAATACTGCGGGGTTATGCAGATCCCAAGTATGGTATCTGTTGTACTGGCCATTACCCTGAAAATATTAGTCTTGACTCATTTGGCTGCACACCATCTGTCTCTCTTTTGGCAATGCACCCTCTATCTCCTAGAGCAGACTTCAAAGCCCTCAATGAAATAGAAGAAGATAATTAGCATTAAATGTTGCATACAGTGATTCCCCAATGTTCTTTTGGCAAAGTATTCAGAAGTGTTATCAATGAATCATTACTTTTCACATATTTGTGTATTTTACTACAAAAACCAGCATTTTAAGCAGATCAAATCAAATCTTTATTATGGTTATAGACCAGCATGTAGACCACAATAAACAGATGCAAATCCACATGTACTGAGATACTTCTAAAATCACATATTTGTGACTTTTTTAAAAAAAAAGCCACTGAGAAACGGCTGTTATTCCACTGGAGTTTTAACTGAAATGAATGGGATCCACTTCTGAATTAATGTATTAAGGATCCAGAAGCAATTAATAATTAATCAGTACAGAAATCTTGATCTGAAGGACAACATAAAGTGTGAAATGTATGTGTGAAACACCTTAGGGTAAATATCTTAAATTAAACACATCTTTTCCTAGGATTGAATGCCAGCTATAGAAGGTGGAGGACAAATTCAGGAAAAGACACCGCTGATTTCAGATGTTTCCAACAGTTGTTACATCATGCTCCAAAGCACATCTGGCCCTTGGAATATGAATCTCTAGCCCTAATAATTATTATAGATACAATATATAGTATATAAATTGATTTTTCCCTTCCCCAAAGCAGATTATAGGGAGACCTGAACAGAAGTCTAGCAGACCAACCAGATTAAAAAACAAAACCTATGTTATTTTATTTCAATACAGTCAAAGGTTTAGAAAAAAGTTCATTACTTATGGGATGTGCAGCATATATGTGTATCTGCATAAATACAATAGATAGACTAATTAGAGTTATTTACAAAAACATACTTGCTAGAGATGAAACTCAATATCAAATTAATAAGATAAATGAAGATAGCAAGATTCCTACATGAACACTGGAATTCATATGAACGTAAGGAGGTTCTGTGTCTGCCCCCATTGCATTTATTATTCAAAACACATTTTTTTTCCATGTAATTTACTTCACAATGAATTACCACTATAAAAGTACCATTGATCTTTGGATCATTGTTGTCAGATTTTAAGGTCATGCAAAATAATTTTGTACCTCTTTTGAGACAGAGTACAAATATTTTCACAGATGATAACTAGCCCCTATTATAAGTTTCCCAGCTCAGATATATCCACATTAGATAGCCTAAAAATATATATAGAAACTTAGTTCACTTTTACAGATTTTACTGGTTATCATGAGCTCCTCAATCATCACAGGAAACAAGCTGTTGAAAAACCTGACCCTTACTACATGTTGCTGATAATCTTAAACACAACTTTAAAGTTAATGAACAGCTTGTCACTGTCACTACTCATCTTACTCATCATCAAATGAAGTCAAGAGTTAAGGTCAAGGCCAAAGTACATGGCCTGTTCTCATCCTCTCCCTTCCTCTCCTCATCATCTTTCACACATAATGAAAGAACTCTTCCTAAGGAGTTTTTTCAGCTTTGGAAGTTGGAGGGTGAAAGTGATGGAAAGATGCATAAGTGAAAAGTAACACCACCATCTGCCACTTCCAGAAATAAAGAAAGATCGAAACCAATACTAGGATAAATTAAACACTCTGAGTTTAACTTAAGAACTTCTTTCTGAAGGAAAGAAAGTCTCCTGAGAAATGGCAATGTTGGGGTAACCCATTGATCCATGCCCCCTCTTATGCTAGTGAAGGTTTACAGATTGATTACTGCTTAGACCGAATTCACCACAAATCGTTTGACATAAGGTGATCCCAAGATCTATTCCTAAAAACACCTACATCTTAAAAAGATTTTGTCAAAAAATCTTTTCTCCATAAATAGACTTCCAGGGATCATCATTCTTCATTAGAAAAACCAATACAAAATATCATGAATATATTCCCATGACTACTTTAACAGGTAGAGGGGAGGCCTCACCAGTCTACAACGATACCTTAAATTTGGAAAATGGAAGGGCTGCAAACACCTAATATTCTCAAAATAAATGTCAGAATTGACATTGTGACTCCATGTTTCAAACATCTCTGTAGTTGTGATTGTGCATTCAGAAGGGAGGCAGGATATTTCAAATACAGTGGAAAAGTAAGATAACCCACAATTTTCACTGTGAAAATTCATGAGGATTCAGGGGCAGAATTCTAACCTAATCCCATTGTTTGATAGTAGTTACCCAACCTAGGGCTTTCTAGACATTTTGCAATGCAAATCCCACATATCATAGTCTCCTTAAATAAACAAGAAATGTAGATATTCCTGCAATTTTAAAAGAATATATAATTGAGGACTTTGGCTATTGATTTAGTATTGCCAAATGAGTATTTTAATGCTCATGAATATTTTGTGGGGTCTTCCTTCCTTCCTTCCTTCCTTCTTTCCTTCCTCCCTCCCTCCCTCCCTCCCTCTCTCCCTCTTTCTTTCTTTCTTTCTTTCTTTCTTTCTTTCTTTCTTTCTTTCTTTCTTTCTTTCTTTCTTTCTCCTTGATATCTGAAGTGGAAGCAAATAAAAAACTATGGCATTAATATTCATCTATGATCACTTCCAGAACAAGGTCAAGGCTGAGATTCATGCAAGTTTCAGCTTTCCTGGTTTCGTCCTGTTCCTTTTTTTCTGAAGCTCTTGTTTGAACTTTGTGACTTGGTTAATCTGCCATATGAGAAACCGTGTACCACTTTTGGGTAGCTGATGACAGCTAAAGTCTATTAAAGGCAATTCCACCATTTCTTGTGAAATGAGTCAGTTATGTTAGCTATTATTGCTTTCTTGGAGATAGATTACTATCCCTGTCTTTGCCACCAAGTCCTTTGTTCAGAATTCACCAGATACAATCTGATACCTAACATCTGGTAAGCATGAGGAGAATACTAAGCACCCCTGGTACTTTAGAGTACTTCATAAATGATAAGTAGGATACCTAAGCCTTTGCCATCTGTGCCCAAAAGCCAAAGATAAATGAACCCCAAAGTGATCTAAACCTAACAAAAGTAGTAAGTTGATAAAAGTTCCCAATGAAATCGATCAAGAGACAACTCCAAAATTCTTACAATAGACAGCTGTTTATTATCACCAATGGAGGGTGGGAAGAAAAACCTTACCCAGAGAAACCAGAACCCTGGTCTGCTTATATAAATTATGAATAAAGATAATTATAAATAATGAATACCTGGGATCCTAGTATTGTATGTGCATCTTAATTCTCTTTTCTGCAGCTCTTAAGAATTCCTTCTGTTCACTGCTGTTGAACCAGATAACACAATTTCTCATCACAATAAGATGGGAAATGTATGAAAACAATAGGTTTAACCTTGAAACAAACATATTATAAAATAAAGAAAACCACTCACTCCTTCAGGAATTTCATTCCTCCTACACTTTCATTTATTATTTTACTTACTTAAAGTAAGTAAATTATTTATATTCTGCCTTTATTATTTTTACAAATAAATCAGGGCTGTAAACACACACAATATTCCTTCTTCCTCCTATTTTCTTCACAACAACAACAACCCTGTGGATTGGAGTGAGAGAGAGTGACAGGCCCAAAGTTACCCAGCTGACTTCCATGGCTAAGGCAGGACTAGAACTCACAGTCTCCCACTTTCTAGCCTGGTGTCTTAAGCATCAGACCGTATAAAGTGATCTTGTCCATTTTGCACTTGCACTCCAGACAGCTGCTTCTTGTGAGAAGACTGCAGGAACTGAGGTTTTTGTGATCAGTTTGTGAGTTGAGCAACTCGAATTTGAGGGATTTCAACCAAGCTCACAGGTATAATACAGTCTAATACAGTTTGCATGACCTCATTTCATTTATATGCAATTATATGTAATTATATATAATTAATATACAACTAAAGAAAGATTTTCTGAACAGCGAGATAAAAATTCCACTTGGTGAATTATTATTCTTTCTGGATTACAAAGAATGTTTCTAGCCGATAGATTGAAAATAATTTTACAAGAATTTATTTATGAGATCATTTTGGGTTTTTACCTAAAAGACAGTTAAAGAACAATGTTAAAAATTATAAGACAATATTAGGATATGTGGAACCACATAGTAAAAACAAGAAGCTTGCCTTCTCTTGATGCAGAGACGATGTTTAACAGTTTGAGCTGGACTTGCTTGTTCAAGATTTTGGAGGAAATGAATTATAGAAGGAACTTTATATAAAAGGTCAAGATTGATTGACACTTCACAGGAATCACAAATAATTTTTAATAGAGATCTAAGAAAACTGTGAGATACAGAAAGGAACAAGACAGGGATGCCCACTGTTTCCTCTCTTATTCATTTAGGTTCTGGAAATACTGAATGGAGTTATAAGATGAGAGGCATGTGGAAATGAAGATTAAAAAATAAGCACATAAAATAATAATAACAACAATAATAACAATAACAACAACAACAATAGTAATAGTAATAGTAATAGTAATAGTAATAGTAATAATAATAAAGTTGGAAGGGACCTTGCAGGTCATTGAGTCCAACCTCCTGCTCAGGCAGGAAACCCTAACCATTTTAGACAAATGGTTGTCTAGTTTCTTCTTAAAAATTTGCAGTGTTGGAGCATTCACTGCTTCTGGAGGCAGGTTGTTCCACTGGTTAATTGTTCTAACTGTCAGGAAGTTTCTCCTTAGTTCTAGGTTGCGTGGCACATAACTTGTTGTTGGTTTAAGAAGATCCTTGATGCTTGGTGGATATGTAAAAAAAGATAGAACATTCTGGATTCAAATACATATACTCATTCCAAGAACTTTATAGGTTAATATACAATTGAGACAAAAGTTTCTTCTTTGGGACTGATGAATAAACAGATGGGAAAATTCCATGGAAATTTATTTTTGTACATGATAACTTCAACAAAATTATATATGCAAAGATGAAAAAATTCAGCACTACCCACAATGGAGGAATGGTTGGTGAAGATGATGGGAAATTTTTTGTGATGGCTAAATTCACTTCTTTGATCAGAGGAAATATAATATTTTTGTTTATGGCTTACTGGAAATTCCTTATGTACCTTTTGTGCAAAATAGAAAAACAATATTTATGATTTTGTTCATTTGACAGGTTAGATTATAAAAAGAAAAGAGACATATTTAACTTTACAGAAAGAGAAGGAAGCTTAGAGAAATAATTTCTTGCACTTTTAGCTCTCTCTTTGATTTCTTTCTCTTTTTCTTACTTTGTATTAGGCATAGTGTGTCTGTCTATATCTATCTATCTATCTATCTATCTATCTATCTATCTATCTATCTATCTATCTATCTATCTATCTATCTTAGTTTGTAGAAAAATGCAGTAACCCTTTTCCAAATAAAATGTTGACCTTACTGATTATGTTAGCCCCAAATGAATTTAATTAAGAAACTGTTAAGCCCGCTGTAGTGTCTTCATGGACTTCTTATTTGCTAGATTTTTGAACACAGGGAACCTTTCTTTTTCTTTAGAAATATCAACCATTTGAGATGGCATATATGAAAGAAAGAGCTGTAGAAATGTGAAAAGGAATATATAGATTACAAATATAATTGCATTCTTCTGCCATTATTTCTGCCATATACAGAGAGAAGCAATTTGTTTTAAAAAATCAGAGCCATTATAAAAGGAGAATATCCAATGAATAGTAGATATAATTCCTGTCAATATGACATTGAAATTATGTCTGTGAGTTGACTGAACATTACAATTATGGTAGTTTTAAGAGGCATGGAAATCAAGAAAATAGGAAAACAGCAAGAAAAGCTTTGAAAGGGCAAAATTGCATCAATTTGACAATTGTACTTAGGTTGTAGGAGATCATTCAAAGACCCTAGACCATTATAAGGTACAATCTATCTGATCATGAGCCTTAGTCCCTCTAGCAGGTAAACCTTGGTGAATGGATTTATATGGGAGTTCTAGCAAGCCATTAAATTATTTTAGACTAAGGATTAAGGTATAGTGAGCACCCATAAAACTACTATATAACTCCCAGCAGCCACAATACCAAAGCCAATAATTAGAGATGTTAAAAGTATAGTACAGAGGAAGAAGACAATATTTGAATCTTTTAGTTTTGTAGAGGCCATAGATCATGCAAAAACGCTATGGCATCAGCTGAGATGTATCTCTACATATGGTTTCATCCCAGTTTTGGGGAGAGAGTTAAAATTTAGAAGTAAACAGCCTCCATGAGACATACTACAAGTCATAATTTCCTCTTAATATTGCCTAAATGAATGAAAGTGCTTGCTTCAGATTTCAACTATAGAAGCCATCATATTTCTTTGTTCTGGAGAGGGACAAATGCATATCTGGAATATCTTTAACTAATACATAACTGTAAAATGTATCTATAAATACAACATATCTGGAAGGGTATAGGTTTCCTACCCATTCTTTATAGTGAGGTATCTAACTTTCAATCTAGTATAATATCTATCTATCTATCTATCTATCTATCTATCTATCTATCTATCTATCTATCTATCTATCTATCTATCTATCTATCTACAGGAATATTCTTAGCCAATCCCCTGTGGAATATGCAAATAAAAGCAGATTTTGAGTGAGTGTATTATTACTACAGTTCAAGAAACTGGAACTGATCCAATAAATAATTGACATCAATAGACCTTAAAACATTCCAGTTTTCATTTCATTAAAAAAATGGCAAAAACTTTATCTTTTTGGAATATATCTTTGCTACAAAATGCCATAGTCCAGCTAATATAATAAGCATCAATGTGTTTTTCTAATGACTGAAATACCACAAGAAAAATATTTTAGAAAGTTGTCTAGTAAAAAAGCATGGTACACAGGTGAATATTTCTATTCATTTTTTATACTTCAGTTGCGAATGTTTGAATTTTGTATTTTTTCTTATGTAATTGAATTTTTGTTCCAGGAAAATTCCTTAATATTCCCTGTCACATTCACTAATCAAAAATAATATGTATGTTCTTAGCTGTTACATGTGTATTTGTACGTACAAAAAGGAAGTGGACTAATACATAGCATATCTTTTCAGTCTTAGAATGGCTAGAACTTAGTAGACCTTCAGGCCTGTTTATGATAAGTGGATTAGGAGAAAAATAAAACTCATGCATTTCAAAAAATAGCAGCATTATAAAAGCATCAGCCAAAGAAATTGTAGCAAACCCATAGGGCAAAGTACAAGTGATTTTCTGCTATCTGACAAGACCTGTGAAAGAGCCATATTTTCACCTGCAATATGTACTCTGTTAATGACGGAATTAGCCTGACATCTTTTGGGCATGACATTTAGAAACACAGCACAAATCTTGGCCCAAATGGGGGAGTTGAAGTATTTTTACTCTCTTCAGGAAAGGTAAATTTTGAGGGAGTTAAACATTGGCATTCAGGGGAAAGATATTTTGGGGGATATTCTGAGTTGCCAATTTTTGTCTTTTGATGATGGAAGAAAGAGGATCCCAAGAAACTCTGTAATGCTAGCAAAGGCAAGTTGACTATTGAGTCAAAGCAGCTCACTCCATATAATTTCATATCAATATGAAGGCTCCTGAAATCTCCCACAATCTCCTTTTGAGATGACTGTGAAACAGTACCGTTAGTTTTGCTTGCCATGAGAAGGTGGGGGGAATGGGCATAGGAGCCTTGAAGTAGGTGACCTTTGTCCTATATTTTGAAGGGAGTTTTAAGTGCCACCCATTTTTCCATTTTGTTACACTACAAAGCCTTCTCTTTTTTGAACTGGACTGAACTTAAAGCATAACACGCTTTCTGTGCAATAGTGGGCATCTCTACTTTTTAGATTAGAGATTAATCTTCAGATTAGAGATCATAGTTTGTATCCCTGGGTAGACCAGAGCTTTGGTTGAGCCTGTTGAGCATACTAGTGTCCTTAGCATTTGCAAGTCTGTTGTACATGGCATGTGTACAACTAAAGCTGACAATACACTTCAAATAACCTGTATCTGACAAAAGTCGATTATACAATAGCCTCGATTGTCCAAAGCCAAGATGCGTAGTGAATGTCAGTATATATGGGCTTATCTATGAAAGATTACAACTTGTATTATAAGAGGAATAAGTGGTAGCAAATTAAATAAACAAAAGAAAAATAGATACATTGTGTGGTTATGAAACTAAGAGAAAGAAAAACTAAGAGACCTGAATGAAGGAGGTCTGATCGTGTAAAGTAGATGAATAAAAGCAAGGAAGTCAAGATTTACATTTAATGATGAATAGGGGGGCTAAAATATACATCAGAACATATGAACTAGTGCCATCTAAATTCTTGTAGGTGATTTGAAAGTAGGAATTTGTAGGTTGGTGATAGCTGCATGTTACATTTTTAGTAAATGGTGGATATGGTTTTGGAAGAACATAAGGAAGATTCTAGAATGAAATCTATGAGGGAAAATTAATATATTTTTACTAGATTATATGGATGCCTGTGTGGAAGCAACAAAGATGGGACAGAAAAAAATGGGGGGCACTTAGATACCCAACTATAATGACTTGTGGTGAGTATCTATATAGGAAAAAGTCAGTTTGTTTCAAATGTAGAGTTTCAAATGTTCAGTTTAGTCCTAGGTATATTATGTATGTTTGGCAAAAGAATGAAAAAAAATCTAAAAACATGAGTAATTTGATTGCTGATATGAAAGTTTGAGATAATTTATAAGGAATATAAGGATGATGATAGGTTCTGAATATGGGGCTGTGTTAAGAATAGACCGTGGGAAATAGTAGAAATGGAAGAAAATTGAAAAAAGAACTAGACTAGTACGATGACTGCAGGAAGAGAGATGACAAGTTTGTATAAAAAAGCTTTACAAGATACTGTAATCCCCTTCCCTCCCTCTCCCCAGATGAAAAATAGACACAAGGAAAGGAGGTGTGGAAGCTGTTTGAAACAGTGAAAAAAATATGTTACAGACTGGCAATATGTGTGGAGTTACATAAAATACGAGCATGAAAAGAATGTTTGTTGGAACACTGAAGCAACAAAGACCTCTGAATGGCAGAAAAAAGTGCTGATTCTTGATGGTTTTGATAGGTGAGGTGCTCATGCCCACCTATGCTACAAAACATCTTTTAAGCTTTGTATCCATAGAGCAACACATCCCTAGTATAAGGGAAAAGTGAGTGTGTTGAGAGGAAGGGGAAAACTGACAACATCATTGTAAGATGCTGTGGGTAAGCTCTTGGGGGAAAAAGTGAGTTCAAACAACAAAAGTGAACACATGAATTAATGCATGTAGGTGATAAAAGCAAAGCTTGTTTGCGAGGACTAGCAAGTATGGAGCATCATAATGAATAATGTTTAAACTAGTTTTAGCTATTGCATTTTTCTTACTGTGTGCCTTTAATTCTTTTGACTCTCTGTTTTCTACTCCTTTTTTCCCATTCTGCAAAACACTACTTATTGCAAAAGGAAAAGCATGGTGATTATGTTTCCATGCATATCTATCATTTCCCACTGTCCCTCCTTTTAATTCTTCAAACCTGCTTTCAGGCATTTATTCAGGGACATTTATTCAAGAAGAGCAGTAAAGACAGCCTCTGGCCATAATTTGTAGAATGTTGTTGCATATTTTAATACAGGTTGACCTCTGTTGACGCCCCTGGAAAATGTGATAGGGAAGGTCTGGAAGAAGAAAAAGAAGCAAGGAAGCCTTCTAATTCTGAGAGATGGCACTTGTTGAGAGGTAAAAGCAATATATATTCAAACCAAAGATATTTTGGAATTTACAATGCTATAAACTGCGGTGAGGTTTATTAGAATAACTGCACAGCTGCTTGCAATCTTATTTCTTTTCATTATGGAAAGTGGAATTCGGAACAGAAAGAACCACCTGGAAAATTATGTATGAAAGATATCCATCCACAGCATTATATCACCTGAAATGTTATGCTTTGGATGGTTTTTGGAAAAACAACAACAACAACAACAATAACAAGAACAACCAGCTCCTCAATCCTGTAAAAACAAATTGGAAAAAGAAAAGGAAAGATAACATGAGAAAGAAGCGTAGCTTCCTTATACATCATGGCCTATGAAGAAATAATGTTCCAGGTTCAAGTCCTGGTTTATTCAGCTAAAAAATATATTTCCAGTAGATTCAGCTGAATCAGTTTTCAGAATGTGATTTTGGCATTAAAAAAAACTGCCTTGAGTTTCTGCAGAGATCATCTTTTGTGAAAGAAGAAATGAGATGTGTGACTCTATTGATTTTCCTATACTTTTCTGCAGCTTTCATACTGTCAATCACACTATTTTCTTGGAAAGATCATATGATTGTATGAGAAAGCTACCCTTTGATTATGACTTTACTTCTATTGTATGGCTGTTTCCATACAAACAGAAATGATGCTAGGATAAAACTTAACTTCTCAGCAATGATGTTGGTGTTCCATTGTCCTGCATTTTTCTTTTAACACATACTGTTTGTATATGACTGTTAGGAGAGGTTAACCAAGTTTTGGTCTAATTTGTCATCAGCATGCAGACAATATTCAACTTTAGCTAATATTCTCTTCTTAGGCTTTATCTAATTCAGTATAACCAATTATCTGCCAGGATTCAAGGCAACAAGATCCTTGACATATTGTATTAGTTGTAGTCTGGTAAACCTCAGATGTAAACAGAGGTTAATATGATAAAAAAAACTTCATGTTATTATTATATTGTACATTTTACATATATTGAAAAAAAACCTGATTAATTTTGTGATAATGTCAGAAATAAGCATCTGAAGGAAAGGATTGATATTTACATCACTTCTTCACTCAGTTGAAAAGATCTCTGCAATAAGTTGAACATCATATTATTTAATGTTGCCATCTTATATCTTCTTCCTTTTGATACACTTGCTTTTTCCTGAAAAGACTCTGCTGCACATTGATAGATCTAGCTTGCATTTATTTTATTTTATTTCATTATTTACTCTATTTTATTTTTTAATTTAATGTTGTTATGTTATTTTATTTGTATCCTATCATATTACTGATACAAATAAATGAAGGCAGCAAACATACCCAACACATCCTTCTCTATCTATTTTCCCGCAACAACTTTGTGGCATTGGTTGAGCTGAGCTGAGAGAGAGTAATTGGCACAATCTTCCACCTATTTTACCCAGAACAACTCCGGGTGACATGGGTTATGCTGAAAGAGAATGACTGGTGCAGCTGGCTTTCATAGTTACGATGGTAATTGATCTCACAATCTTCTAACTTGAAGCCTGGTCCCTTAATCAATAGACAAAACTGGCTTTTATCAAGTCTAATACTTGCATGGACTATTTTTAATTAGTCATCAACTTTTTGGCAACAACAACAACAATAATAATAATAAAGTTGGAAGGGACCTTGGAGGTCATCTAGTCCAACCCCCTGCTCAAGCAGGAAACCCTATACCATTTCGGACAAATGGCTGTCCAGTCTCTTCTTTAAAACTTCCAGTGTTGGAGCATTCACCGCTTCTGGAGGCAGGTTGTTCCACTGGTTAATTGTTCTAACTGTCAGGAAGTTTCTCCTTAGTTCTAGGTTGCTTCTCTCTTTGGTTAGTTTCCATCCGTTGCTTCTTGTCCTGCCTTCAGGCGCTTTGGAGAACAGCTTGACTCCCTCTTCTTTGTGGCAGCCCCTGAGATATTGGAACAGTGTATCATGTCCCCCCTCGTCCTTCTCTTCATTAAACTAGACATACCCAATTCCAGCAACCGTTCCTTATATGTTTTGGCCTCCAGTCCTCTGATCATCTTGGTTTCTCTTCTCTGTACTCTTTCTAGAGTCTCAACATCTTTTTTACATCGTGGTGACCAGAACTGGATGTAGTATTCCAAGTGTGGCCTTACCAAGGCATTGTAGAGTGCTATGAACACTTCACGTAATCTTGATTCTATCCCTCTGTTAATGCAGCCTAGCACTGTGTTGGCTTTTTTGGCAGCTGCAGCACACTGCTGGCTCATATTTAGGTGATTGTCCACTAGGACTCCAAGATCCCTCTCACAGGGATAATCTCTATAAAATCAGAAATAGAACAGCTACAACTAGTGCTTTTTTGTTATAGAATGCACGGAACGGTGTTCCGGCACTTTTTTTTGAAGGGAAGAACCGGCTCCTTCTAAGCTGCTAGTGCGAGTAAAGCTCTGGCTCGGTGAAAGGAAGCTGTCCGGGAAAATTGGGGGCATCGAAGGTCGACCCGGAAACACTTCCACGGCCCTGAAAGCAGACCGTCTTCTCTGCCTTGGTTCATGGGACCAGGACTGACTCCTGGAGCAAATCTCTTCGAGGGACCAGGTGCATTCCTAAAGCACCAGTGCCACTGCTGCCTTGATCATCTGGCTCCAGAGGAAGCATTTGTCATCAGCGGCGGGGGAGGAGGAGGTGGTAGAAGACATGCCGGCTTCGAACAAGTGCCCTCTCAAAAGCTGTGGCAATGGTGTCTGTCAGCTGATGCTGCTCACATGATATGCACTTCAGAAGCTTCCTAAAGCGGTCCCCCCCCCTCCGTAAAGGGCCTTCGACTGAAGCAGGAGCTGTGTGTGAATTCTGGCACCTTTTTTTTTTTTTTTTACAAAAATTCACTGGCTATAACCTTTCATCTATATTAAGTAGATGTTGCAATGAATGTTAACTTTGGATAAGTTTTATCTAGAGTAGCTCCCAGCAACACAATACAGAACAATCTGAATTTATTTCAGTGGAATCCCTGTATGTCCAGATGGACACAATTGTGCACCAAAATAAAGGTATAACTAGTGGCTTGGTGATGAGAGAACCAAAGACGCTTGTTTGCTGAATTGCTTGATTGAGTTTCCTCTCTAATCTAGGTATAGATTTGTATATACAGTAACAGTGGTGGTGAACCAATGGCATGGGTGCCAGAGGCGGCACTCAGAGCCCTCTCTGTGGGCACGCGCGCCGTCGCCCCAGTCCTAGGCCTTCAACTGGGTTTTATAAAACCTTTTCGCTTTAGGCCTCTGCCGCCATGTGCAAAAAAAAAAAAGTTTCAATCAATCCGTCAATTTCAACTTCTCGCGGGAAAAAAAAAGATTTTGCAAAGTTGGAATTGATTGGTTGAACTTTTTAGTCCCACCCAGTCTGCCGTTACCACTGCAGCCACGTCCACCCAGTGGGCCATGCCCACCCAATGGGCCACACCCGCCCAATGGGCCACCCCCACCCGGCACCCGACGATGCATAAGTGGGTTTTGGGTTGCAGTTTGGACACTCGGTCTCTAAAAGGTTCGCCATCACTAGTATATAATATAAGTTCCTGAGTGACTGCTGATGGTAGTACAGTTTCATTTTCTTACACAGGAAAAAAAAAACTTTCTAAGCAAAATAACTTGAAAGCGTTTATTCAATTGTTCTGTTTTACTTAATAAATGTTTGGTAATGTAGTACCTTATAACTGCTTGGGTCGAAAAGGTAACTGTAGGTTAACTTTAGTGTTCTAAGAGCAGACAATAAATGTTTTAATTTTGACCTTCCTACCAAAAATGCCTTTAGGTTCCTTACCCTTAATTACTTCAACTCTGAAGATTTGTGGGTAATATCAGCATTTGATCTTATGGCATTCCAGCTTATAAATTCTGCTTAGCAATATTGGACAGTAAAGTTCATAGATATTGACTTATTGACATCCAAAAGCCACTTAACCCATGAACAGCATAAGAGTTACCTTTAGTTCTTTGCTACATGTATTATTATTATTCTGGGGGGGAAGGTTAAAGTTACAGTTGGTCTTGTGGCTTCTCATTCAACATCCTGTTTTTGATGATAATGTTGGGTGCAGTACGAGTCTGAATATTATTATCTTATAAACAGTCCCTGATATGGCAGAATTATTGATAAAGCAATTTAAAGCTATCAGACAAACTTACCTCAGAGTAAACTGCACTGAAAATAGCGGAACTTATTTCACAATTCATATATCCAGGATGATAGGACACAACTATGTGAGTAATACAATAATAAAATTTGTTACTGAAATATGTGTCTCATGATGCCTACTTCATATGTGACAAACACTGCCATCTGTTAATGCTTCTTTAGTTTAGGATGTAATCCAAGATGTTAATGAATTTTATCCCTTCTTTTTGTTTATACAATTCATACATGATCTTTTTGGAACTCTCTTACTTTCCCCTACCAGCTGTGTGTGCTGGTGTTGAGGATGGAATTCCCCCCGCCCTTTCTTCTCTATTGCCAAATATCTAGTCTGGTCTAGTGCAAATTACTCTAGAAATGTCATTTATATAAGATTAACTGATATCTACTGTAGCCCAGTGGAAACTATAATTCCCAGATCTAAAAAAATCATAAAGAACACCCAGTTTGATTAGGTGATGCCATAGTGATTAAGGCATCAGGCTAGAAACCATGAATTCTAGTCCACCTTAGGCACAAAATCAGGTGGGGGCCTTGGTGTAGTCACTTTTTCTTAGGCCAAGGTCACCCAGGAAAGAGGTAATGGCAAACCATTTCCAAAATCATTGCCAAGTAAACTGCAGAAACTTGTCCAGGCAATTCCAGAAGTCAACACTGACTTGAAGGCACAAAATATGTGTCTGCCTGTCTGCCTACCTATCATCTGTTGTCTGCCTGCCTGCCTGCCTGCCTGCCTGCCTGTCACTCTACCAGTCAGGTCAGTTTTAAATGGGAATTAAATCATGAAGGATAAGACAATGACTGCTAGACTTGATAGCTATATATTATCTGAAATATTACAGACAAACAATCAGTTGCTAAAAAAGAGAAGCAGAAAAATGTTGTTGCTTATTATCTGCTTGTGAGCTTCTCAAAGGTAGGTATAATTTAGCATTACTGGTATAAGATAAGAACAAACTGGAGGGCCTATTTGGTGTGGTGCAGGGGTAGGCTGGCTCAGGAATTCTGGGAGTTGAAGTCCACGAGTCATAAAAGAGCCAAGGTTGCCTCCCCTGGTGTAGTGGTTAAGGTGCTGACTAGAAAACTAGGAAACTGTGAATTCTAGTCCAACCTTAAGCACAAAAGCTGGTTGGGTGTCTTTGGGCAAGTCACCTTCTCTCAGCCCAACTTATCTCACAGGGTTGCTATTGGGAAATAGGAGGAGAAAGGGGTATTAGGTGTGTTAAGCATTTTGAATCATTTATAAATAATAAAAAACCCTAATAAATGAAATAACCATTTGTTGTGATCTAATAAAACAATTCTTTAGAGGCCAGCAATGAAATATGAAGTCTAAATGGATAATGGAAAAGATGAAGTTGCAAATCTGTTTTCTAGTGCAGTGAGGGGCAATTGGTCAGGCTTCTCCCAGGAGACTGGACTGGAACCAATTCAATTATATTAAGTAAAGCTAACTATAGAAAAAAATTAAAACCTAGAATTCCACTGAGCGTCAAATGAAAGTTACTCACTGTATAAAATCTAATAAAACTTTGGAGTTGGGAAATAAGATTCCATTTGTTCCTTCTGTTGGAATATTTTGCCATATGAGAACTCACTTTCACATTATCCAAATTTTGCTGAACTGAAATTTATAAGGGTTTCCATAGCTATATTGAATGGAATTTTGGAAAGTTATTGTTCACCACATCTGGAATATCATATAGGCCACCTCTCCTTGGACATTGCTGATGAAACCACATTCCACTGAAGAAATTCAGAATTGCCTATATTTTGTGGAGAAAAAGTTAAATCCTCTAAGCCCAGACATTAATCAAACAAGAAGAAAAACTTAATCAATATTACAATACAATATTTTATTTATTAGTTTAATATAATAAAATATTATAACATTAATCTTAATATTTCCCTTTTTGATCTAATAGCCTTTTATCTTTCTCCAATCAATCTCAGTATTATGAAAAATACTCTTATTTCTCCTGTCTAGAATACTAGAGCCAAGATGGAAATTGGGATAATAATTATTCCCCAAGATTGCATGTGTCCCTTAATGTCTTTCTTTATTTTAATGCATCCTAGAAAACCTCTCTCTCTCTCAAAAAAGAAACAGCTGAAAGTCTGTGACATGGTTTTGAGACACATCAAGTATAATGTAAACCGAAAACAAACTTTAGCAATCAAAGAAAAAAGAAATGTCTGCAGCTCACACCCAAGAAATTCCCCTTTCTGCCTACATAAGAGATTTCTCAGTTTATATCATTTCACGCCCCACAGCAACATCAGCTGTCCATGAAGGCATGAACATGTTGCCTGCTCTTTATTTTTTAATACCTGAAGACTAAATCTAATTTCTGGTATAAATAAGGAAGCATACTCAACCTTATAAAAATCTGCAATTTTTCTTCTGCAAGAAATAAATCAGTTGGTGATATTAGAAAGTTTTTTTGTGTTCAGGTAGGAGGAAGGTCCATTAAAAATCTTGAACATCTTACTTGAATCCACTACATTCCCATTGTTGCTCCTAACATCTTTCTATCTTGAAAGAACATTTTCTTTCTGGCAGAACATTGAGAAAGACTAATTTTGCTTCTAGTAGAATTGGAAATGCTCAGTGAGTGTAAGGCAGGCAACCATGACACCATTTTATCAATACTTGTAAATCAAGCAACTGTTATGCAAAACTTTACAAATGGGATACTTCCGTCCAAGAGGCTAATAGTGGGGCCTGTGGTTCTTGTTTTGAAGAAGTTTTGTTACATCATTATTGGCGTGAATCTGCCAATCGGTCAAAGATGGAAAATGTGAAGAACCTAGAAACAAAGAATATTCAGAATTATGATTTCCTGGTACTTTGAATCTCCTGCCCACGTCATTATTTTTATATTTGTTTAATTGAATTGATTTAGATAAGTGTTAACATTACCATGTAATTGGGCCCTAACTATATGCACTCAGGTATTATAATGGTGCTCTGTAATTGTATGATTTATACAGGTGAAAGGGATTTTTTGCTTTTTCATGTCCACCAAGCATGATGAAATATCTCATGATATTTGTATTTACAACATGAATTTGAAGTGCCTTTATACCTTCTGGACATTTTCTGTGGTGATATATACCGAGAATATCTTATTTTATAAAAATTCTCTTTTGCACTACAACATGGTATAAATTTCAATGCTTTCAACCACACTGTTCCGTCTGTTTATTATAACAAAACATTTTAACCCACTTTATAATTCATTCTTTCATTTGTTCTTCTGTCTGAAATTTCAGTAGAATTTATACATTTTAACAATTGCATCTTCAGCATTTGTACATAATTCCATTTCAAACTCAGCCTTACAATCTTCAAAAAAAATTGTCTACTAGAATTTTTTCTAATAACTGTAAATAAGAACATCATTGGCAATTATGTCCTCCTCCGTTCTTCTCTTGATTTTATTTTGTATTCCCTTTAGCAAAAGGTCTCACCATGAGACCTGTTGGCTTAGTGGTTAAAATGCAGTATTGCAGGCCAACTCTGCCCATAGTCAGGAGTTCAATCCTGACCGGCTCAAAGTTGACTCAGCCTTCCATCATTCCGAGATCAGTAAAATGAGGACCTAGATGGTTGGGGGCAATAGGCTAATACTTGTAAATCATTTAGAGAGGGCTGTAAAGCACTTACAAAGCGGTATATAAGTCAAAGTGCTAGTGCTAAGTGCTATAAGTTACCTATTATTTCCTGTCTTACTAAGAGTCACAAAGGTTTGTATCTTTTCCATATTCTCAATGAGGCATGTCTAACATAATGATTTTTAAAATACATTTTAAACTTTGATGTATCATAGTTATCCATCCAAATTTCAGGTAATGTCCTTCTAACTCCGAAGCTTCTATTTCTCAGTAGCCTCCACTCTTTCCTCTAAACGAAACAGCAAGCTGCAAAATACAATTTTGAATCAGGTAAACTGAATTCCCCTCTTTCCTTTGCATCTTATACCATCTTATATTTAATTCACCCATGCCACACAAATTCAGATGGATCTTTCTGCCACTGTTTAAATGGTGCATCACTTGTCAAAACAGGTATTGTCTGAAATAAAACATCATTCTAGGCAAGACATTCATTTTTATCATAGAAACTCTCCCCAGCAATGACAATTGTAGTTTCTCCCATCTTTACATGTCATTTTTAACTTCATTCGTTGTCCTAACATTGCTATTTTGAAATATTTATCACAGTGATAACAGGTGTTTTACCTTCTTCTCTATCTTAAAACCCATTTTATTAATCAATTCCATTTGATCTTCTATTTTCATGTTTTTGTTAACTTCTTTGTCTTGTATTTGTTGATCTTAAAACCTGCTAATGAATCAATTTTTTTAATTTGCTTGTTAATGCATCAGTTCCCTTTAAAGATTTATTTTTCTTATAATAACTTTTTAATCTGCTTCAAAGAAAGTGCTAGCATGGGAATCTTTCTAAACTCATACATCAGTCTCACAGTAATGTTCTCATAGCCAATCATCGTATTCCCAACATCTAGAGCAATCTTTAACAAGCCTGGGTAAATTAACCAAAACTGAGTAAAAATGGATATTGACAGGCAAACCCATTATTGTTGTCACAAAGCAAATGACTGACCTTAGGTCAAGCAGTGAGTGCAAAATGTTATCTGAAGGAAAGGAAGACTCTTTTGGAGATTATCTACTTAACAATGCATGATGAATATCCTGTGGTAGCTGGGGAGACCTTGATGCAATTATTGTTATTTCCAAGGACCTACACATATGACATAAGATTTTCCACTCTTGTCTTCATAAGAGATGCAAAATGAAACTGAACCCCCCAAAACAGTGTGGGATTAAGGTTTGTTTTCTCTAGAAATCTGAAACTGTAAGGCCTCCCTGTTCATATAGTGGAAATTAGGGAGCATAATAGTGGTGGCTTTTGAAGATATGATAGATAGATAGATAGATAGATAGATAGATAGATAGATAGATAGATAGATAGATAGATAGATAGATAGATAGATAGACAGACAGACAGACAGACAGACAGACAGACAGACAGACAGACAGACAGACAGACAGATATGCCAAAATAAATATCAAAGACTGACTTTTCATTATCCTTCCTTCCTTCTTTCTTTCTTTCTTTCCTTCCTTCCTTCCTTCCTTCCTTCCTTCCTTCCTTCCTTCCTTCCTTCCTTCATTCATTCCTCCCTTCCTTCCTTCCTTCCTTCCTTCCTTCCTTCCTCCTCCCTCCCTCCTTCCTTCCTTCCTTCCTTCCTTCCTCCCTCCTTCCCTCCCTCCCTCCCTTCCTTCCTCCCTTTCTCCCTCCCTTCTCAAATATTGATTCTTCCTAAGTGTCTATCATTTAGACCAGGGGTCTCCAAACGTGGCCCTTTTATGACTTGTGGACTTCAACTCCCGGAATTCCTCAGCCAGCATGCCTGGCTGAGGAATTCCGGGAGTTGAAGTCCACAAGTCATAAAAGGGCCACGTTTGAAGACCCCTGATTTAGACACTGATCTTGCAAAAAAAAAAAAGCCATTGGTTTGTATCCTTATATAAAAAGATGGTAAATATTAGAACTAAGAAGGAGATCACTTTGTTCTTAGAGCATCTTCATAACTTACTTTAGCATTTTTTTAATGGTAGAATTCTGGACTGGAACTTGGAGTTCAACTTCAAGTCTTCAGTTGAAGCTACTGGATGACTTTAGACTAAGATATTTTTTTCAACCATTTCAACCTTTTTCAATCTTATTTACTTCACAGCATTGTTACTGAGGTCAAAATAAGAGATGATCTGCTTAGAAGATGCTCCTTGCAGCTTTTAGAGGAAGGACAAAGTAAAACTGCACTAAACAAGTTACCAAGGAAAAATGAAATAAAAGATACTTTCTGAAGCTTCTGACAAAGGGCTATTGTATTATGATAATAATCTGCTATATTTCAAAATTCAGGAAATAAAGCACAGTCTATACTATTGAAAACTGATAAAATAAACTATATTGGATGAACATTAAAAGGCTCCTTTTAGTAACACCTACTTTTATTCAGCAAAGATTTTGTTTACACAGCACATAAAACAGAAAGCAAGTACAGGTAGTTCTTGATTTATGACTACAATTGAGCCCAAAATGTTGAGCCCAAAAAGCCCATCTTACAACTTTTCTTGCCACAGTTGTTAAGTGAATCACTGCAGTTTTAAATTAGTAACATAGTTGGCTTCCCCATTGACTTTGCTTGTTAGAAGGCTGCAAAAGGTGATCAGATGACACACTGCAACTGTCCTAAAATATGAGTCATCCGCCAAGCATCTCAATTTTGATCATGTGACCACGGGGATACTGCAACAGTCATAAGTGTGAAAAGGGTCATAAGTCACTTTTTTCAGTGCCATGATAAATTCGAACAGTCATTAAATGTTAATACCACTTTACAATGCCTTGGTAAGGCCACACTTGGAATACTGCATCCAGTTTTGGTCACCACGATGTAAAAAAGATGTTGAGACTCTAGAAAGAGTACAGAGAAGAGCAACAAAGATGATTAGGGGACTGGAGGTTAAAGCATATAAGGAACGGCTGCTGGAATTGGGTATGTCTAGTTTAATGGAGAGAAGGACGAGGGGGGACATGATAGCAGTATTCCAATATCTCAGGGGCTGCCATAAAGAAGAGGGAGTCAAGCTATTTTCCAAAGCACCTGAAGGCAGGACAAGAAGCAACAGGTGGAAACTAATCAAGGAGAGAAGCAACCTAGAACCAAGGAGAAACTTGACAGTGAGAACAATTAACCAGTGGAACAACCTGCCTCCAGAATGGTGAATGCTCCAACACTGGAAGTTTTTAAGAAGAGACTGGAGAGCCATTTGTCCAAAATGGTATAGGGTTTCCTGCCTGAGCAGGGGTTTGGACTAGATGACCTTCAAGGTCCCTTCCAACTTTACTATTATTATTATTATTATTATTAATTGTTGTAAATCTGAATCCTGGTCTCTGCTGCTTCTTCCTTGATCTTTGTGATGTAAGTTATTAGAAGAGCAAAGACCTTCAGTGGTCTCCCAAAAACAGTTGATACAGGGAAAGAGCATCATTAATTTTCACATGATAGCCATGTTTCAATATCTCAGGGGCTGCCCTAAAGAAGAGGGAGTCAAACTATTCTCCAAAGCACTTGAAGGCAGGACAAGAAGCAACCGATGGAAACTAATCAAAGAGAGAAGCAACCTAGAACTAAGGAGAAATTTCCTGACAGAACAATTAATCAGTAAAATAACTTCCCTCCAGAAGTTTTGGGTGCTTCAACACTGGAAGTTTTTAAGAAGAGATTGTACAGCCATTTGTCTGAAATGGTTAAAGGTTGGGGATTGGACTAAAAGAACTTCAAGGTCCCCTCCAACACTGTTGGAACTAATGAAGCCGATGAAACTTATGGGATGAGAAATGAAATGTATTCTTCAAGGAAAAAATATAGTCCAGTTGCCTTTTGAAAATGCACCTTTGGGATTACCATGATCTGGATGGCTGAGAAGACATCCAACTCTATTATTTTGTTATTCTTTGTGAATCCAGAAGGATTTTTTTCCCTTTAACAAACCTTTGAAACAATGAGGATGGATTGACTAAGTGCAATAAAGTTGGTGTTAATCCATCACAGCCACATAGATAGATTTTCTCTCTGATCATTTGTCTCCTTAACTTGGTCCTTTAGGTTTTCCAATGATGCACCACTGTATATGAACACATCCGCCTTGCTGCTGATCCTCCTGTCCTTCCCTTTTTTCCCAGATTTCCCAAAGCCTTCTCTAGAACACTAGGTTTTCCCATAATGTGTCTGAACTAGGATAATTTGAGCACAGGGTGACTTGAACGAGAACTCTGCATTACCACACAGCCTACCAGAGACAGCACTGATCCTCAACCAACCCCACAACCCCCCCCACCAACTGTTCAATGATCCTGACCTGTTGTAACCTTCCCATCACAAGACCCATCACAAGTCTCTCGCTGATGACTTACACCTGGCCCATCACAAGACTTTCACTTGACACACCCACACCTGAAGCCCTGATAAATGAAGAACACTGACACTGACATCCCCCACTGAAGATGCTACCTAGTCTGTTAACAAAACATTCCGATACCAACCCACAAACCTGGAGAACAAACCTTCACCCTTAGCCTTGCATTAATTCAATATTATTTATTATTTATTTATTTATTTATTATTTTGATTTATATCCCGCCCTTCTCCCGACGGGACTCAGGGCGGCTCACAACCTGTTTAAAAACAAAAACATACCCACAATCCCCACCGAATAAAACCAATTAAAAGCCAAATATTTAACGTTGTGATTTCCTGTTTAAAATTTCCTTAAAATAAACCCGATTTTTAAAATCCTCTC
>NW_015386438.1:396846-402192 GCF_001527695.2 Protobothrops mucrosquamatus
TATTAATAAAAATAGGAACTAGAAACAGACTTAATAAATAGGTTATTTATACAAACTACTGGATCTAATCTCTAGAACATAGTCTTTATAGTCCAAGCACATAAGATAAGGATAGCATATTTTTTTTAAAAAATAATCTGTCACATTAGCAACTTCTAAGAGGCTTGATATATTATTTAATGGCATAATCTTACCTCCATTCTCTTTTCTTCAGATGACTTTTTAATTCATACTTTCAACATTTACAATTTTCTGTTCCTATATACAGCTGATGTTTCTTGGATTTTCATATGTTCCACAGGAAATCTTCAACAAAAAATAGCCTTGAGAGCTTCCCAGAAGTGTAAATAGTTTTATTTATTCATCAAGCATGCATAAATGTAAGATATACCCAGAAATTACTTATTTCAGATTTTTTTTTTACAAAGATGAGATAGTTGAAAGCAGAAATTTATTTTTTGTTTAAATAGCAAGGTAGTAAGCCTTGTCAAATTTGGATCTTAACATGTTCAGGTTATAAATAAATCCGAAGAGATACCTAGAATGTTTCGATATTAATTGCCTGTATTTATTTTCAACAAGTCAAAGATCTATAGTTTAGTTTAGAGGGCTTTATTTAAGCAACACTATAATGACACTTTTGCAAGTTATTAAAAAGAGAAAAGTGAGTTTCTTTACACAAAAACTAGGATTTTCAATGTTTGGACTATGGGATATAATGCTCAAAATTCCCTGTTTTGAATTAACATGGGATGTCATGTGATGACAGTGATGTTGGGTGACTTTTACGTTGGATAACCTTGATATTGCATGACCTAAGGGGAGGAAAAATCATTACCCACATATACTCATGTGTCTTGTTGTGTCAGCTTATGTCACAGTTTTTATCAAGTGCATTCTGACATTTTTACAAGAACTTTGGCATCGGTACCTTAAATCACCAGGTCTGTGTGAGGCAGCTTTGGTTTGTCTTGAACATTTTGTGCTGCAGAAGAAATACATTTTTTTTTCTTGCCAAGACCTCAAATCTCATCACCTCAACTGGCACTTGCAGTAACCAGAAGAGGCTTATTGCAGGTGCCAATCAAAGTATTTAGAGCAGATGAAGTGAAGCAACACAGCTGTCCCACTTTGCTCGTGGAAGTGAGGGAGCCACTTGCCTTATGAAGAAACTTGAAGGACATGCTTTGCTTAAGCTTTACTGAAACTTCAGAGATATGCATAGTCCTACTACTCATGTTAAAATATTGTAATTGTTACGTCTTCATTTATGCTAAGTGAAATTTACAAGCTCCAGAAAGAAAGTATTTTTTTCCTACTGTTCCAGCGGTAGAAGATCAAGGCAGGATTTGTAACTACTCCTCAAATATCTAAAAATCTGTCACAGAGGGGAAAGATTTGCCCTTTGCTGCCTCAAAGAACATCATAAAATGTAATGTTGCAAAGAACATTGAAAAGCATTTATAGATGCAGGAACCCATTGCTTCTGAATCCCTACAGCATCTCTGACAGATGCCATTCAACTTCTGTTAAAAAAGAGAAATCACAAGTAAGGAAGAATCCATTACTTGAGAAGGCAGACTTTCATTGTTGAAGACTCTTATTATTAGGATTCCCCCCCCCCCCCGATGAGCACCCAAAACCTACTTTCTTGTAGTTTAAACCAGTTGTTTCTCATCCTGCCTTCTGGTAACACAATAGAACTTATTCTTCTCCTTCAAACTCCTTGCAGTATCTCTTCTCCACTGCAAATATATCTAATGCCTCTAAACAGCTTCACAAGTCTTTCTTTCCAGGCATTTTTCACTTTGGTTGCTGTCTCTGGACATGCTCTGGGTTGTCTGTATTCCTAAGAGGTGGAACCCAGTAGTGAATGTTCCAGATACAGTTTGACCAATCCTGAATAAAAAGGAGCAGTGATTTCCCCTAATTGTAATATCCAGTTTTCTCAAAATATAAGATGTTAAGCTTTGAAAGGAAAGGATTTAAGCACAGATTGGACAGTGTTGAGCCAACGTCTCCAACCTTGGCAGCTTTAAGATAAGAATATAGGCTAGATCCTCCTAAGTCTAAACAGGAGATCCCACAGAGGGTTGTAGAAAATAAGGGGACCAAGATCCTGTGAGATTTCCAGATTCACTCAGGCAGGCAGGCCTGGCCAATCAACCAGACATCAAGGTGGTAGACAAAGACAGAAGTCAGGAGTTGTGATAGATGTATCGGTGCTGAGCGACAACAATCTCAGGAAAAAGGAGTATGAGAAACTGGAGAAGTACCAGAGCCTGAAGAAGGAACTGGAGAGGATATACAAAGTAAAGGCCAAAGTGATCCTAAGGGTAGTAAGAGCACTCAGGGTTATGACTCCTAGGCAGAGAGAGTGACTCCAACAGATCCTAGGAGCAACATCAGAGCTTTCTGTCCGGAAGAGTCCAGTGCTAGGAACAGCTACTCAGAACCTTCAAAATCCCAGGATTTGGGGATTTAGAGGGCCCAAGACTAAAGAAGACACAGACCCTCCATAAGAGTAACAGAGGATCACAGAGATATAAAAACTAACCTCATTTGGCAATTGTTCTCTCTTATCCATTCTACTCTACTCCCAAACTATTACCTACTATGTTTTCCTGATAACATCTTTTATGCTTTGAGAAGTTGAGCTCCTGACTCTTATGCCAATTGATTAATTTGTGCGTGTATTCAAATGGGTACAATTCTTTATTTTTCTTCCCTGAAATATGATGTGAAAATAAACAAAAGGAGACTTCATATTAACTTCTGATATACTCCTGGCTATCAGCTATTAGAGTATCAATGATCTCCCGAGAAGCAGAGTCTCCTGAGAAATCACAAGTCTTTTGGAATAGTAGACTAAAATTTTCTCTAGGAGCTATTTGTGAACAGATAGCAAAAGAAGCCAGGTTGGGTGCGTTACAGAACAAAAGCTCAAGCGAGACATAAAGAAAATCATGCAGATATGATTCGATATAAGATTCAGAAGATACAGGCTAAAGTTAAAAGAAGTGTGAAAATAATATTATAGCCATGTTTTTTCTGAAGAATAGTCTGGGAGAAATGCTCTGCCAGAAGAAGCCAATTGAGTTTTATGGAGCTGCTATGTGTCTTTAGTATGTGGAGCTGAGCAGGATAATTCTGGCTTGGTCTGCTCAAAAACCAACCAACCAATGAAGTTATTTGTGAAGTTATGAAGTTATTCCTCACATTGTTAGGATTGCTTTAAATGTAAGAACATTTAAATGTCATGTGAATAGGTCAGGTTATAATATACAGCAAATTATCCTGGCATACAGGTAGTCTTCGGCTTACAACAGTTCACTTAGTGACCATTTGAAGTATAAGAGTACTGAAGAAAGTTGTTCTGTCCCAGCCTACGTGAGTCCTTCTTATGCTCACCCCTCTTCCAACAAGCAGGCTGGAACTGCAGGAAAAAACCAATCCCCTTTTATTATTCACAGACCTGAGTCAATGTCCAAGGCAAACAAACACAGTCCACAGAAACTCAATCCTCAACATGAATGGCTGCCTTTGGCAACCACCACCTCCCACACCTTCCCTTTTATTATGCAGCCAAGGTGTGGCTTCCTAATGCCTTCTCCTTTGCCTTTAGAGCCACCCCATTGCATTACTCTGTCCTACTCTCTTTTCTTGCCGGCATTTTTGTGCATCCTGAATATCTCCCAGCTGTGATTCATCACTGTCCAATTCAGACCTCCAGCATAGCTGTGTCTCAGCCTGAGCACAAGTAGAGGGGCCAGGCTCTTCATCAGACTGTAAGTCTTGGAGCTCCTCAGAGCCTTCCTCCGACTCTGATGTTACTCCAGGTCCCTCCTCCTCATCTGATTCCTCAGACTCAGCTGCCAGGTCCACTGGCTGGCGAGGAATCACAACAAAAGTGACATGACTGTTTTTCACACTTATGACCTTTATGTAGCATTCCTATGGTCATGTGATCAAAATTCAGACACTTGGCAACTGGCCAGCAGTGGGATTCAGCCAGTTTGCAACACTTCGGCAGAACCAGCAGCTAATTTTTTGTTGCCCAGTCCCAGAATGGACTTCCAGAAGTGGCATCCACACAGAGAACCACATATTTGAATCCCACCACTGCAACTGCCTTATATTTATGACAGTTGCAGTGTCCCGGGGTCATGTGATCACCTTTTGCGACTGACAAGCAAAATCAACAGGAAACCAGATTCACTTAACAACCATGTTACTAATTTAACAACTGCAGTGATTCACTTAACAACTGTGGCAAGAAACAACTGTGGCAAGAAACAACTGTGGCATAAAATGGGGTAAACAATCACTTAACAGGTGTCTCACTTGGCAACAGAAATTTGGGACTCAGCTGCGGTCATAAGTTGATGACTACCTTTAACAATTCAAATCCTTCTCAAAAAGTAGAGATAATATTGGACAACTATTTGTCTGATATAGTGTAGGGTCTCTTGCTTGACAGAGAATTGGACTAGAAGACCTTCAAGGTCCCTTCTAACTTTGTTATTCTGTTCTGTTCTGTTCACATAGGTAACGTTTCCTAATCCGTACACTGCTGTATGATGCCTTCACGAGAAATCAGCATCTGGCAGATCCAGAGTGAATTTCTTCCTTTTTTTTGGACTGTAGCCTAGGCTGGCAGAACCATCATGTGGCTCTCACATGCTCAGTTGCAATTTCTATCCTCCCACATCCTTGCTCCATTTAGGTGCTACTGCCGTGAACTGGGATTCAACCTCTGAAGGACAAAATGTTGCCCACCTCGCATCTAGACAAATGCACTAAGGTAGCCTATAAATATTAGCATCTAATTAATACAATTGTTGAAACAAAGCACATAATGATTTTATCGTCTGGGTAGAGCTACAGAGAACCCTACTCAGAAATCTGATAGCATCTTTTCAGAGTAACACCTTTGATTAAAAGCCATAAACTGACATGAAAGCGTATGCCTTTTAATCAAATGTGTTATGCTGAAAAGATCGTATCAGATGCTGAGTTTTGGCTATCATACAGCTCTCATCCTAAAGATATGCCAATTGTATGCAAGATATGGCAAGGTTTTTTTCATGGTTTTCTAATTTCTTTCAATTTGTATCTACTTAAAAAGTTATAATAATATATCAGTCCTGAGACTTCCGGTGGCAGGCGCCTTCGCTGGACGCAGCTGTTTGCTGCTCCCGCCTGTTTCTGCGTAAAAGCCGTTTTGACAGCCTGCATCAGCTGTCAAACGGCTTGATACCTTTCCCCTGGGCATAGGGGGAAAGGTGAGCTGCCCGAGGTAGGAGTTGAGTTCCCGAGTCGTCCCTTGTGGACGATGTAGGTGAG
>NW_015386438.1:405992-475416 GCF_001527695.2 Protobothrops mucrosquamatus
ATTTCACCTACTTATGTAGAATTACATTTTGTGGAGTTAGGGATATTAATATAAGGTTACTTTTAGATGAATAGTATCCTGGGATTAGGTTTGGGAAGTCCGGGTGGGGGGTGGGGGGGGGTTTTCAATTGTGATGTACTTGTGATGTGTTCTTTTTTTTTATGTTGAAAATAATAAAAAAAGTTTTTGAAAAAAAAAAAATAATATATCAGTCCAATTTAAATAATTCTTCCCATCCTGGTGCCCCCAAATAAGTTGGATGTCAACTCCCAGGATCTGATCTATTTTTCTAATTCATAGGATGGCAGTATTAAAGCAAATAATGAAGACTTTTTAAAAAATGTTCTTTATGGCTGTACTGGTCTTAAAAGAGAAATAGTTCAATAGTTACTAGGATTCTCATCACTCCATTTCTTCTCAATAAATCTTGCTAAAGAGATTCTGCGAGAATTGTGCTTCAAAAAAATTAGTTTTAGGCAGATGCCAAAACAATTTTTCATTGTGTATGTTATTGCAAAATTAAATCCTCTAGCTAATAAGCAATATTACTTTCCTCTCTGCCCAGTTATTC
This sequence comes from Protobothrops mucrosquamatus, assembly GCF_001527695.2. NCBI lineage: Eukaryota > Metazoa > Chordata > Lepidosauria > Squamata > Viperidae > Protobothrops > Protobothrops mucrosquamatus. The sequence continues at coordinate 406,564 of NW_015386438.1, forward strand.
TGTGAACCATTTTAAAATCCTTAAAATTTTCAGCACTAATCAATGAGAAATTTTATTATGGGTGAAGAGATTTCAGCAGATTGAATTTTTAAAAAGCATTTTGCTTATGTGTACAAACATGTTAGTTGGTAAGCTAAGATCTCATCCTGCCCATAACACATGCCAGATGACATTTAGAGAAATCCAATAATCCATCTGGAGTTTGATTTTAGAAGGTAGAGATGTACTCACCAATGAACAGAAGGAAAATATGTTTCAGCTAAGAAATTGGTTAAGGGATTGGGGGAGAAAAAGCACGCTAGAAATGACATTTTCATGAGCTCGAATTGATGTGATGAGTTTGGGTCAGAGGAAATGTGTCTCGCTGTATGTTTTTAGCATGAAGCTGACATTTCTCTGATGCTGCTGCAAATTTAAAGTGACAATCTCTTATTTTTCACAGGAAAGGCTGTGAGAGTTCCCAGGTAAGCAGTGGCCTCAGCTGGTGAATAGCAAATAGAAAGGCTTGCATCCTGCTAATGTTCTGAATTAGTGAACATGGTGGGCTGATTAGTTACAAAACTGCTGATGACCTTTAGAAGCAGTGATGATTTCATGATTATTACTAATCCCCCCAATAATCAGATGCTTTTTGATTACTGAGGGCATTAACAGCAAGTTCTAACAGTGGTAATAATAATAATAATAATAATAATAATAATAATAATAATAATAATAATAATAATAATAATAATAATAATAATAATAATAATAATAATAATAATAATAATAATAGTAGTAGTAGTAGTAGCTGTGTTACTGCTATATGATCCAGCATTGTTATTTCTTCACTGAGCATAGTAAGCAGGATACTGTTCAATGAATGTTTAGTAATTTCTGTTATGGGCACATATTGTTAATTGCTAGTATTCCAGATAAAGGGAAGAAATTTTTGCTTAAGTTTTCTAAAATTCTTAGGTGGCCTCATACAACTTTTTTTGCCAGTTTCTTTCATTGCAACTAAAAAAAAAATGCTCCTTGGAAGGAACTGTGGCAAACCTAGACAGCATATTAAAAAGCAGAGACATCACCTTGCCAGAAAAAAAAATGCATACAGTCAGAGCTATGATTTTCCCAGTAGTAATGAATGGCTGTGAGAGCTGGACCATAAGGGAGGCTGAGAGGTGAAGAATTTGTGCTTTTGAATTGTGGTCTTGTAGAAGACTCTTGAGACTCCCTTGGGCTGCAAGGAGATCAAATCAGCCAATCTCAAAGGAAATCAATCCTTTGGAAGGACAGATAGTGAAGCTGAAGCTCAAATACATTGGCTGCCAAATGAAAAGACCCTGATGCTGGGAAAGATTGAAGGTCAAAGGAGAAAGGGACGGCAGAGAATGAGATGATTAGATAGTGGCATCAATGCAAACAAACATGACTTTGGGCAAACTCCAGGAGATAATGGACGACAGAGGACCTAGCATGCGGTGGTCCGCTTTGTGGTCCATGGGGCCACAAAGAGTCGGATATGACTTATCAACTTCTTGCAACTGTTATTTTTTTCAGCACTATGCTATTGGCCTTTCAGAAATGCCTGAAGACCCAGCTCTGACATGTTTCTTTGATTTCTTAGAGCAGCATGCAGCCATGAGCTGGATAAACACCATACAAACCCTTCCTTGGCTTCTTAATTAACTGTTAATGTTGAATTTTTAATTTATCTTTGCCCCTTATACAAATTTTATGTCCAGTTTTTTTTAACGTTTTTTACTTGTACATTACCCAGAGTTCCTCTATGAGGGAGAGGATTCTAAATTTGATAAATAAATAAAGACAGGTGATATTCTACAGTTTTGGAGAAAACAACAAACCAGAAAGCAGTTTCTTGCTTTGAGAAACTTGATATCTACTAGTTTGATTGCAATGAGTTTTCTGATATTTCCCAGATCAATAATTCAGTTACACCAAAGCACTTCACCTGTAAGCTAAGGCAGCATTCAGCAGGCCTCAAAAGATATTCAATTTGTCACTGAATTCTCTGAAGCAGAAAGATAGAGAAAAAACTACCCATGCACTGATTTTAACCTATATGGTTTGTTTCTTTCTTATGGTTAAAAAAAAAAATATTGTAGCTCAGAAAATGGAATTTCACAAAAACAATTTCACAAAACAATCTATATGAGGCATTTATTTTACAGATACATTAAGCAGTTTGACAAAGAGGGTGAGCTGATTTATTTTCAGTTCCACTAAAGGGCAGATCTAACGAGCAGATATTGTAGGGATTCTGTTTTGGCTAAATACTAAGTTTTTTTAAAAAAAATAAATAAATACAGCTAAGTAATAGTATTTATGGCCATCTGCTATCCAAGATCACAATAGCCATCTGGAAAGTAATCTGATTAGTCCTGCCAGAGGTTGGGTTTTTTTGTTTTTATTTTGGTCTTCTGTGGCTTTTTTGCAGAAAATAGTAACAGTGCAACAGCTGACATTTTCTGCTACTATTATATCTGTTTTCCTGGAAATATTTCATTTTTAAAGCATTTCTCTTGGTTACAAACATCCCTGAGAGGACACTCAGCTCCCGTGGGGATGCAGGCTGTTCTGAGTTTCTTTTTCATGCCTCTTAAAGGCCTCTTTGATCACGACTAGTGAAAAAAACAAAGACAGATTGTAACCATTTGAGGAGGGAAACAGATGCAAACTGTTATGTCTGCCCTAAAATGGGTATATTGCAATTTAAAAAATCCTGAGACATCTTTCAAGATTTTGTTCCATACTCAGCTCTGTTTGTAGATGGGCTGTGATCCAAGTCACTTTATATCTCACAACCTCTAAAGCTGGTGAGTGCGAATCTTGACCTCTGAAAGGTTATCCACCCATGACTTAGGTCAGGGGTAGGCAACCTTGGCACTTTTATGACTCATGGACTTCAACTCCCAGAATTCCTGAGCCAGCCAGGTGGGAGTTGAAGTCCACGAGTCATAAAAGAGCCAAGGTTGCCTACCCCTGACTTAGGTTATATGAGCAGTACCAGAAAGAAAAACTAGGATCTTCCGTTATAGAAATAATCAGGAACTAAATATGTAAAATGGTGATGAGTAGAAAGATCTCTGTATTTGTTTGAACAAAGTCAGGAGCTTTCAAACAATGGCTAACTTCAGAACTTGTGAGGAAATCAATGGGGTAGATTAACATTAAAATAATGATAGGATTTTTTTTAAAAAAATGGGATGATTTATCTAGATCAGGGGTAGTCAACCTTGGCTCTTTTATGACTTGTGGACTTCAACTCCTAGAATTCCTAGAATTCCTGAGCCAGCATGGCTCAGGAATTCTTGGAGTTGAAGTCCACGAGTCATAAAAGAGCCAAGGTTGACTACCCCTGATCTAGATTGATGATAAAGTTACATTAAGAAGATATTTCAATATTCCCTTTGGAGATGTGATTCAAAGGCAAACATTTGAATCACACCTCCTTTCTGAACTGAATGGGTAAAGCCAAACTGAATAGCCAAATTTGATGTCTCCAGTTTAGATAATTTGAATGATTTCACATGTCAAATATGAGCTGCTTCTCCTCCTTTATACCCAGAAGTTGAAACTGAATTACCTCAGCACTGAACTGCAAAAAAGGAGGGAATTGAACCGACTGCCAAATTAAAGCAGAGTGTAAACTTCAACTGAATCACCTATTCAAAAGGAATTCTGCCTAATTAACTCAGGTCTAGATGCTAGTAGTTGTATGGAACCATGAAGGATGCTGTTGGACTCCCACAAGTCAAAAATAGTCATCATTTTGGATTTTCCATGGAGATTCTCAGTCATCCAGGTCATGGTTGTCCCAAAGATGCTGTTTCAAAAAGCAACTGACTTTGTTTTTCCTTGAAGATATTTCACTTCTTCATCCAAAAAGCTTCTTTAGATGAGAAGTGAAAAATCTTCAAGGAAAAACAAAGTCCAGTTGCCTTTTGAAATCCACCTGTATAGTATATTTGTTTAAAAGAGAGTTAAAGGATGTTACAGATTTGTTAATCTAATAGTTCATTAATGTTAGATAGAGTATGGTTACTGTATTGTTAACCCTGTGATTGGCTCTGGGAAGTGGGGGGGAGGGAAAGGGTGGGTTTTGGGGAGGGGGGGAATTATATTGTAAAACTTTTATAAAATTTTCAATTAAAAAAAAAAAGAAATCCACCTTTGGGATGTTATTTTGGATTGCTTTTTCATAGTGGATTGTAAGGAGGCTGATTGGTGGAGTTCCCCTTCGTGAGATTCTTGACATGTTTGCATGATATCTAAGCAAATGAATCATATTGCTAGAGCTTCAGCATAAATATCTGCAAGACATAACTATCCCACATGAGCTAGGATAGTGATATTCAGGTTCCTGGCCCACAAGCAAGCCAGTCTATATACAGTCTTATGTGAGAAGGCTTAACTCATATTCATGCTCAGTTTCCAAGAGTCAGCAGGAGTCAATATCATTTGAAGTCTCTGAGCACATATGTCGACCCTTCCAGAAATGGGAATGTAAACGTTGATATGCTCCCAAACCAAAAGTATTCTCTCCTTCTTTAGCTCTTCTGTTACAGCCCCAGTGTAATCAAAATTACATTTCTAACTTTCCACATCCTAACAGGGAAGGAATTAAATAAATGCAGAGTAATGCTGTAGTACTGAATTTCTGTACTGGGCAGGTTGGAATAGTTGACCTCTGAGATGTCCACTGCCTCTAATGTAATTCTAAATTAACTTAGTTAATGTAGGTTAAATAGATCAAAGTGCTTTTGTTGAGAAGTCTTGTGACTTTCCAGTTCAATCACATGGAGATGTTCCATGTTGATTTAAGGCAGCGGTTCTTAACCTATGGGTCGCGACCCCATTTGGGGTCGATCGACCATTTCACGGGGGGTCGCCAAGCAAGGCTGTCCGCCATTTTTTTCCCCTTTTCCGGCGGGTGCCTTACCTCCCTTGGGCTGGGCCAGCTGGTGGTCGGCCTGCTCCGTCTCTGCCGCTTGCCAGCTACGCCTTGGCCGGCGCAGGGGCGGAACCACGCATGCGTGGCGCTCCTGGGCAGGGAAAGTCCTCGACTTACAACCGGTTGGGTAGTCCTCGACTTACGACCAGTTTACTCCTCGACTTACAACCGGTTTACTCCTCGACTTACGACCGGTTTATTCCTCGACTTACGACCGGTTGGGGGTCGCGGCATTAAAAAGGTTGAGAACTACTGATTTAAGGGTTGTCTACAGAAGGATTTTTCCAGATTGTCATGTTCTCCCAGAGCAGGATGTTAAGTGGTGCAGCTGACAACCTCCAGCTCAACTGGGTATAAGAGAGAAAATTTTGGAATGTTTGGAGTTTTTTGGGTTGGGGAGTGGGAGGGGGGAATATCCTGTTTTCTATTTGCAGAAAACCTTATTACTCCCTTCTTCTTCCTGCCTGAACTTGGAGCTTTCTAGTAGATTTCATGCAGTGGTGGGATTCAGCCAGTTCGCACCACCTCGGCAGAACCATTAGCTAATTTTTTTGTTGCCCAGGCCCAGAATGGACTTCTGGAAGCAGCATCCACACAGAGAACCGGTTGTTCACATATTTGAATCCCACCACTGATTTCATGGCAACGTGATCAACTGACTAGATCTGAATCAGTGGAACAATCTGCCTCCAGAAGTTGTGGGTGTTCCAGTATGGAGGTTTTTAAGAGATTGGACAACCATTTGCCTGAAATGGCATAGGATTTCCTGCCTGAGTAAAGGGTTGAACTAGGAGACCTCCAAAGTCCCTTCCAATTCTGTTATTCTGTTAAATTAGCTGCCTTTTGTAGTTCCAGCATGGCAAAGTGTGGCCTTTAGTTTGAAAAAAGTTCCCCTAACTTGTCTGAAGTATTTGAGCATTAACTAGTGAGAAAGGCCCATGGCAACTAAGGGCCTCTTCTGCCATCTCCCCAATGGAAGAAATGATGAATAATCCCTTCATCTGTACATGTCTTTGTGCTGCAGCAGATCTGGAGTCTTTGGGTCAAACCTATTGCCTTTGTCTTCCCTCGGAATATGTAGGTGGACAGTTTGAGTCAGACATTTGCCATAAACATGATCAACATTTTTCTTAAAAAAAAAAAGAAGTTGACCTCTCCCCTCCCACTCACCCCAATAAATTAGCTGGTTGTCAAAGAAAAAAAAGTTCCTTAACAGAGTATTAAAGTTTGAGTCAACAGCATCATTTCAAAATGTGTTATTAAATGAATCATACTTTTTAAAAAAACCAAAAGAAAAAAAAACAGCAAATAGTGCTGTTTTTAAATATAGGGCTAACCAGCATACATAGCTATGAAAGCCAGCTGTGTGACTTTCTCTCTCTCATCCCAACTTACAGAGTTGTTTTAGTAGGGAAAATGGGAGGAGGAAGATGTTCTGGATATGTGGTGCACTTGGGGCCTAGGAATATCGCAAAATCATAACCACAAAGTTGGAGAAGATCAATGGCCCAGGTATTAGATCAGCATCAGGAAAATCCATGTTGAAGTTCACTTTCAGCCATAGATACTCCACCGGGTGACTTAGAGCTAGTTGCTTTCTCAGCCTTACTACCTCACAAGATGGTTGTTCTAGGAGAAAATTGGAGGACAGACTGCACAATGCACTCTGCCTGGAGGCCCAAGAGGAAAGATGGGAAAGAAATAGACAGTCACTTGTGTGAGATGGTACAAGCTCTCCTGCTTGAGCAGGGGGCTGGACTAGAAGACCTCCAAGGTACCTTCCAGCTTCTATTCTATTCTATTCTATTCTATTAATATGATTAACTAACCATATAATTAAATGACTAAGGCAGGGGTCTCAAACTGCTGGCCCACGGACTGGATGCGTCATGCCGAAACTGCACCCACCCCATTGCCGGCAATGGAGAAAAAGTTGTGATATGTCGCGACACGTCACATGACGTTACAAATTTGATACCCCTGGACTAAAGTCTTCAGGGAATCTACCATCTATAGATGTGCAGATTGTTGGTGATCTGCCTCCCTTTGCATCCCTAAGATGCTTTATAAAGCTTTGTGAAGACATTTTTTCTACTTCAGCAAATAGTTGAGATACCCCCCTCCCTGCAACAGTCAGCCAATTGTCCAAATTGAGAAGAGTTTATTTGGTGAAAACCACAGCCCATCTTATTGACAGAAACAGCTGATTAGAAGCAAAAAGCTATTATGTAGGAAGAAATTACTCAGATTGCTAGAAGTTATGTACAGCTCTGCTTCCAGCAATACAGGAATATAGGATCACCTTTTTACCCATACTGGTATTTCCAAAAAACTAGGATGAAAGGTGTGAGATACATAATTCCACTAACCCAGAGATATTTCCAACAGTACTTGTATTGTTCCACCACTATTAAACTTTGAAAATGGTCTAAAAATATGCCTCTGGAGCAACATGACTTGGTGGAATGTGGAGAAGATATGAACAGCAGTCACATTGTTAATATTTAAATAAGGAATCAAATTAATTTTTATTAAATACTTTAAGTGGTTTGCAATCAGGTCACCTTAATATTATAAAGTGCCTGTAGGCTTTACATCTTTGCTTTCCTAGCATTAAATTATGATGATGCAATCCACTCAGTTGTGTCTAGTTCTCACTGATTCTATGGGCTGGCTCTCTCCATATTTTCTGGTTTTGTAGATTTCTTTCAGTTGTTTTATGTTCTGTCTGGTATCAGCTTCGATGGTCTGTCGCCACAGTGGTTTTTGGCAGCCTCATTTCTTTTTACCACTGGCCATTGTGAGTATAATTGTCTTAAATACATATTCATAAATGTTACTTAAAGAGATGGAAATTTTCTTAGGCCTAGATTTTTAATTTCCCTCAGATCCACTGCAACTTTCTAGCCTCCCTTCTCCTGTTCCTCAAGAATGGAGCCTGATTATCTGAGAGATCATTTATCCACCCACTCCTATAGTTTCTGTGGTCTCATCAATTAAACAATGTCATTGAGGGGACTCGGTTTCTTCTCTATTAAGACCCCTGCCCTTTGGAATACCATTCTCTCTGAGCTTTCTATGGTTCTCTTGGCTCTACTTAAACCAGCAGTTCTCAACCTATGGGTAGTGACCCCATTTGGGGTCGATCGACCATTTCACGGGGGTCGCCAAGCAAAGCTGTCCGCCATTTTTTCCCCTTTTCCAGCGGGTGCCTTACCTCCCTTGAGCTGGGCCAGCTGGTGGTCGGCCTGCTCCGTCTCTGCCACTTGCCAGCTATGCGTCGGCCAGCGCAGGGGGCGGAACCACGCATGTGCGGCGCTCCCGGGCAGGGAAAGTCCTCGACTTACGACCGGTTGGGTAGTCCTCAACTTATGACCGGTTTAGTCCTCGACTTATGACCGGTTGGGGGTCGTGGCATTAAAAAGGTTGAGAACCACTGACTTAAACAAACTCTTCAAAACTAGCTCTATTTTCAGACTCTGGATTAGAGTGGCTGAGAGAATCCTTGTGTGAGTTTATAAATTTTCCTAAATGTTGGGTTTTTTTTAATGAACTTTTGAGTATATTTGATACTTTTATTGCATATTTTGTAAACCACCTAAATAAATAGGGAGGCAGTGCCTTAAATAACCAAGCTTTGATTGACAGTTCAAAAACCCACCCATCATAAAGAGGCAACAATCCTATGACCTTACATATAGTCCTCATTTAAGAATGGTAATTGGGACAGGAATTTCCACTGTTAAGCAATGCAGTCATAAAGCATGATGCCACATGACTGTGCCACTAGCAGTTCCAGCAGACCAACGGTTACTGTCATTAAACAAGAATAGCATGGGTCATTAAACAAGATCCACATGTGATCAGGACTTCTGACTTCCTGCCAGCTTCCCCACTGACTTTGCTTCTGGAAAGCTAGCAGGGAAGGTCACAAACTGCTCCCGTTACTGTGGAATACTGTGATGGTTGAAAATTTGGGCTGAATGCCGAGCACCCAGATCATCATCAAATGACCATGGGGATTCTGCAACAGCCAGAAATTTGAGGACCTCTTTTAAATACCTCTTGTTCAGTGCTGTTGCAACCTTAAAAAGTCCATGAATGAGTGGTCATTAAACAAGGACCCATATTCATCAAACTCTTTCTTTTAAACTTCTTTTGGATCACTCAAACTCATCAGAATAAATGTTAATCCCTACAAAGTGGGATACAAAATGAGATAAAGTTTGCAGGTTCTGCCTGTCTACTCTTTCTGCCTGTTTTCCATTCACTTATCTACTCCATTTAGTATGTGACAATTATTTCCAGGTTTCCATATCTGTTGTCTACCAGCTTTTATTATTACTAAAAGTCATATATGTAAAATAATGTGTAAAGAAGCCATTTACTATGTGTGCACTGTTGTGTATTTGTCTGAAGTTGAAATTTTCTGGTTGGTTGATTCATGGCTCAAAGGGACAATTCTTTTTTAGCTTTGCTGCAAATATGGCTAATAGACATTTAGAAATTAACACAAAGCTTTAAAAAGGATGGTTAAAAATCCTTACAGTAATACACACGAGTTATCGGTAACTCATCTCTCAAACAGAACATTATTTTCATTGCGAAGTGTAACACAAGCTTATTATTTAATATGAGGCCCATAAACATTCTTTTAAAAATGTTAAGCAGGTATGAATATTTTTAAAAACTCAAGTATATCTGAAAATGAATTGTGTTTTTTTAGAGTAAAACATAGAAAGAAAGAAGAAAAATATTTTTATTATAGAGATCACTAGAGCTGATTATAAATTAAATGAAATAATTTTGGATATAAAAATATTTTTATTCTAACATATATTGCAGAATAAAGTAATTTTTAAAACAATTATTCTCAACAAGTAAAGGACTTAAGTTCTAAGTTAAGAACACTCAGTATTTGTTTAAAAAAAAATAAAAAAACCTGTAAATTAGAACCATATTCATGAAATTGTCAAAGTGGTAGAGTTGATATATCTTATAAAAAAATCAATAAATATTTCCAGCAAATTCATCAAGTGGCCTCCTTGGTTAAGTATGATTATTATTTTATTTAGCTAAAAGAAACAAAAGTTTTCCTTAAAAATGGTGTTTGAGGACATGGAGCTTCATTTGTTTGTATGCCTGTGAAAATAGAATACTTTGAGCTGCAGTAAGTTTATCCAAGTAACTGGTTTAGTTTCATGGTGGCTAGAAAGATTTCTACTGATTTGTCCAAAAATTCTGAAATAAAGATGAATGAAAAATTTATTTAATTTAACTTCACATAGGAACTTACTCAGTTCACACCTTGGAAAACTACAGTATACCTGAATCAAAATACATTTATATTTCACAATTCACACTTTTCAGAATAATGCAATATGCTACACAATTCAAAAACTAATATGCATACATTAAAAGGAGTTATATGCCAAAATATTTATTAGAAAAATTAGCACATTAGGAAAAAGGAAAAACAATGCATTAATTTATAGGAAATATTCATTTACAAAAAAATATCACATTTTATTTATTTATTAGTATCCCACCTTTATTATTTTTACAAATAACTCAAGGCAGCAAACATATCCAACATTTCTTCCTCCTTCTATTTTCCCATCAACAACAACCTAACAGGTGGGTTGAACTCTGAGTGACTGGCCCAAGATCACCCAGCAATCTTTCATGCCTAAGGTGGGATTAGAACTCATTGTCTCCTGGTTTCAAGCTTGGTGCCTTAACCATTAGATCAACTGGATCTCATATTAAAGAGTATTTGTATGTATAACAAATATTAAAATGAGGTGTGTAGAAATTTGCATTTTATTTGAGAAAGGCAACTTCAAATAGTGTATATTCTAGACTAGGGGTCCTCAACCATGGCAACTTTAAGACTTGTGGACTTCAATTCCCAGCAAAGCTGGCTGAGGAATTCTGGGAGTTGAAGTCCACAAGTCTTAAAGTTGCCAAGGTTGAGGACCCCTGCTCTAGCCACCTGGGAAAGCCAAGGGAAATCATCAAAACAATTAAAAAATGAAAATTAGAATATTTCGGACATGTGATGCGACACCTAGAAAAATACGGCATACTACATTTAATCCTCCAGGGAAAGATTGAAGGCAAACGAAATCCAGGCAGAAGAAGAACATAATGGTTTCAAAATCTAAGGGATTGGTTTGAACAAAACTCAGCAGCACTTTTTCGTGCGGCTGCTGATAAAAACAGGATCGCCAAAATGATCGCCAATGTCCGATAATGGATATGGAAGAAGAAGAAGAAGAAGAAGAAGAAGAAGAAGAAGAAGAAGAAGAAGAAGGAGGAGGAGGAGGAGGAGGAGNGAAGAAGAAGAAGAAGAAGAAGAAGAAGAAGAAGAAGAAGAAGAAGAAGAAGAAGAAGAAGAAGAAGAAGAAGAAGAAGAAGAAGAAGAAGAAGAAGAAGAAGAAGAAGAAGAAGAAGAAGAAGAAGAAGAAGAAGAAGAAGAAGAAGAAGAAGAAGAAGAAGAAGAAGAAGAAGAAGAAGAAGAAGAAGAAGAAGCTTGGCAACTTTAAGATGTATAGATTTCAATTCCAGTAGTCCCCTGCCAGAGAGGTAGTTGAACTCTACACATCTTAAAGTTGCCAAGGATTAGTAACATTTGTCTAGATAATACATATCTATAGTGGACATAACTCTCTTTTATCAACATCACTTTCAGTTAGCTTTTCTAAAAAATAAGCTTGCATTCCTAGATTGGTCCTTAAAAGGCTAAGCAAAGTCAGACCTACATGAGAGACATCTTGGAAATAGCAAGACTGTAGACTGGGTTGGGGAATAGGTATGGCAAACCAATTCTATATTATTGTCAAGATGGATGCATACATGATGTTACCTGGAGTTGAACTCCACTTGAAATATTATATCTTTTATCCTTTCCTTCCCTGCCTGGAGGTAATGAGAAGACCTCTCCCTGACTCAAACATATCTGTAAAAAGCTAATGCTCTGGATTTTCTATAAAAACTTATTGCAAGAAAAATAGAAGAATAGTTACAGGGAAAGCAAAACTCGAACGCTCATCTTAGTTGCTAAAACAACAGCATCTTTATTTGTATATAAAGATATGCAAGGCTTGCCCGGAGTTTACTTAACTTAGCAGGCATTTTATTTGCTACTTTCAAAAGGTTCAGTTAACAGCAAGAAACTAGGGAAAATAACACAAATAAGAATTTTTAAAAATCCTGAAAGCTTTCTTCGGACTACATTAACCTGAACATTTCTCAACCCACAACAGATGTTTCAAAGCCTCAAATGCTATTTGCAAATTACAGAAGACATTAGGGAGTCATTTTCCTAAAGAAATCTCAAACCCCATCTGCAGTGGAAACCAATAACTCCCCCCCCCCACACACACACAGGTCTCTTGGGACTCCACAGCTTTGATTGGGAAGCGTAATGTGTGTCCACCTTTACAAGAAATTGATGAGAGTGCTGTTGTCACCCTTAAGTGACTATCAGCTGGTGCCAGCAGATCAAAAATTGAGAGGGACACAGGAAAGTAATCCTTTCAAATTGCTGCAATATTTACTGGAAGAAGAGGCTTTCAGGGGAAATCAGGCATGTAATCCAGTAAGGCTTTGCCCATTCCTACTCTGAGCACACAGGAGGAGCTATTGAAATATGGTAATCATGGCTGTGCTGAAACTCAGGAACGGAATAAAAATGCTCAGAACGGTTGACAGAGCTGAAATGAGCAAAACGCAGGTTAGCTCTTTTTCCTTCCTCACCTCTGAGGAACTTCCAGTGGGGTAGACTCAACTGAGCTATGGAGTTATCTGTTCCTCCTTTTACAGTCACACAACAGTTGTGGTTATTTGTACAGCTCCAACATGTATAATATATACAGCACCGAGCCTATCTTACTTTCTGGAAGAACCAAATGTGTAAAGAAAGTTGTGGTGTGTGTGTGTGTGTGTGTGTGTTTAGCCCACCTGTGATGACATTTAGCTGCTTGTTCATTTACCTCAATCCTATTCATATATTCAAGGAAGATCTAAATTTGAAACAGAGTATAATGATGATGGTGTTATCCAGTCAGTCATATCTGAGTCTTGGCGACTCTATGGGCCAGGACTCTCCACATCTTCAGATCTTGCACAGAGTTGTTCTCTGGCTGGTGTCATCTTTGATGGTATCCAGTCACTGTGTTCTTTTGATAGCCTAGTTTCCTTTAACGCTAACTTGTCCAAGCACGATTGCTTTCTCCAGTGAATTCTCCCACATGACATGGCCAAAATAAGTGAGATGTAGTTGTGATTTTTGCCTTTCAGTGACCTTTCTTATGTTATGCCCTGCAGTACCTGATTGTTAGTTACCTTTACTGTCCAAGGTGGGAGAGAGTAGAAATTTGCTAAATCCAACAAGTTTTCCCCATAACTGAAATTTTGAGTATGCGGGGTTCTGTCCACATAATGTGTGCTTGACTGTCCTTATTTGGGGGTTTCCTCCCAGAGTTAATGCCAGAGCATAGCTAGATGTAGGAAATAGGAGTAAAGGTATGATGAACATTTGTGACTCTTCTATCTCTGTGAAGCTGTAAAGGAACATTTCTCCCAAGACTTGTTTAATAATGGAACTCAGACATACCCTTAGCTATATGAGAAGATTCCTGTGCATAGGCTTCTGGCAATAAATAAGCTAAATTGAACCTTCACATATGGATCTGATCTCTTGCAGCTGACACTCTTTCATTAAAAAATAAATTGTTTATTAACTGTAGTGAAGACCGCTGAACCAAACCTGAAAATGTGGTGATGCAACCATCTTACATGGATTTACTCAATTTAAGATATATATGATTGGTACAGAATTAGCGGCATAGTGACCTACAGGTGAAGATGCTCTCCTCTCCCTCGAAAGGTTGAGACTTCAATCTTAGACAGTTTCTCCATCAGGGCACAAAGAGAAAATATCTGCTGCAAACTCTGTGTAGGTGTCAGGAAGGGCATCTGGTCAGTAAATACTCAGATCCATTCAGTCACCCCGACCCCACCCCAAAGCAAGGGATTACAGAGTCATAAAAAGAAAAAAGAAAATTAGTGCAGAATAATTAGTAACCGATTATGATAGCATATTTGATTGAACAGCGCATCATAGGTTTATGAGGCAGACCCATCATGTACTGGGACAAACTGCCTTGAAGTTAACCAAGGCCACAGTTTTTGACAGACTTGCTTTTGATTGGTTACTGTGACCGTTCCCTAGTGGTATTCTTGTCTCTTTATGGTCTTAATCTACATTGCTATGTTGCTAGTTTCAAATGCTTCTATAGCTAAACTGTCCTTATACTTTTCATTGGAAAGAAAATAGGGAGTGGGGTTTTTTGTTTTTTGGCTAAACTAATGCCATATTTTTCTACTGCACAATTAACGTTCCTTAAGGAAATGGTATGCAAAAGAAACATTATCTGATTGATAGAAAAGTTGAACAAGCTATACCTGTCTACTTATTACTCCCCCCCCCCCCCAAATTGTGCTTCTTGAAAATACCATCTGCAACTTTCTCATCAATAATTTCTAAAACACTGCAGGAACAGAGCTATAGACAAGAATTTTTTCCTCTTTTCCTTTCTCCAGAATGATTCTCTTTCTAGAATTCACTACCAGCCTGACTATAGTCTTCCCTTTGATAGTGTGGAATAAAATGGGATTAAATGTGATGAGAACAGCTATAATGATCTAAATTGGAATTTGGAAGAAAAAAAACACACTACCCACAGTATAGCTATCTTCTGGAGAATTCAGAAAAGTCCTCATGCAATTATACTACTGGATGTTGTAAGTAAGACACATGGGGGGATGTTCTTGGATTAAAACTCTAGGAGGAGGGACAGATAAAGAAACACTTTTGTTTCAAAAAATGATGTAGTAAACATAAATACCGGTTTTCAACACCAGAGGGCATAGTGAATGAACAGTTTTCCATAGTCAATTGATTTAGGAAGTATTCTGGTGTTTTTAAGATATTTAAGAGGAAGCGAGAAAGGAGATTTGTTTGACATATAATGAGTAATAGCCATTGAAGACTTTGCAATAACTGAGTTTCCAAACATGACACAAATCCCTTTCCTTTAGCAAGTGGAGATAATGATTTGTTGTGATTTTTGTTCTCTGTCTTTGACTGTCTGTTTAAGTTTGAACGCTTAAATGGTGGTCGTGGATTCCGTGCTAAAAACTGATAGCTGATACCTTCATAGCGTAGACATTTTCTCTTTCTTGCCTCTGAAAATATGTGTCAGAGATTGTGGAAAGATTGAAGGAATCATCTGCAGCGAAATTGAATCTGAAATTCAACAAAAACAGCCATTTTGCTTAGGATCCAAAGTCAAGTAGTACAATTTTGTTTCTGTTTTGGCCACAGACCTTTTTGATTTAATGTAAAATTGTGTTCAATCAAAATAGAATGCAGAAAGAGGTGTGAGGGCTCAGTGGCTTAAAGATGGTCTTTGCTCCAGGGGTTCAAATCCTAGCACTGTGTGGTAGAGTGAGCTCCTGTCACTTGCCCTCCTAGCAGTTTGAAAGCATGCTAAATGCAAGTAAATAAAAAGGTACCACATCAGTGGGAAAATAATGGTGTTTCGTAGGGTAGTATGAATCCAGCCAGCGCCGGACTTTTTCCCAGTGCTATGCCCGAGCAGGATGCAACATTGCTGGAAGGAGAAGCTTGAACCCTTATGAATGTGTAGCCAGTCTGCCCCCTATGGTGCATTCCAGGTAGTGCGCAATTATGAACTGAACTAACAAGAAATTGTTGGCAGCCAAAACAACTACTTTGTACTAACATTGTAATTTCCTGGGTAATGTAACCTCACCATGCACCAAATAAACGAATGCAGGTAATATGATTATACCTAATTTATTTCTTTATTCTTTAAGAAACTTATATAGCTGCCTAACTTACACATAGATGACTCAGGGCATTTAAAAATTATCCACAAAAATTATAACATCCACCCCACGTAATCGCAGCAACAAAGGAATCAAATCAACCACTTGATTGACTCCATCTTCATTTGTGCTCCCCAGGCACACTGACAAAATCCCATTTTAGAGCATTTCAGAAAAGCAAAAGGGTAGGGGCTAATCATACCTGGGGGGGGATTATGATCCATAGGGAAGTGGGCATCACTAATTTAATACAATCCCCTTCTTTCAGAGTTATAGGGTGATGGCACATTTTTAAGAAGGTCCAAGACCATCATGATATTTTGGGCAGGTGCTGGGCATGCATTCTGATACAGTTTAATTCCCTCCTTTATTTATTTCCTATTTACACATCTGTACATTTCCAGTCTTCTTCTATTCAGAAGTAGTTCAGTTAATCTAAGCATTACTCATAAACTTATCTTGGCTCAAATCAGTAGGAATGCTAACAATATTTGTGGTGATGACAGATGTCATTCGTTTAACTGCCAATCTTATTTTTTTTTTATATGGCTGTGGGGGTTTCTATTGGTGTTAGGTTTATTTTCTTTAAAAGCTACAATTATCTAATTATGTCACACTGACATTTATCATATTATTTGAAATTTTGATTTTGACAAAGGCATTAAGTTGCATGAACAGTTGTTCCCGTATAACAAATCATTAATGAGTAATATAAGGGCTAACTGAAATTCAGAGCTATATTATGTGATCCTTATTCAATGAATAAAGTTGAATTTATTTAATAATAAATTAAGCATCAATGAAAGAAAAATCTTTCGCCAAAAGTTACTACAATGTGTTCTTTGGACCTGTAGTGATGACAAGTGAATTAAAATTATATTTTTCTGACCACTCTCGTCTGCCCAGAAGGCTCAACTCTGGAACAATTATTGATTGGGCCTTTGTAATCTCAAGAAATTAAGATAAATCCTTTTTTCCCCCATGCTGTGTAGCCACTGTGTGAATCTGGGACAGGGGCTTATGGTTTTAAGGGGTTGTAAAAGATGCTGTAGTTTTGGAGATAAAATCTGAAGTATTTCACTGACCTAATACATTTTTAACTGTAACATTGATGTTGATTCTTTAATTATTGTCTTACTGTTGTAACATTTGATCATTTTTGCAGTGTCAACCATCCAGGAGTCTAATCCAGGAGTCTAATCCAGGAGTCTGCAACCTTGGCAACTTTAAGACCTATGAGCTTCAACTCCCAGAAATCCCCAGCCAGCGTGGCTGGCTGGAGAATTCTGGGAGTTGAAGTCCACAGGTCTTAAAGTTGCCAAGATTGCGGATCCCTAGCCTAATCCTTACTGGGTGCAATCCTTGAAACATAGCTAACGTGGCTGATGTTTCTCTCCATACTTCCACCTTTTAAGAATATACTTCTTAGATAAATGAACTGTTGCATTTCCTCAACGGATTGTAATCCAACATCAACCACGTCTACCTTTGAGCGTTTTCAACCTACACAACTTCTGTTATTATTTCTCCTCAGTCTGATTTTACCATTCTCTATTTTCAAACTAGTAATTGTGTCCTATAAATATTTCTTAGTTTCTGCTAGAAAGTATGCAGTTTCACCCATTGACTCCAAATCTTTACATCTGAAGTGGTCCTTCATACCTAATTTGACCTACGTACAGTTTTTTTTTTCTCATAATGAAGTTCATAATCAGCAGAAATAAAAATAGAGAGATGATGCTTCTTTGCTCATCTACAATACTCGTGGTGGAAAAAAAAATCAGTTATGACATTATAAATCAGGAGCCTTCAAACCTGGCCCTTTTATGACTTGTGGATTTCAACTCCCAGAATTCCTCAGCCAGGCATGCTGGCTGAGGAATTCTGGGAGATGAAGCCCACAGGTCATAAAAGGGCCAAGTTTGAAGTCCCCTGTTATAAATCATCACACAACAAATGGAGTTCAAACTGAGAACCTGGAATATGTTGAGGAAAATTTGGGGGACGTGTGTTCTTACAATATCCCATAGTGCAGGGGTCCCTAACGCCCTGGCCATGGCACATTCAGAACCAGCCCACACAAGTGATGGGCAAGCGCGGATGCACAGGTCCACTTGTACAAGCAGCGATGCTCATGCTCATATGCAGAGTTCCTTTTATGTGAGTGGCAGGTGCACACTCACACGTGAAGCTCCGTTTGTGAGCATTTGTTGGTGCATGTGCTTATGCATGAAAATGCATTTGCATGAGTGTGCACGGCTGCCACACACATGGAACCATCCCCTCTCCCTCCCCCACCCATCCTGGCCGCCAAATCTGGGGACCACTGCCTTAGTGATTCTCTGCATATGCTATTTAAAATCCTTTTTGAAATAAATAAAGCTAAGGGTGTGTATTTCATTGAATTTCTCTCTCTCTCTCTTTTACTGGCTTCATTTTATAGAATTATGCTGCTAGCCAATGTTGAACTTTCTTTCTTTTCTGGGTCTAGTACCAAAAATGATGCAGTTTGCCTTGCTTATATCCTATTTCAAATATATACTAGTGAAACCATAAAGTAAACTAGTTCCATATATGTAGGCATTCTCTCTCTCCTTCACACACCTACACATATATAGCTGAAAACTGGTTCAGGAAGATTGATATTCTGAAAAGCAGAATACCAGTATAATAAGTAATTTTCTAATCTTTTGAGACAGATTTCCTGCCTGTCCCTGTCCAACAATATGGAATCCAGTGGTGAGAAAAATAAAGTCTTACACTTAGCAAGGAAAACTGCTAAATGCACAGATATGGAATAGGTGGTGCCTGATCTCAAAAGTGGTAACTGCAAGAGGGATCTAGGAGTCCTAGTGGACAACCACTTAAATATGAACCAGCAGTGTGCTGCAGCTGCCAAAAAAATCAATGTAATCCTAGCGTGCATCAAGAGAGGGATAGTCTCAGGATCATTCAAAGTGTTAGTAGCACTTTATACTGTCTTAGTAAAACTCCCACTTGGAAAACTGTGTTCAGTTTTGGTCACCATGATACAAACGAGATGTTGCGGTTCTAGAAAGAGTGTAGAGAAAAACAAAATATATTAGAGGACTACAGGCTAAAATATATGAGGAACAGTTACAGGAACTGAATAGGTCTAATCTAACAAAGTGAAGCACTAAGATAACATGACAGCAGTTTTCCAATATTTGAGGGGCTGTCATAAAGAAGAAGGAGTCAACCTATTGTCCAAAGGCAGGACAGAAATAACAGATAGAAGCTTAACAAGGAGAAAAGCAACCTAGAACTAAGGAGAAATTTCCTAATATTGAGAACAATTAATCAATGGAACAACTTGCCTCCAGAAATTGTGGATGCTCCATCACTGGAGGTTTTTAAGAAGAAATTTGACAGCCAATTATCTAAAATGTTATGGGGTTTCTTGCTTGAGCAAGCAGTTGGATTAGGAGGCCTTCCGAGGTCCCTTCTGACTCTGTTATTCTGTTCTCTTCTATTTTTAAAGAAAACTGAATGAAGGGTTCAAAAGATTATATAATGGGGTAGAGAGGCAAATAGCACAAAATGTATCATCAACTCAGTGCACAGATTTACTGCACTACCAACAAGGCAGTGATGTGTTAGAGCAGGGGTGTCGAACTCAATTTCATTGAGGGCCGCATCAGCATTGCGGTTGCCCTTGGGGGGGGCGGGTGGGTGTGGCCAGGGTGGGTGTGGCCTACTGGGTGGGCATGGATGGAGTGGGTGTGGCCTACTGGGTGGGTGTGGCCAGCTCTACATCGTTCGCGTCAAGGGTGCATGTGGGGGCCTGGGCAGGAGTGCCAAGGCATAGATTTGAGGGTCTCTGGCAGAAGGGGGTGGGACCAGGGCAAGTGCCAAGGCATGGTCCACTGGAGGAGCCTCACTGTTCCTCTCAGGCCATGCGGGGGGGGGGGACTTATGGAGCTAAGACTGAATATGTTTCAGCATAGATGGCCACCACAAAATTGTACTTTGGCTCCCGGCTGGCCAGGGACAAGGCAGAGGGGGCCGTTCCCTCACTGTTTCCAGGATGGCTTCGCAGGCCACATGAAACCACTTTGCAGGTCGCATCCAGCCCCCGGGCCTTGTGTTTGACATGTCTGTGTTAGATGATACCAATGTATTATCTGTGCTATGTTTCTTGTGTTTAGCATCCTACCCCATCTTACTTGCATTTGTTTTAATATGAAAAAAAGAAAAAATGAAAAGCTCCTATGATAAGATAAGATAAGATAACCTTTATTGTCATTTTTATACTGTGGGCACAATGGCACACATCAAAAATGAAATTTAGTTGCCCGCTCTCAAAGTGAAACACATACATGACACACACCTAAACATACTATGAACAACATATGTATAGACCCACATCCCTACATATATGTAGCAAATAAATATTAAATATTGTCCATCTTGAATATATAACGGAAGGAGGAAGCTTGAGAGTTCGCAAGGTTAATGCTGTATAGAATGAAACTCTGGCTGAATCTGGATGTTCTGCTTCAGATACCACGAAGCCTCCTCCCAGAAGGGAACAAGGAAAACAGATCGTGAAGAGGATGTGTGGTGTCCCAGATAATCTTACGGACCCTGCTCAAGCAGCACTTCTGTGCTATGTCCTGGATGGGAGGGAGGGAACTGCCAATGATCTTTTCGGCCATTCTCACCACTCTCTGCACCGCCTTCCTGTCTGAAGCAGTGATGCCTCCAAACCAGACTGTGATGCTGTATGACAGGCTGCTCTCGATTGTCCCCCTGTAGAAAGTGGTCAGGACAGGCGAAGGAAGATGTGCTTTTCTCATGCGGCACAGAAAATGCAGGCGCTGCTGTGTCCGCTTCACCAGTTTCTCACTGTTGAGCAACCAAGTCAGCCTACTTGTTAGCTGCACACCCAGGAAGTTGATGCTGGTAACCATCTCCACAGGCGAATCACTTATGCACAGAGAAGTGTGGCTGTGCCTGCCTTTTCTGAAATCAACAATGATCTCCTTGGTTTTTCCGGTATTTAAAACTAGGCTGTTTTCCTTACACCAGTTCACCGACCCTTCAACCTCCTTGCGGTAAGCTTCCACCTTGTCATCCTGAATAAGGCCCACTATGTGAAACAACTGGTACTCTAGAATCATTTGTATCTTCAATAAAGCCTCTGTATCTTTCACGTCTGCCACAAGAACTGTTAGATGTTAGAAGAGAGTGATTTCAATGCACTGCTTAATTTGGAAGCTGAACCTCTGTCTTGGGAAAAAAAACAAGAAAAGTAAATTGGGTCATAGCGGAGAGCCTTCTGGGTGGAGGACTAGCTAGAAGGAATCCTAAGTTGCAACCTCAAAAGATTGCTTTCTAAAAAGGCTGACACTTTTCACTGATCTTGCTCATTGCCTTGCATTTGTGTTGGAAGCAACAAGGCACTTCTGGATTGAAAGGATTGGCCAGTGATATCCCTGTTGCCTGGTGGACACCCTGTTTGGAGCTCCTTTCATGTCCTCATTAATGTGCCCTATTTATGTACTTGCAATTGAACGCTTTCAAACTGCTAGGTTCAGCTGGAGTGAATGACAGGAGCTCACCCTATCTCATAGCAACACTTGGGTCTCAAACATGGACTTGCTGATCATCATCCTAACCACATGAGCTCCATCCTGCTGGTTACAATGATGAATTGCACATTTATGTAAGGACCTTTCATAATGATCACTACAACCTTTCACACTGCACACCAATATGAGTCCTACCAATGATAAAATTACCTAGCCTAGGAATAGACAAAAAACAATGGGGGGGTCCTCACCTCTAGAACTTGAAATCTTCTTTGAGCAATGTAATTTTATTTGCTCATTTCTGCTACACATAATTCTCATCTGATAATGTTTAGTTAAAAAGAAATGTTTCCTTCTGGTGAGATTGCAGCAAACTGAAATGGAAAATGAGTTTGCAAAAGAGAGAGAGAGAGGAAGAAGAAGAAGAAGAAGAAGAAGAAGAAGAAGAAGAAGAAGAAGAAGAAGAAGAAGAAGAAGAAGAAGAAGAAGAAGAAGAAGAAGAAGAAGAAGAAGAAGAAGAAGAAGAAGAAGAAGAAGAAGAAGAAGAAGAAGAAGAAGAAGAAGAAGAAGAAGAAGAAGAAGAAGAAGAAGAAGAAGAAATCATTTGCCCTTACTTTGTAGTAAAAGCTTATGCAAAGTTCATGGTGAACTCCATTTGAGTGCCTGCTGCAAATAATTTTGATTTAAGCAAGCAGGCAAAGGGAAAAACACCAATGCAAAATGCAAAATTGAACCAAGCACAGCTTCTTTTTTTCTTGCTCATTACATTGTGTCTTGCATGCATCATTAATTCTTGGTGTATTATCTGAATGTTATTGTTCATATTCAGAAATAGACTATAGTGCTAAATCACAGTCTAAATAGAAGGGAAAAATAAGCTTGTTATCTAGATTCTTCATTCACTGGAAGATTTACAGAAAAAAAGGTGCATCTTGGATATAAGACATTACAGTGTGCTATCGATGAATGGGGCTCGATTTACTGCTAGTAATTATCCTAGACTTCCAATTAACTTTTCTATTCTGGCCATTATTCTGAACAGGGACCTAGATTTTCTCCTTGAGAAAGCTTGACATGGTAGGACTTTGCAAGCATCTGAAGAGATATCACAAAGAAGAAAGTAAGACCTGTTCTGTCTAGTCTTAGAAAGAATAATGATCTTAAACTATTGAAATGCAGATTTTGATTGTTAGGAGAAAGGACAATGTCAATAGTAGTTCAACAGTATGACCACTGATTTTGTTGAACATAATTAAGAAGAAGTTAGGTAGGCATTTGTTTTAGAAATATTTTAATTTGCATTAATTTACAGCAAGCAGGGGGCGGCGGTGAATCTTAGCTCTAGAATGTTATGATTTTAATCATAATTTAATTTCTCACAACTTCTAATATAGGGCTCCTTCACACCATTGTGGGAAATTAAAAGGGCAGCTAGATCAACCACTAGTCAGAATATTATTACTTCTATTGTAGTGTAGGTGCATCCAGGCCAAGCACTGAAGAGAAATTCTATAGGAAAATATTACCTCCAGGATCCTTCTAGGAAATGAGTTTTGATAAACTAAATTCCAGTCCTCTTTGGGTGAAGCAGGCCTGTCTACACAGTAATATCCCTAAATGTGGGAACTGACAATTGTGGCTTTATGACTACATGTGATCCTTGATCTAATTTCACAATTCATCCAGAGAAGAGCTCACTGTAGCTTCTTTTTCTCTCTTCCATTGCCTGGAAGAGAGAAAAAGATAGAAAAGAAGCCCGAATAAACAAGAGGAATCATAGAAGAAGCAAACAGGAGATTTTGGGGTGACCAGAAAGAATTGGTGTCCTTATTCACATGCTCCAGATAGATTTCCCCCTGATAGAATGTTTCCTTCAGTATAATAAAAAGATGAAATGATATCTCCTTCTGCACTGCACCCATATTGCTACCCATGAATGGCAACAATTCAAAATAAGGAAAATATCACTTATAAAAGAATATTAGGTATTTTGAAGTTGTTATTAAAGGAGTGAAGTCTAAATATTTTTCATTGTTTTCTTTAATAATAAAATCTGCTATTATATATATATTATAGACACAATAATCCACGATGCTCTTTCACTAAAGGCTCATAAGAAGCTAAAAAAGGGAAAAAATGAATTGTACATTTTGTCATTTCAGTGCAATAGAAACCATTTAACAACATTGTTATTTAGAAGCATAGGGTAGTGCAACATTTATTATCTGTCAATTCCGAGATTGTATTACCTAGCCACATACTCACTCCAACCCTTCAGGGCAGTCAAACATGGAAAGAGGAAACTCATACCATCTAGACATTAAATAAATCAATAAAGCACCGACATATATATGCTTTATTAGCATCTTTTGCCAGTTATTCTTCTGAGATAAAAAGAGAGTTGTGTATTAAGAAGGATGTGTTGGACTTGATTCCAGAGGCCTAGGTTCAAATATTATAACAGTGTTGTAGAAATTTAAGTTTGACAGAATAACAGAGCTGGAAGGGACCTTAGAGATCTTCTAGCCCAACCCACTACACAAACAGGAGACCCTATACTATTTCAGACAAGTGGCTATCCAGTCTCTTTTTAAAATCCTCCTGTGACAGAGCATCCACAACTTCTGAAGGCAAGCCAATCCACTGGTTAATTGTTCTCACTGTTAAGAAATTTCTCATTAGTTCTAAGTTGCTTCTTTCCTTGATTAGTTTCCATCCATTGTTTCTTGTCTTGACTTCTGGTGCTTTGGAAAACACATTGACCCCCCCTCTTTTTTGTGGCAGCCCCTCAAATATTGGAACACCACTATCATGTTTCCTCTAGTTCTTTTTTCATTAGACTAGACAAACCCAATTCCTGCAACCATTCTTCATATGTTTTAGCCTCCAGCCCTCTAATCATCTAATCATTTTCTGCAAACAAAAATGGTATATCTTCTATTTTAGCCATCCAGAGATACAATGGAGTGGTGTCAGAGGAGGAGGAGGAGGAGGAGGAAGAAGAAGAAGAGGAGGAGGAGGAGGAGGAGGAGGAGAAGGAGAAGGAGAAAGAGAAGGAGAAGGAGGAGGAAGAGGAAGAGGAAGAGGAAGAGGAAGAGGAGAAAAAGGAGGAGGAAGAGGAAGAGGAGGAGAAAAAGGAGGAGGAAGAAGGAGAAGGAGAAGGAGAAGGAGAAGAAGAAGAAGAAGAAGAAGAAGAAGAAGAAGAAGAAGAAGAAGAAGAAGAAGAAGAAGAAGAAGAAGAAGAAGAAGAAGAAGAAGAAGAAGAAGAAGAAGAAGAAGAAGAAGAAGAAGAAGAAGAAGAAGAGGAGGAGGAGGAGGAGGAGGAGGAGAAAGTTAGGGTATGTCATGGCCTTACTCTGTTATTTTTTTCCTTTTCTTTTAAAAAGAACCTTTTCTTTTTAAAAGTTCCTAATCTACTTCCTCTTTTTTCCTTTCTTTTCTAGCCCACAACCCTGGATTTTGACAGTAATCGCTTATCCAACTGTAAATTGGATTTCCCTCTACTTAGCTTCCTTAAATTGTTCAAGTTCAGCTGGGTGCTGTTACTTACTATGACCTATCTATAAAGGGACACTGGAAATGAGAGGGGGAAAAGTTATTTTAAAATATACTGGGGGGGGGGAAGCACCTTTGAGACAATTATGACTGGATGACTGAGAATCTCCATAGATATTCACTTATATAAACAACTTGCCCTAAATGCTTTCCAATGCCTAATTATATCTGTTGAGAAGAACACATGATTGCTGAATTTTACTGTCATAGCAATAATCCTGCCTACTAGGGGAAGGAGAAATCCTTTCTATGATGAACAGCTTTCTTACAGGGGGAAGGAATTATTTAACTCACTGACAGAGGTTTTTGTTTCAAAAGGGCTCTCCTAATAGTCATCTGGAGAAAACACTGATTGGCTCACAGTCTTTTCTGCTTGTTTTCATTTCCGCTATTGGCAAGAATTTACACAGTTTCATAGTTGACCTCCAAAGGGAGATTGGGGAAGTAACATTAAATGTGTTGTCAAAACATCCTCTAAACCACCATAGAAAGATGCTAATTTGGGATGTTTAGCTATCAGCCTTCTCAATTCAAGTACCTTGTTTATCTTATCTCTGCAAACTCTTTCTATTTCTCATGTGTAAGATTCAGTGTTGTGGGATATATAACCAAATAAACTTGTTACTGGTTTCATACTCGAGGAATATCTATTGTTCTGGGTTCAGCTTCAGGACATGTAAAGATACAAAAGTAGGAGCTATCTGCAACTCATTAAAGCAGTTGAGTCTGCATTCAATATGCAGTAATTGGAGTACTGTTATGGCTGATTTACAAAATTGGAGCTAAATGCTGCATTCAGCTCCCTACTCTTTCCAAGTATCTTTTCCAAATAAAAAATGAAGTATTACTTAGGCATAGTTTGAAACTTTGCATAGTGTAAAATGAAATTATTTAAAGAATGCCCAGCTATTCAGTGGGATACCTATCTGTCCATAAAAACTCACTGTTTTTGAAAGCTTTATTCCTAAACAAACAGTAGAACAGTACTTGTGGTGCTGTATCAACACCCAACAAGACAATTGGACCGACCTGTTACCGTTTGCTTTGACCCTAATCCCAGATGAACCACCTTTGCTGGATGATCATTTTATTGAGAAGTCCTACTGCAGGAGGGTGCCTCATGAATCTTCTCAGCACTCATAACCTTAAGGAAACACCAGCACTTTCCAGGTATCTCTTGAAAACCTCTCTTTTCACTGAGGCCATCCTTGCATAACTGTAGGCTGAATGGATTTTATTTCTGTTATAGATCCTTTCTCCTTTCCTTTGCTATGTTTGTGTGTGTTTTCATTTATATATTCATCATAAATACATGCCAGTTCCCAAGTGTCCAAATTTTGATCACGTGTCCAGAGGGATGCTGCAATAGTCCTAAGTGTGAAAAAAGAATCATAAGCCTTTTTTTTTCTGGGTCATTGCAACTTTGAAAGGTCACTAAATTGGATAAATGGCCTAAATATTATTACATAGAATCCTTACTCTATTCTTATGAATCCATGTATTTTAAAATGTAACCTATAATTTACATATAATTTACATATAATTTTTTGAATTCCTCAAACCTTACAAAATTGACTACATACTTCCATCGTACACATATCATATATTAAGTGCTCCTTCTATATAATTTTATCCATTTTCTCTATGCCATATGCTAAACAAATAAATATGTAAAAATGAGCATGATTTTAACTATTAAACAATAGTTTCTCAAATCTGGGCAACTGCTAGATCAGGGGTCCTCAACCTTGGCCACTTTAAGACTTGTGGACTTCAACTCCCAGAATTCCTCAGCCAGCTTAAAGTCTTAAAGTGGCCAAGGTTGAGGACCCCTGTGCTAGATGGACTTCAGCACCCAGAATTCCCAACAATTCAGACCAGACTAGATTCCAGATTCTTTCTGCATTAAGAAAATCACCATAACCTGATATTTTCCCAGTTGAAAATACAAGTTCTAATGGGCATATAAGACGACAATGTCAAGTCATTCCTTTTCTCTAATCTTTCTCTCAGTAAGGCATATGGTCTAATCTGCCTTATGAAAACTTCCATTTATTTTCAAAATCATAGACCTTTATAACTAATTTCCTGTGCTAAACTATAATTACTTTAATTCTCCTTTGCTGAAGAGAATTTGAAAACAGGACTCCTTTAGAACAAAATTAACTTGTATAATGAGAGAGGAGATAAATCATATTAGCGTAATTAAAGTATATTAACATTTTTGTTGCATATGAATAAAAAAGTCAGACACAATGAAAGCAGGTTTCTCATAAAAAGACAATTTATGGAGATTTATGAAGATTTTAGGAACTTGCAAAATTTCATTATTTAACATCTCTATTAAGATCTTTACAAGCATGCATAATGAAAGGCCTAATAAAAAGACTTAATAAATGGACTTGTATTTAAAGTCACATTGATTTCAAAGCAGGGAAAAGATCAAAAGGTTAATTTAGAAGAAGCGGATAATCAGCAATTAATGACAAATATTTTGGAAAGTTCTGCCAAGTTTGCAAAAAACAAACAATCATAGGACACAATCATGTTGCTTTGGAGATAATCATACAATTACAGCGAAGTGTTTCAAATATTTTTTGGAAATTGTTTTGAGAAAAAATAGTGTTCTCAAATATTTTTTAATTGATTGCCTTTGTTTCTTCTATGTAAATTACATATCACCACTTTAAAAGGGAGATACTTAAAATGCCAATGGAATATCCCAATTTATAATTGCTTTTCTTTTTTAATTTAACTCAGTTCATTTTCTTTGCGCAATAATACGATGCAGAAACTAACAAAACATGGTAATGTTTTGTAATTATGAATATCAATTATGAATATTTGTCCCTATCAATTTGCTAAAGAAAAGCAAATTTACTTATTTTGATTTTTTCCCCTAAATGTTGTTTCCCCAACCCTTAAGTTTGGCTTCTGTCAATTGAACATCTGGTTGCATTTTTTAATGCAATCAGCAAAAGTCCCTGTATGTTTCGATGGGTTTATTTTCTCAACATGTACATTTTTCTGTGTGGTTTCCTTATCACATATGGTTACTTTCCAAGAAATATCCTCAAACAGACTGTATCTGCTTGTCTTTCTTATAACATACACAATGCTTTTTTCTTAAAAAAAAAAAAAAAAAAAAAAAAAGGGTGCTGGAACTCACACACGTCATACAACCCACATTGCCTGCCCTACAAGGTTCCATCCAAAAAAGGTGCCGAAACTCCGTTCTGGGCATTCTATGAGAAAAAAAGCCCTGAACATACATATTTTGGGGGCACATTTCTTATTTTGTCTTCATTCTTTATAAAGTAACAAATTGCATCAGTCTATAGATGTAGGTATTGTTGAAAAATTACACACTCCCAGCCTCTCTCTGCATTCAGATCAAAGCAAGCACATATACCATTCACTTCAGCTAGCAAAAAATATTGCTTGATCCTTATTTATTAAAATTCAACTATAAAATAACTATCTGAAAATTGGAATGAAAGGCAAGCAAAAATAGGCACAGCAAGAAACATAGGAAGCAAGAGATAAAAAATGCAGATAAGTTAATATCTATGATTTACATTATCTACCTTTCTATATCTGTTTATTAAAAGTCACAGAACATTTCCAAACCACTGGAAACAATGTTATGGGAAATCAGCATAAGCAGTCCCAAAGGGACTTCCCTTTTAAGCAGACAGTAGTGAAATGAAGGAACGTAGACCATGAAGTGATCCTTCCTCATTCCATACCATTAAAAAAATAACTGATGGAGAGAGATGGATATCAGGACACATGCTGATTCTTGCATTGGTGATAATGATGCCTAGTTGGGTAGTGGAATATCTACAATCAAACAATCAAAAACAGAGAGCACCAAGGAATCCACAATTCAACCTGAGCTACAGATATAGGCTGTAGTAACCTTGCAACCACAAATGAGCCCAAAATTTAGGTTGCTAAGTGAGAAATGTGTTAAATGAGTTTTGTCCCATTTTACAACTTTTCTTGCCCTAGTTGTTAATTGAATCACTGAGTTAGTAATATGGTTGCTAAGTGACTCTGACTTCCCCATTGACTTTGCTTGTCAGAAGTTCGCAAAAGGTAAATCACATGACCCTGGGACACTGCAACCGTCATAAATGTGAGTCAGTTGTCAAGGATCCAAATGTAAATCATGTGATCATCGGAATGCTACAATGGTCATAAGGGTGAAAAATGTCCATAAGTCACTTTTTCAAGACCATTGTAACCTTACAACAGTTACTAAGAGAACTGTTGTAAGTCAAGACTATGTTTAGTTTCTTCTGTTGGAGTTTCTTACTGTAACTGTTGTAGGTGGAATACCTTTCTAATAACAGAAAACAGCAGGTTCCCTGTCTCCATACCATTTAAACATACACTGAGTTTCACATACATATTGCATGTCCATTTTATTTCCCCAAGGCTGCTTTGTTGTGAAAAAGAGAGTGAGCTGGCTAAGGGCTTCCTCTACCTTTTGTGGGGAAGACTTTTTGACAGATGGACGTGGCTCAGAGAGCTGCTAATGAAAGAAACGGTGCTATACCTTTAGGTTACCATTTCAGAACTTGAGTGGTACTAATTAAAGACACCAAACACTCTGTTATTTTTATTTTTCTGGTCTATAAACTTCTTGAGGTCTCCTAGTTAATGACTTGGATTAAATTATTTTGAAAAAGAGAAGCCTGTCCTTGAACAACTTCACCAAAGACTGAGAGAATACTTTCCAGGGAAGAATGGATTCATTTGCACTTGGTGATAATAATAATAATAATAATAATAATAATAATAATAATAATAATAATAATAATAATAATAATAATAATAATAATAATAATAATAGTAAAGTTGGAAGGGACCTTGAAGGTCATCTAGTCCAACCCCCTGCTCAGGCAGGAAACCCTATACCATTTCGGACAAATGGCTGTCCAGTCTCTTCTTAAAAACTTCCAGTGTTGGAGCATTCACCGCTTCTGGAGGCAGGTTGTTCCACTGGTTAATTGTTCTCACTGTCAGGAAGTTTCTCCTTAGTTCTAGATTGCTTTTCTCCTTGATTAGTTTCCACCCGTTGCTTCTTGTCCTGCCTTCAGGCGCTTTGGAGAATAGCTTGACTCCCTCTTCTTTATGGCAACCCCTGAGATATTGGAACACTGCTATCATGTCCCCCCTCGTCCTTCTCTTCATTAAACTAGACATACCCAATTCCAGCAGCCGTTCCTTATATGCTTTAGCCTCCAGTCCTGTGCATCCATATTCTGTATCTCGAGCCTAAGAGTGAAAAACTAACTTTGCTTTCATTATGGGAAGGGTCTGCCATGGTTCTGAAGAGGATCTGCATTTACAAAAGAGATTTTGGCAGTTCTTTTTCCCACAGAAGAGGCTATGAAATTAGGAAAAGAGCAAAAAAACATGTCATAGCTACAGATAGTTCTCTAGTTACAACTGTAATTAAATCCAGAAATATGGTTATAACTCATGGTGATTGTTAAATGGGTCACCATGTGATTACAACTGATTTTATGACTTTTTCTGCAGCAGTTATTAAGTGAATACCACAGTTGTTAAGTGAACCCATTTTTCCCCAGTGGCTATTCTTTCGCTGGAAACTGGAAGTAAATGCCAGAAACTGGCAAAAACTCCCCAAAATAAGTCATGTGACCACAGGATGCTGCAATTAACCATAAATGTAAGGTGTTTGCCAAGCACCCAAGATGCAATCATGTTGATCATGAAGGAGGAAGGTGATTCAAAATGGTCTTGCATGTCAGACCCCTATTTCTTCAGGGTGGCTATTTGGTTTCTGTCTAATCGACATGGAGTTAATAGAAAAGGAGTTCCATGGGTATACAAAATAACCAAAACAAGGACAAAAGAATTGCATCCATTCAATGCAATTCTGAGAATAGAAAGTTTGATACTGATCCCGTGCTGTAGAAGTAATGCCTATATGAAACTTAACAAAGGTGATATTTATTGATAGGACTGGATGCCATATGATAACAGAATAAGAGATGGATGGGGCTTTGGAGGTCTTCTAATCCAACCCCCTGCTCAAGCAGGAAATCCTATACTATTTCAGACAAATGGTTCTCCAATCTCTTTCAGTGCTGGGGCCAAATTGTTCCATTGATTACAGTAATTGTTCTCATTCTCAGGGAATTTCTCCTTAATTCTCCTTAATTCTGATAAATCCATCCAGAAGAAGCTCCTCAATGGCTACTCATTAGGATTTCTGTGTTATAAGGCAACATGCCTAACCCTAATCCTAATCCTTTGTCTTGGAGATCAAGTTGCCTTAAGGCCATAAAATTGGAATAGTAAGACTGGAAGCAGCAGGCTTTGTCCAACTTGACAGATTCACTATCTTATGTTCTTAGGACTTAATTTTCAAGAAGGAACATTTTAACCTGGTCTTCAACTGTCCTTTCAGGGACAAAAACCTGTGTCCTAAAGGCAGGGGCATCTAAGGAGAGGTCAAAAAAGTCAGGATGGTGCTGATAGCAGCATGAGTGCTCTATGCACGAAAACGGAAAGATGCCTTAATTTTCACAATGGATGATTTGCTGCAAAGATGATGGAGTTAGCAGACATGGTTAAATTGACTGCTTTGATTAAGGAAAAGAATCTGATTAATTTTGTTCTTTCTTGGAAACCACTTTTGGACTTTGTGCTTGAAGTGGAAAAAAAATGAAACTTTAATTCTGGGTTTTGCTATAGCCAGCAATCAAAGTCCCAAACTTTGTTTACATCCATTGTCTTGCAGCTGACAAAATGATGAACTATTTAGAGCATAATTTGGATCCCTGTACTCGAAATTATGCTAATAAATACTGAAAATTCTCTATTTTCTAACATAACTACTTCTCTGTGGTATTTAGTGGCAGTTGGGACTTTATTTTCACTCCTGAGTAGGGTTCTTATAACATCTGTAAAGGCATAAGGACACCAGGTTGTTTACATAAAAAGAGAGAATCTTAACTACTACCTTTGTGAATAGTCCTGTAGCCTTGTGTGTTTGAAACATATTAATCCCCCATGTGTTTTCTTGATTTTCATTCTTTGGAACAAATTTGAACAACATTTTTGTATGTGAACCATGAAAGAATGATAGGCAAAGCTTTATTTGGAATCTCATTTGGTTGAGGTATGTCACGTTTCAAAATTAGAGTAATTTGTCTTTCCTTTAATCCATCTGGGACAAAGTTCATCATTTTGTCAGGGTGTATCTTCCAGTCATGATTCTAGAGAGCTGCTCTGCTTTATTATTTTGGGTGTCTTTGGGGTCTTTTTTTTTTTAATTTCAAAACCAAAGCTATAACATGTCCCAGTATTTAACAAACCCTTGTTAGCTTGGCACAAGGGTGCCCTCTAGTGATGGCCATCTTACTATTTTCTTGCTGCCTAGTGGAGTGAGTTTTTAAAGGATACAAAATGGCTGCCGTCTTTTGCTAGAACTTTTTGGTTCTAAATTGATGCTTTGTCCTTTTCTAAAAAAAAAAAATGTTCCAAGAAAACAAACACAAGCAGTACAATTAGAAACACATTTGACTGTGGCATTTATTTTACTTTTAAAAAAAAATTCTACACCACCCAACAATTTAAACTTCTGGCTAGTTTTCAATAAAAACAGATGTAAAGAGATTGTACTGGCCTCTTATTTGTCTCAAACTGGTCTGTAGCTACTAAGCTGAGGGGAAATCCTTATGCACATAAGAGGATTACAGTACAAATTGAAAGCATCCTTTATGTATATATAACTAATTATAGATTTTGAAAACTGTTATTAGTAACAGCAAATAGTAAAAATTAATATATTACAAGGTTGAGTTCAGGAATTTAACAGAAATGGGTCAAGTGAAAATTTTAGCTTCCAAGGGGTTAGCTTTTGGCTGTGCCAAGATCGTTCGGCAGCAGAGAATCTAATTTCTAATATAACAAGGAGAATAAATATTTTAGCCAGCTGGAAAGAAAGGGATTTATTTAGACCTTGTGAATGACACTGTTTAGGATGGTAAATCTGGGAAAGGACATTACTTAATTAAAAGAAATATCTTTACTTTGCCTTTTAATGATTTGTAATACTAAAAAAGTATTCAACACAAGTATTATCCACTGAATAAAGCCTTAAAATCAGGTGGCTTTTGTGTTTGTTTGCACATCTGATATACTTGATTTTTTTTTAATTTGTGGAATAAACTAAGCCATTTAAGGCAGCAGGGGTGAAATCTATCCATTCACCCTGATCCAAAACTGATAAAATGTCTCAGAGAAGAGGAATGTTGTAATCTGAGATAATGGGCTGCAAATCTCCATTCTGAGCTGAAAGAGCTTTGCAGAAACACAATAAATTCACCTGAGGGAGCACCCAAGGTTATCATGACCTCAGTCTGGGTATGATCATTTTAACCTTTTGTCATGAACATTTTATATTCCTATATCTTTTCTTTGTTACTTTGCTACTTTTGCACTATTGCATCATCTAGGACAGTGGTTCTCAACCTTTTTAATGCCGCGACCCCCAACCAGTCGTAAGTCGAGGACTAAATCGGTCGTAAGTCAAGGACTAAACCGGTCGTAAGTCGAGGACTAAACCGGTCGTAAGTCGAGGACTACCCAACCGGTCGTAAGTCGAGGACTTTCCCTGCCCGGGAGCGCTGCGCATGCATGGTTCCGCCCCCAGCTCAAGGGAGGTAAGGCACCCGCCGGAAAAGGGGAAAAAAATGGCGGACAGCCTTGCTTGGCGACCCCCGTGAAATGGTCGATCGACCCCAAATGGGGTCCCGACCCATAGGTTGAGAACCGCTGATCTAGGACAGTGGTTCTCAACCTTTTTAATGCCGTGACCCCAACCGGTCGTAAGTCGAGGACTACACCGGTCNGCCTTGCTTGGCGACCCCCGTGAAATGGTCGATCGACCCCAAATGGGGTCCCGACCCATAGGTTGAGAACCGCTGATCTAGGACAGTGGTTCTCAACCTTTTTAATGCCGTGACCCCAACCGGTCGTAAGTCGAGGACTAAACCGGTCGTAAGTCGAGGACTAAACCGGTCGTAAGTTGAGGACTAAACTGGTCGTAAGTCGAGGACTACCCAACCGGTCGTAAGTCGAGGACTTTTCCTGCCCGGGAACACCGTGCATGCGTGGTTCCGTCCCCTGCGCCGGCCAAGGCATAGCTGGCAAGCAGCAGAGATGGAGCAGGCCAACCACCAGCTGGCCCAGCCCAAGGGAGGTAAAGCACCCGCCGGAAAAGGGTAAAAAAATGGCGGACAAAAAAAATGGCGGACAGCCTTGCTTGGCGACCCCCATGAAATGGTCGATCGACCCCAAATGGGGTCCCGACCCACAGGTTGAGAACCACTGATCTAGGAAGAAAAGCCCCTTCTTATTTCCTTTTGTTTTATTCATCATCACCTTAGTTTTAAAAAGGACAAGGCTAACTCTATATTTTCCTCCTAAATTTATTTTCTTGCTTTTCCCATTATTCCCATGCACCTTCAGCACTATAGACCTTTTCCCAATGTTAAATTAGCCTTTACCTGTCCTCAAGCATGACTTGGAGAACCAGATTTGATGTTGTGGTTAAGAAAACAAGAGACTATGAATTTTAATTCTGCCTGGATGACCTTGTGCCAGTCTATTTCTCTCAGCCCTAGGAAGGAGGCAATGGCAACCTATTTCTGAAAACCCTTGCTAAGAAAACTGAAGGAACTTTTCCAGGCAGTTTCCAAGGACTGGACATGATTGAACAGAAAAGGGGTATTGTGGGGGGGAGGGGAAGCCTGCCTTGTATATAATTCTTCCTGTGCACATTCAGGACTTTGCTAAGTGCCTAGACCTCAGAAAGTACTTCTTAATCCATCTTAATAACTCAGCCTCTTGACCACTAAATCTCATCATTAGGAAGATCCTTTTCTCCTTGTTTCTAAGATCTCTATTCCTTTATTTCTAGTATCCTAATGCTTTCAAGCTTACTTAGGTACCAAAGATGTATAACAATTTGTAGCAGAGTGCTTTAAAGAGAGGGGTATAGCAAAGTAAAAAGGGAGGGATAGCAGTGATATATTTCTCCAATTCCAGAATTTAAAATAAAGTGCCTTTCCCTTTTTCCATTTTCAGATTTGCTTAGCAGTTCCCCCATTGTTTGTATCACACCATTAATGTTTTTTTTCCAGTCTCCTGCTTCCACATTAAATAAAATAGAAAATATTTACATAGACTTATCATCTATAAATTGGTCTATTTTTTTTCTTTATAACCTTTTAAGCCACCATATCCATCATCAAGTATCCCTCTCCAATTCCTTCCTTCCTTCCTTCCTTCCTTCCTTCCTTCCTTCCTTCCTTCCTTCCTTCCTTCCTTCCTTCCTTCCTTCCTTCCTTTCTCCATCTCTCTTTTGTTTTGCAGGTGACTGGTTAGTTGACTGATGGGAAAAATTTTTTTGAGAAAATAAAATGGATCCGCAAAATCTTTAAATAAAGGAATTTATTATCCTAGTTAAATGTCTAGCTTAATAAATAATGAGGTTAGAAATATGCTTCCTGATGTATGGGACTTTCCCACCTACTGCATTAATGTGTGTAGGAGGAGGGAAAAAATAACAATCAGGAACTCATCTCAGATACCCAGGTGATGAGTACGTCCTTGCAATCTTGTTTCTGCTTATCCTTGCAGACTCTTAAATTGCTCTGAAGTCACCAGCATTTTTGAAAGCAGGGCACACTGATTCCCTCATTATATTAGCAAATGGCAAGTTAAGCAAATTTCTGAACTCCTTTCAAACTCCAGAGCCTGCTCAGAAGTGATAAGCGGAGACAACATATTTGACTCTTCAGGCTTTTGTATTAAGATGGTCTTTGGCAAAATGCATTTCTCTCTCTCTCTCTCTCTCTCTCCCCCCCCCCCCCCCCCCCCCCCCCCCCCCCCCCGTGTGGTGTGTATGTAAGAGAGTGCTGTCCTTCGCCCCACACACTTCTATTTCTAAAAAGAAAAGAGGAAGAGAACATCTATAGATTTTGATTCATCCTCCAAGTGTGTTTACTCTTTTCTTTTTCCATTCTCCATCCAGTCTGCTCAACAGACTTTTACCACATAAAAATATCCTAACGTCAGGTGTTCTTATCTAAGGGACCCCAGAGAAAATTTGAAAAGGGGGTTTTCAAATTCCAAAGGAATATGATTGCTGATTAGAAATAAAACCACTCATCAAAGCTCCAGAAGGGGGGGTGAGGAGAACATAAATCATATTTCCAAGCAAGCTACACAGTGATATGGCTATCTGATTAGCCAGAATTTCTTGTTAAACCTATTTGCTAGATGAATAAATGTTATTTGCATATAGTTTACATATTAACCTTGACAAAAAAAGAAGCATCACCCACTCTCAATTTTAGTGGCTTCCATTCTGGCTGGGATTCCATGTTAATCATTTGCAAAGGGATGACACTGATGTTGGATAAGGGAAAAAAAATCACAGAATGAGTTAGTCTTTCTTCACATTTGGTACTTGGAGAGATGAGATTGGAAACCACAAGGCTGGAAAGAAGTATGGGAAGGATAGTCAAGATAATTAAAGCTGATAGAGAGGACTGTTGGCTTGAAACAGGGGTAAAAGAACCCACCTACATTAGAATTGAACAGCCCTTTCTCAACAAATGGGGAAGAATATAACACCACCTATCTCCTATCTATAACAGCAGTTCCAAGAAGATTCCATAACCTTTGATTCAGATAACCCTGAGGACACCGATAAACCTATCTTTCATTCCTCCACCATCCACATGAAACTTCTTGGATGGGAAACAAAATGTATTAGTTCTATTCTTCATCAAGAAAAAAACAGTCAGGTTGCCTTTTGAAAATCATCTTTGAGATGAATAGAATAGAATAGAATAGAATAGAATAGAATAGAATAGAATAGAATAGAATAGAATAGAATAGAATAGATAATTTTATTGTCACTTTAAATGTACACCAATCAGCATACATAAAATGAAATTCTGTTGCATTCAGCTCTCAAAGGGTAACCACCTACAATGTATAATACATAAACATGATAAAAATTATGCATATACCCGCATACGCATACATATATGATACAGAGAAACAACACAGTCTAGTTTGGATGTATACATATACATGGCAAGAAAAGGGAATCCTATGAATTTACAAGAAGGCATAAAGAACAAAGCTGTTACAGAATCTAGTAGTCCTTCTAGAAATACTTCAAAACTTCCTCCCAGACCTTGAAGTGGGTGTGTCGGGTCTCTAACAATGCTTCAAGCTCTAAGCGCATAGAGCTTGTGAGCAATACCTTGAATAACAGGAAAAGAGTTTCCTATAATCTTCTCTGTATGAACCTTCTGTCTGAGGCACTGCTACCACAGTGATGCAGTTTGTTAAAATACTCTCAATAGTGATTCTGTAAAAAGTGGCCAGGACAGAAGGAGAAAGATGTGCTTTCCTCATCCAACGCAGGAAATGCAGATGCTGGTTTACACGCTTCACTAAGGATGAGGTGTGGAGAGACCAATTCAGATTGTTAGTTTTCTGCTTAATGCTGTGGGGCACTTCTACAGCTGCAGCCTTGATACTGAGTGGAATATGACTATGCTGGCTCTTTCTAACTATGACCTGGATGAGCGAGAATCTCCATAGGCAATCAAAGCCGAAGAATTCCATTGCAGGGAAAAGTTTCACTGTTTGTGTCTTTTCAGTTTAGGGATAAACAGAAGTGCTATTCATCATAGAGGCTATGATTAAATATTTATATTACGTGAGGTTTAGAAAAATGGGCCAAGAACTTAAGAAGATGGCTGACTGTTAGAAAAAAAAGAAAAATATCCAGAAAACATACAGATTGGGCAGAGCTTCAATCACACTCTCATTTTGACTTTTTTGACCTCACCTTGCAGACATTACTATTAAAAGTATAGAAATTACAACAATATTTAACACTTTGATAGGGCCATTAGGAAATGCAGGATGAGCAGGTATATCTTTAGCTGTTTTCTAAACACCCACTTTGCAAAACTGTGTCTAGATATCCTTCTTAGCCTCTACTATAAAATGCTTCCTATTGCAAGCTAGGAGAAAGAAAAACCCAGTTATTGAATGCATAAGAGCCCTGGTTCAGACTCCTTAGCCATTACAAGCAAAGGGTCCCTTGACCTCTGTTCCAAAAGATATTTCGACAGGTTTTATCTGCAAATAAAATGTCTCCCACAATATTAGCTCTGCGAGAAGATTGCTGACTCGACACGAAGTCTGATCAAACCCCAAAGCCAGAAATCTTAGCAGTTAGCTAAAGCAGAAACAATAGCAGCTCAAGTGAGAAAGGTGATACTCATGCCTACACCTGCCCAGCCATTAAATCTTCAGGGTGCCCTTCTGGGGGATGGAAATGCCAAAAGGCTGGTAAAACATAACTTGTAACTTAAGGCGTGCAATAAATTTAAAAAAGAAGGTTGGAACTGATCTGAAAGGTGAAGAGAACTTAAAAAAGAAAAGTCTTCCGAGGCCTATATGTTTCAGAATTGTTGGGGAAAATTCTGCACGTTAAGCAAAACCACCTCAGGTTGCCATTAATATACTTTTCCTTTGATAAATTGTACATTTGGTCTTGGTTTGTGAACTTAGTAGAAAAGGTGAAAGACGATTTTAAACCTTCTTACAATGAAGAATGGAAACTACTTTTAAAATTAGACATTTATATGGCCCCATTTGCGAGAAGCAATTGAGTGGAGGAAGGGACACCACCTCCTTTAACTTATCAGGGAGAACTGACCCATTCAAAACAGGCCACTGCTTTGTAGTCTCCAGATATTTGCAGCCTGGTAATATTTTAATAGTTTTGCACTAAATCAGCTTTGTTCTTGGTATCTTGAACTTCTATGGCTATCCAGCTCTCTCATGTAATTTTACAAATTCCTGCAACATGACATTTTGAATTTTTGTGTGCATGTGTGCATAGGAAAGAAAAAGAGTAAGGATATAGTATTCATGCAGCATTAAAATTACAATGTCCATGATACAATTAATCATGAAGCTCAGTTGTGCATGTAAATAGTAGATCCCCACTATGATTAGTAGGTTTTTGCTTGCATAGTGTTTCCACCTCAGAAGTATAGGTAATCTTCAAGTTAAAACCATAAAAGAACCTGTACCAAAGTTGCTTTTTCAAAAGGCAACTGGATTTTCGTTGTTTTTCCTTGAAGACAAGTTGCTTCTCATCCGTCTTCAAGGAAAAACAAAGAAAGTCCAGTTGGCTTTTAAAAAAGCACCTTTGGGACAACGATGACCTGGATGACTGAGAATTTCCATAGACAAAATAGAACCATAATGGTCATAGTCATAACAATTGTAAAATGGGCTAATCATGTTTTTATTTTTTTAGCTGCACTCGTAAAATCAACTCCCTAGTCACTAAGCAAACACCACAGTTATTATCACTTATGGTGTGGTGTTGCAAAACCATCATAAAATGCAGTCATGTGACTGTGAGACACTGCAAAGAGACATTTGTCCGTGTTGCTGAACATCTGATGTGTGGTTATATAACTACAGAGCTGTGGGCGAGGGCAACACTCAGAACTTCAGATCCAGTTCCTAAATCCCATTTTTAGATACGTTGTAAGTTTAAATAGCCACTGAGCAACCATTTGTAAGTCCATTGTACCTGCATTTGTATGAAAGAAAACTCTAACCCACTGACTTGTTTTACATTAATATATTTAATATTTACATAAAGAGATTTTTATAGAATCAAAACTAACTATCCTTGGGGAAAAGATGAACAAGGTTAGCCACCATTAAAAGACAGCTTTGTTTTCCACCAAGTTTTGTTCTTTGAAATTCAGGAAACTGAACTGAAAATGCAAGAGATTATAAACGTCAGAAAAACTGCAGAATAATCCCTTCCCAATTTGGCTGGCATTATTTCAAAGGTATATCTATGTCTAATTTATTTGTTTAAAAAGAAACGCATCCTCCCTCTTCAAAAGCAAGTTTTCCCAGGGCAGTTTATTATAACATTATAATATAAAATGTAAATCAAAAATACATCTAAAATATTGGATAATACAGAGATAAACTCAAAAGCAATGAATTGGGGGAAAAAATCTGTACGTAGCAAAATTGTTTAAGTATTCAAGCATTCCAGTTACTGAGGTTCGGTGGTTGATTTAATTTTAAAGGTCCCTCTCTCATGCTCCCCCTCCACGATCAGCTGTTCAGGCTTTCAAAGCAAAGACTACAAAATGCCATCACCACCTGTTTCCTGGGTGTCAAGATTACGTTCAGGTAGTTAAACCAAATGCAATAAATTGGATGGTCTTGGGAAGATCCACTGAGATTAGAGGGGATTTGAAAAGCAAAAAATGGAGGATGGAGAAATAATAATATGGCTACTTCAAATATGCAAGGCAGCTGAAGCAGAGATATCAGTTAATAGGGCTTTACCTCCAGAAAAGTAACGACAAGCTAAATATGATTTTTTCCTCCCTGAAATAACATCCAGAAAGAAGAACATATTATCAAGACTATTGCTGAAGCTTTTGGAATATAAAATAGTAATTATGCATATGCCAAGTGTGCTGAAATTAACCTTGCTGTCAGAATCAGGTCTATATGTGGTAGTTCCATTTGCCTAGTTGTTTTACTAGTTGCCCTCTACTTACAACAACAATTAGAAGCAGATTTTCAGTTGCTAAACATGGTGGTGAGTGGTGCCCAGTTTTACAACCTTCTTTGCCATGGATGTTAAACAAGTCATTGATGCCATCATTAAGCAAATCCGGCTTCCCCCATTAACTTTGTTTGTTGGAAGTTGTCTGAGATGGTCACAAATGATGATTATATACCCCCCCAGGATACTGCAACCACTGTAAATATATGCCAGCTACCCAAATTTTGACCATGTGACTATAGTGATGCTGCAATGGTTGCAAGTACAGGGACCAATTCTGTCACTTTTGTCAGTACTATTGTGACTTTGAATGATCGCTAAAGAAATAAGTATAATAAGCTTATACTTATTATACCAAAAGATTATGTGCATCAATCTCTGGATGAAGTATTCCATCATTTGTTTTTGAACAAGAGATGAATAGGAACCCATGCTGTTAGTCCATCATTTTAAGATTTGACCAATCAATCAATATCAGAAAGAGATTTCATCATTGCCTTTACCAAATACCTTAAAAATTGGGGTAATGGTATATGAAAATGACCCTAGAAGATAGCAGGAAGATCTGCAGTCTAGCAACAACAATAGCACTTGGGCTTGCATATCGCTTCACAGTGCTTTATAGCCATCTCTAAGTGGTTTACAGAGTCAGCATATTGCCTCTCCAACAATCTGGGCCCTCATTTTACCGACCTTGGAAGGATGGAAGACTGAGTCAACTTTGAGCCGGTCAAGATTAAACTGCCAAATTGCTGGCAGTCGGCAGAATTAGCCTGCAATACTGCATTCTAACCACTATTCCAACACAGCTCTTAGGCTCTAGGCAACATCTGTGATCATCCCAGTCTATTAAGTGACAGCTGACAGTTTGCAGGTGCAGGAGGGTTTCAGAGGGACCTTCTGTCAGGCTGGAAACCATAAATGATACATGGTGAGCTGAACAAGTTAAGTTCCTTATTATTTCACACCTATAGATGAGATTTTGTAGACTGGGCACTTTACTATATGCATTTACATTATACTCTGTGAACTATTAGGGAGAGACTGTCTTCACCCTCTTTCTCTCACACTTAACATCTGGACTTAGTTGCCTCTTACTCCTATGAAATGCACCTCCTCCCTCCTGGAGATCCACTCCTCAATACATCCCCTCACACCTTTCCTAGATTTCTGGAGACTAAAAAGAGAGCAGGAGAGAAAAACTTTGTTTTGCAAGACTGAAGTCAGCTCTTCAGGGCAGTTCAGATAAGAAGAATAACCAGATGAACTAATTCTATTTTATTGTAAGTTTATACTATATCAGCTCTCCCCCTTCTCCCCCCACAAAAAACAACCAAGAACGACAAGTGGAGTTACTTCTGAATAGTTTTATTGTTGTCAGACTGAAGCAACCATCTGCATAACTACAGATATACTCTGTGAACTGCTAGGGAGGGTCTCTCCTTGTCTGTTTTCTTATCATCAGACTTCCAAGTTCTGCTGTTTCTTTGGAGCCCCTCCCTCCCTCCTGTGAATCCAGACTACATGCCACCACACATTGACAGAACAGTTGGCCAAACTGAAAGCTTCTGATATGGGGTCAAAGAGTGTCTCCTGAAGATCTTCTCTTTCATGAGATGAAAGAAAAGGGGGTTGATGGTGGGCATTCTCTGTGGGGACCCTTCTCCATTGGAGTAGCCTACCTACTGAAGCTTCTCCTCTCAGGCCTTCTGGAAACTTGTAAAACCTGGCTCTTCTGCAGGACCTTTGGACAGACTCTGAATGGAGGCACCACCTCCAGGAATGGTTAAATCATTTGCATTAATTGCATGATATCACTGATGCATTCCATAATTGGATTCTGGCACTACATGTCCTTGAAATTCAGGTGGTAAATAAATCCAGTAAATAAATTGCTTGTTTTCAGATGAACACATATTATTTTTCAGTGGCTGAATTCACATAGCATGATAAGCCAAAGTAGCGTTGCTTGTCTCTGGGCACCCATGCTCTGTGCATCCAGCCTCTGAATTTATATTTCATAAGTTTATGGATTATTATATTGTATGATGCCAGCTGATGCACTAATGATTTGAATAGGACATTAAGCAAAAAACACCAACCATTCCTGCTTAGGGTGTTAGCAAGCAGAGGTGGTCCCCAGCTTACAGCCACAACTGGGATCAGAAATTCTGTTGCTAAGCAAGGCAGTTGTTAAGTGAGTCGCATCTGATTTTGTGACCTCTGCAACAGTTGTTAAGGGAATCTCTGCAGTTAAGCGAATCTGGCTTCCTCCATTGACTGCTTGTCAGAAGCAGGTGGGAAGGTAACAAATGATGATCAATGACCCCAGAAGCTGTAACAGTTGTAATTACATGCCAACTGCCAAGAATCCGAACTTTGATCATGTGACTATGAGGGAATTAGTGATGGTACTAAGTGTGAGGACCAGTTGTAAATCACTTTTTTTTTTCAGTATCATTGCAGCTTCCAACAGTTCCCTAAACAAATGGTTGTGAGTCAAGGACTACCACTATTATGCCTATTTATATTTACTGCATCCATGTTAACTATAAGTTTCTTTATTCCTTTTTTATTTTTTATTTTTGCAAAAAGGCAGCAGTGGTGCAAGGATCATAGTGAAACACCTGGTATTTGAGAGAAGAAATCATAAAAAGAAAATGGTCAGAGATTTTCACAAAAGGAAATTTTAACAGGCTCAGCTTGGGCTGATTGAGGCCTCATCCAAAGCTGAGTGCACACACAGCCCCCTTTGCAGACCATCCCTTTGTGACGTCGTGCAATTTGCAAGGTGTTCTTTGAAGCAGTTAGCACCATTTCCCGGCTTCATTAGCTCTTTGCCATCTGCTGCCTTGATGGCCCTGGGAGACAGAGTGACTCGATGCAGCTCTTGACATCGTCAAAGATTGACTTTTCCGTACCTTCCTTGACTCTCCGACTCTATTTCCACACTTCCATTTCTCGTCTGATGAATCTCTGCCTGCCTCACTTCATCAATTGCATTGCCCAATCAAAGATCCTGCCACCCTCAGCTTGTTCAGTTTCCCTGTATGCCAGTTCCTTGATTTTTGTAATCATATTCTCTCCATGATACTGAATGCCTCATTCATAATCCATGGCTGTTTCTGACTCCCTTTTTTTTCTCTCTCTCTCTCCAGTCACCGGGCATCTTATTTTCAGGCATCAATTTCATAAGCACCTATTTAGTATCTGTCACGGATTTATTACAGTTTTTCAGCCGGACATACTCTGTATTTAAAAAAAAAAAGGCAGTGTCAGTGAAGGACAGAAGAGAGACACAAAAGCACATTGTATCATTTCAAATAGCCCATGCGGTGTTAGGACAGCATCTATTGAC
This sequence comes from Protobothrops mucrosquamatus, assembly GCF_001527695.2. Classification (NCBI taxonomy): domain Eukaryota; kingdom Metazoa; phylum Chordata; class Lepidosauria; order Squamata; family Viperidae; genus Protobothrops; species Protobothrops mucrosquamatus. The sequence goes on from NW_015386438.1 coordinate 450,609, forward strand.
CAAAACAGAAAAGTGCCTTTATAGCAAATTTGTATAAACAAAGCATTTATGATGGAAAGATAGGGAGAGGTTGTCCAAAGGTCTTCATATTATTGACATAAACAATCTTTAAAATGAATATTATAAATAATGGAAAGGTTGCATAACCATATTCCACTAGTTGTGTGCTAGGGAAATCAAGACCATTTTTATGTCCAAAAGAAACTTCCTTCACTTCCATGAAATCCTAAGAAAAAAACATTATGAAGTAGATCCTTTCTTACTGAAAATTTGGGTGACCAAGAAAACTTCCAGGAGATAGAAAGAGGGTCACAGAAAATATCAGCAATTTCTGATATTTTCTTTTAAAAGTAAAATAAACTTTTTTTTAAAGGACTCAGAGAAGTTTGAGAGAAGTTATCTGGCATTTTTAACATGAGACAGAAAAAAGTAGGCCTTTTTGACAGGAAAAAAGTAGTATTAGCATCAGTGTCTTTTATAATTATTTTTCTTCCACTTTTCTTCCCATGTGTACACTTTGTGCAAAATGTGCTTATACAGATGCATGCACCTCTGCATTTTGTTAGTGTGTAAACTGATTTGAAATGTGTTTGTCTAAGAAGGAATTATAAAGCAATGAATCGAAAAGCAACTAGCTGCTCAGGGTTTTTAATGATGGCACAATGAAAGTCATATGTCCTGCCAATGGAAAGCATGGCATGGCATGGCATGGCATGGCATGGAATAGAATAGAATAGCATAGCATAAAATGAAGAGTTGGAAGGGACCTTGGAGGTCATCTAGTCCAACCCCCTGCTCAGGCAGGAAACCATTTCAGACAAATGATTGTCCGGTCTCTTCTTAAAAACTTCCAGATGTTGGAACATTCACAATGTTCTGTTGGAACATTCACAACTTCTGAATGCAGGTTGTTCCACTGATTAATTGTTCTGTCAGGAAATTTCTCCTTAGTTCTAGGTTGCTTGACCCATTAAAAATTACGATGTCTCATTGATAGTTCATACCAAATATAGAACAGAACAGAACATCATCAGAATTGGAAGGGACTTTGGAGGTCTTCTTGTCCAACGCTCTGCTCATGGGAGAGACCCTATATCATTTCAAATGGTTGTCCAGTTTCTTCTTAAAAGCCTCCAAGGATGGAGCATCGACAACTTCTAAAGGAAAGCCCTTCCATTGGTTAATTGTTAAGGTTTTCTGAAATTTCTTATTTTTTTTTATTTTGAGTTCTTCAAAAAAAGCAAAGGTCCTCCCATTTTTAGTCTCTGAGGATATCTTATAACTTGAAGCTTGCCAAGGACATAAGATGGACTTCCCAAAAGATGGACTTCTCTTAAGTGCCAAATGATTAGCGGTGGCCATTTGAAAAACATTAAAATTAGAAAGCAAAGGTGTAGGAATACCCACTTATATTCCATACAATGTCCCCCATCATCTCTGATTTACTTTGGTGGCTTTTCCCAACAAATATTATTTGAGCGTAGAAATATGTGACACTCTACATTGAGCCTGGTAAATCTCAGTGCTCCAAACACTCAATTCACTATTTAGGACCTGACTTACTGAGCAGAATATTTACAAATGCATCAAAATCAGAGAAGTGTCTTTATTACAAACCAGAATGAAAATCTGTCCTACTGAAGAACACAGGAGTCAAATATGTTCCTATCTGTTCCAGGATTTTAATTCTAGATATTTTTCCCTTACCTTTCATAGTCAATGGACATTTGACTCATCTAGCTGATGATATTTAGCAGGAAGGAAGGGAACCAAGCCAGAGGAATCCACTGGCTCCTCTCCTTAGCATGCCTTCCTGATGGAAAACCAAGACATGCTCACCAAATGACAAGCTAACATGAAATCACTGTTCTAATGGTAAAGACATCAGGCTAGAAACCAGGAGACTGTAAATTTTAGTCCTATCTTAGGCATGAAAGCCAGCTGAGTTACTTTGAGACAATCGCCAGGAGACTGTGAGTTCAAGTCCCACTTGAGGTATGAAAGCTGGTTGATTTACTTTGGGCAAATAACCAGGAAATTGAATTCTAGTCCTGCCTTAGGCATGAAAGCCAGTTGGATCACTTTGGGCCAGTCATTCTCTCTCAGTCCAACCCCTGCACATAGGTTTGTTGTTGTAGGTAAAAAATAAGAGGAGGAAGGAGAATTATGTATATTCGCTGTCTTGGGTTATTTGTAAAAATATTAAAGGTAAAATATATTTTTTTAAAAAGACACATCATGGAGGATGGGCAGCATAAACATTTAATAAATGAATAACATTTATAATAATATTTTTCAGCAGCTCAAGGACGGAAGTTCAGTTCAGTTTCTCTGAACTGTAGGAATAGGGTTTTAATCTTTAAGAGCCATGGTGGTGCAGTGGTTAGAGAGCAATATTTCAGGCTAATTCTGCTGACTACCAGGGGTTCGATCCTCACTGACTCAAGGTTGACTCATCCTTCCATCCTTCCAAAGTTAGTGAAATGAGGATCCAGATTGTTGGGGGCAATATCCTAACTCTGTAAACCGCTTAGAGAGGGCTGTAAAGCGGTATATAAAGTGCTATTGCTATTGTTATTTAATCTGCTTGAGATAGGGACCTGATCTGCTATTTACAGGGGATGGGGTGGGAAACAAAGCATACATGAATCTACACTCTTCATATTACCTCTGAATTCTAGCAGGTAGAAAAAGAGAGCACGAAAGACGTAGAGAAGGAACAAGGGGAGAAAAATCTAGTTGGGATATTTTTCACATAATTAGGTAGCAGTAAAGGAGTGGAAAGAATCTCCAGTTATAATATGACCACCCCATTTAAGAGGATTTTACATGCCTTTGTGAGCCTCCATGCAAATGGCCCAACTCTGCAGTCATAATTCTATCAAAGACTCCTGTCATGAGTTGTAATGGATAGAAAAACCTGAATTACCTAGCAGTATGGGGTTTAGATCCAGCACACTATTTCTTTGGGAAAGTAATTCATTTTACTAATCAGTTTTATATAGATACATTATTTTGCAAACGGATGGTTGCATTAATCTTTTTTCTTTTCCTTTTTTTTTAAAAAAAAAGAAAAGAAAAATCAACTCTGGAGAAGGTTCCCATTGCTTCTCAGACAAGATTATTTTTCTGACAATTTCTCTCTTGGGCTGTCATTCCTACCTTAAGCATGACTGATGATTTCATATATTCCCTGTTATCCAATACAGCCACAGGAAATTTCAGTATAACTCACATGCAAGACACAATTGTCTATTGCACCCAAACCTAAGCGTATTCAAGCGCAATCTATACTTTCTGTAGAAAGGAATAATCTGTAATACATTCCTGCTTCGTTTCTCCTATCTCTGAATTTGACGTAGTGAAATCTATATATTCAACTACCATTCAGAGGATAACACAAAGATTTTTTATATATATTTCTCATGTTTGTAACACTGAATTCTTAACATTTGTTTTAAACAAAATGCACAAAAAATGCAGTGGCACAATCACAGATTTTGAATGAGCAATGTATCAAGGATTCATAAAAAGTGTTAAAGTAGGATGAGGTCACAGGGAAAATTTGGGCAGACTGAGGTCCAATCCTCTTGTAACCCTGAAGAGCTGCTGCCCATTGTTGTACTTAATAGCATACTTGATTTCACTTCTTTTACATGTAAACATTTAAGTTAATACCGTGGGTCCAATTTTGACCCATTAAAAATTACAATGGCTCATTAATAGTTCATACCAAATATAGAATAGAACAGAACATCATCAGAGTTGGAAGGGACCTTAGAGGTCTTCTTGTCCAATGGCCTTCTCATGGGAGAGACCCTACATCAGGGGTCTTCAAACTTGGCCCTTTTATGAGTTGTGGACTTCAACTCCCAGAATTCCTCAGCCAGGGATGCTGGCTAAGGAATTCTGGGAGTTGAAGTCCATAACTCATAAAAGGGCCAAGTTTAAAGACCCTTGCCCTACATCATTTCAGACAAATGCTGTTCAGTCTCTTATTAAAAGCTTCCAGTGATGGAGCATTCACAAATTCTGAAGGCAAGCCATTCCACTGGTTAATTGTCTTCACTATTAGGAAGTTTCTCCTTAGTTCTAGGTTGGTTCTCTCCTTGGTTAGTTTCCATCCATTGCTTCTTGTCCTGCCTTCTAGTGCTTTCGAGAATAGCTTGACTCCCTCTTCTTTGTGGCAACCTCTGAGATATTGGAACACTGCTATCTTGTCACCCCTCGTCCTTCTCTTCATTAAACTAGACGTACCCAATTCCCTCAAATGTTCTTCATACGTTTTAGCCTACCCCTTAATCATCTTTGTTTCTCTTCTCTACATTCTTTCCAGAGTCTCAACATATAGATTCTAGCCCCAAATATGATCAGAAAATAAGTCATATGTTTTGAATCTTCTTTTGTTGGTGGAAAATTAAATCTGTGTGCTGGCTGTTGGCACAGAAGTATAATTGCAATATTAGCACATATCTACCATATGTTCCTAATTGTCTTTTTTAAAGGCTTGCTTTCTTACTATAGGTTGAGAGCTAATGACTTGGCAGAAGCCTGCAGCTCTTGGAAGTGAGATTAATATAACCTTCTAAAATACACATATTTGCCAAAATTAAATATATAAAAGCCTGAATTTTCCAGATGGTAGAGACATATATGCTTTGAGATGGGGATTCTTTGAAGTTTGCAACTTCAACTTTGCTTGGGTACATCAGTGAGATTTGAATGGAGTCTTTGTTTTTATTATTACTACACACGTGCACACGCACGCACGCACGCACACACGCACACACACACACACACACACACACACACACACAGAGAGAGAGAGAGAGAGAGAGAGAGAGAGAGAGAGAGAGAGAGAGAGAGAGAGAGAGAGAGAGAGAGAGAGAATTGCTCCTCTTCAAAATCCACCTTTCACCTGAATGCAGATTGCTGCATTTGTTATCGTAAATATCCTGGCAGCATCTGAGTCATCTGAGAATTGGCAGCTCATCTGTTCTTCCTCTCTACCACTCCATGCTGGATGGCAAAAGAAGATTGTTTCTGGTCTTCCAGAAAAGAAAAAGGATCCTGCTTAGACACGTACACTCAAGCTACTAAATTCCTTTGTGAAATGATATATGACTTTTTCTGCCAGCTCTTCACCCATGCACTAGGTAAGGACATTGTGATGCTTTGTGTGTGTTTGTGTGTGTTTGCATGGCAACATTCCTCCCCCTAGAAGAGATGATGGAAGTATATTTGGATATAATTGTGAATCATTTCTAAACCTCTCCATATAGAAATCATTCATAAGATTATTAACACAAACCAACTCTTTCCTATAGGTTAGTGTGTCTCAACCTGGGCAGATTGAAGATGTCTGGACTTCAACTCCCAGAATTCCCCAGCTAGCATAGCTGAGGAATATAGGTGAGCACATGCAACATTCCCACCACATCTCTGAGCTCAGCACCTCTTTTCACAAAGGTCCTTCTAAGATCATCTAGATGGCCCACTGTTTTAGTCTGAGGCTGGCATTAAACCTCTTTGTTCACTGTCTTCACTTTACAACTTAGAGCTTTTGTCATGAACACTGAATCAAAGGAAATTGAAACTGTCCTAGTAATTTTAGGATCGTCTGCCTTTTTTGATGTTGAAATAGTACTACTACTAGTAGTAGTAATAAATAATAATAACAATAACAACAACAATAAAAAACTAAGTATCCCAACATCTTTCTAAAAAAATCCAGCAAGCAGTGGTAGCATCAGAAAAAGTTCTGCAAAAGAGTGGGACTTATAGAAATGGCAAAGTGGGTGGCAGCATCAGGGTAGACCCATATAGATTCAATTAATGTTTCTGTACCATCTTTTGAGGTAATGCTCATCAATTACCAACAGCAACACAAGCATGCATCTTAAGAATATAACCAGATGCAATGAGATTTTCAGGGATTTAGAAAGGTGTTTTTCCTATTTCTTATTTCCTAATTCTATTCTATTCTATTAAGTGGAAATGCCAAGGATAAACTTTTGGATTTACCGCATGCAAAGCATATCCTTTACCAGTGAACTATGATCTTCCCACATAGCGCTATATGAGATGACATTTAATTCCACATTTCATTGAAATGTAGTGGGTAATGTAAACTGCAAATCATATCTTTTGGCATACTGGAGGGGTCAGATAAAGCAAGTTCATTGAGGTCAAACAAAGCAATGATATTGGTTCAAGTTGTTGACTTCATCATACAAACCACCTGATTTCCCCAATGATTTAAATAGATTTCCCCCCATCTTTTATATTTTTAAACCTTAAACTTTAAAATTTCTGCCATATGTGCAATTGAACACTTTAAGAAACAAATCTGGATTATAATAGCTATCATTTTTATTTGGATGCAAGATTTAAGCAATATAAATCTCCCCCATATCCTCACCGAAAGAAGGTGAGATGAGTCTCTACAAGACTCTTTTCAGTGGTGCTCCCATTTATGGAATTCTTGTATCAGAGACCCTTCTCTGGCATTCACATCAGTATAATTTCAATGCCAGGTGAAAAACTTTTTATTTTTCTGGGCTTTTTAATCATATTTTGAGCACATTCTAATTGAATTTTAATTAATATTGCTTAAGATTTTGATAACTATCCTGCTGCTGTTTGTATAAAGAGTTGTTGTTGTTTTTTAATTTTATTTTACTTGTATATGTTTAAATGGTTGTTCAATGTATACGTGTGTTTCAGAGAGCTTTGGATATGGTTTGGTTTTAAAATGCTAATAAATAAATGATGGAGCATTCTAGATTAAGAGAAGCATAAATTAGTTTCCTATTAATCCACTTAATTTGTATTATCTTTTTTATTTTTTTGTCACATTGTAAGCAGCCCAAAGTCACTGTAACAGTGAGATGGTCAGCATAAACATGTAAATAAACAAACAAATAAATAAAAATAAAGTATACTTAACTGGAAAGCCACTATGATCTAGTGGTTAAGACACCAGGTTAGAAACCAGGAGACTTTGAGTTCAAGTCCTTAACCATGATGAAAGACAGTTAGAAGATGACACAGAATAATCCCTTTTCCACATCTAATACATGAAGGACATTCAAAACATGGCTTGTTTCTCAGATGTTGGGTCCAGAATGATTGGAGTTCCTGTTGAGAATATATATAGGACATATTTGGGTTTACAATTACCTGTTAACTGTTGTGTGAGAGCCATTTGTAGGCACCAGGCTACCACCTGAAAGACCGTTTTAGGCCCAAAGCCAATTGGGTGACCTTAGACCAGTCACTTTGTCTCAGCCTAGGATGAAGGCAATGGCAAACCAGTTCCAAAAATCTTGCAGAGAAATAGCAATAGCAATAGCACTTAAACTTATATAGTGCTTTATAGCACTCTCTGGGCGATTTACAATGTCAGCATATTTCCCCCAACAATCTGCCCCCAACATTCTACTGACCTCAGAAGGAATGACCTTAAGCCCCACCAGGATTGAACTCCAGAGCAGAATTTGTCTGCAATACTGCACTCCAATGGTGGGATTCAGCCGGTTCATGCCGATGTGGCAGAACCAGTAGATAAATTTTGCTGAGTTTGGAGAACCATCTTAATGCATACTGCTTCCGGAAGTACAGTCTAGGCCTCGGAGGTCTGGAAGAGGCCTCCCAGAGCTAGAACAGCCTGCCAGAAGTACGTGGATGCCACTTCCGAAAGTCCATTCTAGGCCTTGGAGGCCCAGGCCTACATCCAATAAAAGAACCAGTTGTTCAGCTATTTGAATCACTACATATATGTAGGGATGTGGGTCTATACATAAGTTGTTCATAGTATGTTTAGGTGTGTGTCATGTATGTGTTTCACTTTGAAAGCGGGCAACTAAATTTCATTTTTGATGTGTGCCGTTGTGCCCACAGTAAAAAAATGACAATAAAGGTTATCTTATCATATCTAATCCCACCACTGCTACCCTCTAACCACTGTGCCACCAGGGCTGGTCAGAAAACTTCAGCAATTCATCAAGGCAAATTCCAGGAGTCAATATTTACTCACTCAATCAATCAGAATATAGCTGGAAGGGACCTTGGAGGTCTTTGAGTCCAGCCCTGTTTTTTGTAATGTGGTGACTAAAACTGGATGCAGTATTCCAGATGTGGCCTTAATAAAGCTTTATAAAGCTATAAGGCATAAGCACATAAAATGTTCTCATTTTAACTGAACTTTTATGCAATTATTTATTTTGCTATTTTCTAATTCTACATTGCCCAGAGTTGAGTTGGGGGGGAGAGGCATGTATAGTATTAAAATAAATAATAAACCAATGATCAAGGGAGGCACTGATCCTTCATTGACAGACTACATCTATTAAAAGCTGTTCCACCATCTGTCAAGGATGCTTGAATTCAGATGTGTACACCTGCAGAGGATCATGGCTTGAATGATAACTTCCAATTTTATGATGCTCTGAACCTAAACCACTCTTGTTAGAAAGTCATGTTTGTTCATCCTTAAGGCACCAAATATAACTTAGATTGTGAAATGGGACTTCCCAGCTAAGATACAATTTAATGTCTGAACTCTGAAGTAAGGAGTTATAATTAAACTGGGATTTCATTTGCTCAAAAAAAAAGTCACATTATTTGCTTATAATGGAGCCCAAAACAAACGATGTAGAAAGAGAAAAAAGAGGGTTTGGGGAGGGAAAAGAACTATTGGCAGAAGTCCACAGACTATTTTATATGAACTGCATATGGCCTCTCCTAGTAAATGAAATAATAAAGGTCCATTGATTAAAAGAAATTGGCTCATAATGGCATCTCATTGATTGAAAAGCATTGCCAGTAATGATTACTTCTAAAGCAGCATCTGTTATGTATTAACCTTTCAGTTTTCAGAATCATGGGATATGAATTTCTTGCTCAAACTACTGGTCAGATGACCCATCCATGACATTTAATAAATTACGCTTCTTGCGCATAGATTCAGTTTCATAAAAACAGGGAGAAAACACATTAGAAATCAACACATTTTTCATGATGTCAGTTGAATCCTTTATGTTAAAAAACAAAGGAGGGGTGGTCATCGGTTTTAATATACTTGCCTGGAAAAAAACAAAACTTAAAACTAGAAACTTAACTTATAATATTGCAATTAGCACTTTCAATAGGGAAGTATGGTAAGCCTATCATCCTGGTGATTAGGATTTTGAGATAATGGTGGCTCTAATTTCATATTTACAGTATATCTGCAGAAAATCTGGTGTGATTTTTCTCCAAATTGATGTCCCTTGCAGATGTATTAAACATGTTGGCTACAATTTTGAGAGTTGTGTTTAACAATAACAAAGGGAATGCTGTGAAGATGTGAACATTCCTATTCTATCTATTAAACTCACTTGCAATTATTTATACTGTAATTGCATTCAAATTGGAGCCTTGCATTTAAAGAGTGCTTGGAGACATGAATTTACCCAACTGATGATACCCACCATTAAACCACGTAGATGTCATGGTTCCTTTATTCAAAGCAGTAGCGTTGTATTAAGTCCTCAGTAATCTAGGAGCAAATATTTACAACTGAACAGAACAGAATAACAGAGTTGAAAGGGACCTTGGAGATCTTCTAGTCCCAACAGCCTGCTCAGGCAGAAAACCCTATAACAGACAAATAGCTGTGCAATCTCTTCTTAAAAACTTCCAGTGTTGGAGCATCCAAACTTCTGCAGGCAAGTTGTTCCACTGATTAATTGTCCTAACTGTCAGGAAATTTCTCCTTAGTTCCAGGTTGCTTTTTCTCCTTGATTACTTTCCATACGTTGCTCCTTGTCCTGCCTTCTGGTGCTTTGGAGAATAGCTTGACTCCCTCTTCCTTGTGGCAACCCCTGAGATATTGGAACACTGCTATCACGTCACCTCTTGTCCTTCTCTTCATTAAACTAGACATACTGAGTTCCAGCAGCTGTTCCTTAGATGTTTTAGCCTCCAGTCCCCTAATCATCTTTGTTGCTCTTCTCTGCACTCATTCTAGAGTCAAACTCATTTCAACTTATTTGGTCCTGCTGATATATTCAAATTAGAATGGCCAGTTTTGGAGAGTTACAGGTAGTCCTCAACTTAACCGTGGTTCAAAGTTTTGATGGCACTGAAAAGAATGACTTATGGCCCATCCTCAAAATGATTGCTGACATACCACCCTCTTAATTGCAGTTTCAGGTCTTGGCAACAGTCTCTCATTTATAATGGTTGCAGTCATATGATCATATTTTGCAGCCTTCCCAGCTGGCTTCTGACAAACAAAGTTAGTGGGGAAGCTGGCAGGAAAGGTCGTAAATCATGATCACATGATGTCTCATGTAGCCATCATGGTGATTCGCAAAAGAAGCAGTAAAATCAGGTCATGTGTTGTCTCACATAGTGACACACTGCTTAATGATGAATTTTCTAGCCCCAGTTGTGGACATAAGTCAAGGACTACATCTATATGCAAAAGTATACTGCTCACAAAAATAAAGGGAACGCAAACCCCTTCAGTTCCATGGTAAAATGTTCCCTTTATTTTTTTGAGCAGTATATTTTAATTATGATACTAAATCTAATTTCTCTGTTCTGACAAATACTGCAAAGTCTTTGTATATTGACTTTCCTGTACAATAATATGGAGTTATCAGAATCAAAATATAGTCCTTTCCATAGGTTCAATAAAATGTAATGGGGAAAGGGGAAATTAAAGGAACAATGGTAATTTGGACAAAAGATTGGTTTTTCGAATGTATGTTTTGCAGTAAGAGGTCCAGAAAAGTACAATTATCCTTTTCTGTCCCTTAGTTATAACTAGTATCCTTATTGATAGAGATGAATAATCCAGGCAAATCTGTCTGCTCTCCCAAGCAAGATGAATTCTGCTTTTTATTTGGATGCGAGACCAAACAGAATTTCCAGTCCAAAAAACATCTCGGAAAAATGGAATGGCAAACCACATATCAATGACATCATGAGAAACTGAGCTCAGTATGAAGGAAATGTTATACTTACTTTAACCTACCTACCAGAGATTTATCTAATCCCCCTTTGTGGTTATTTTAAATTGGGGATATTTGTGGTAGCACATTCTGCAGTTCAATGCTGTGAAAAGAATAATCAGCTGTTCCCAGCACTGAATCTTATCACTTACTTTTGGAGGAGAAGGAGGAGGAGGAGGAGGAGAAGGAGGAGGAGGAGGAAGCTACTCACCATTCCATAAACTTTTCAGAGGATTCCAAGGAAAAGAAAAATACATATCAGATGTATACATACCCCTAGAAAAATCCTATTATTTATGGATTTATCTCTGTTTTGTAATCAGTATAGAAAGAACAATGGAAGCTTCATTGCTGCTAGGATTCAGGTCAGTTTTATCCATAGGAAGATGGCTGAATCAACTACCACTGATTTCTGGGCACCCTTCCCCAGCCAGAGTTCATCTTGTGATGACTCCATTTGGCTTTATTAGCTTATTGTTTCTGCTACAAAAGGAGAATTGAAGGAATGATTTCCAAGCACGGCCTTCCCAAAGGATCAAGTGATCAAAAGGATGAGAAAACCAGAAATGACTTTGGTCATAGACTTTTTTCTCTCAAATACTACACAAGACACAGAGCAGACACAACAATGTATTACTCCAAGACAAGTGTTTGCTGTCAAGGGAAATCTCCTGAGAGAATTCTAGGTTATGAAAATATGTCCCTAGTTTAATAGTACCTCTGGTTAGAGTTTGACTCCTTTATTAAACCTCCCTGCTCCACAAACCTCCTTGAAATCTGAAAATACAATATAGAATCCATTGTTTGAATTGTATGCTGAACATATTGTGAACTTGCCATTTTCAATTGATTATTTTGAGATAGTCATATTACCCGGAAGCTCACTATCATATAAGGAAAAGCCAGAAATTTACTTTTGGGAACAATCTGGCATTTGTTAGATGTTTTCCTTGGACAATTGCAACTAGATCAGGAAGTTACCCTGAAGGTGAATACTAACATGTGTGGAAAGTACAAATAGCTTACATGATTCATACATTGAGAAAGAAAGGATAGTGGCTGAAATATAGAAACATACTGAAGAATGCATGTGCAGAGTCTCTAAAAGGGGGTTTACTGAAAGATGCACTTTTTTCGATTTTCACTTCAGAATAGAGCTGGAAGGGACCTTAGAGGTCTTCTAGCCCAGCCCCCTGCTCATGCAGGGGGCTGGGCTAGTAGACCCTATACCATTTCAAACAAGTGGCTGTCCAGTCTCTTCTTAAAAACCTCCAGTGATGAAGCACCTACAACTTCTGAAGGCAAGCAGTCCCACTGGTTAATTGTCCTCATTGTTAGGAAGTTTCTCCTTAATTCCAGGTTGCTTCTCTCTTTGATTAGTTTCCATCCATTGTTTCTTATCTTTTTATTTTATCCTTTTATGTTTATTTATTTATTTTGTCCTGCAATTTTTTAATTTGTCCTATTATTTTGAGAAATAACTTCCGTAAAGAACATCTGGTTAAAAATAGACAAACTAGCCTTTCAGAGTGCTTTTGAATACTCCATAAGAGCCACAAAACTTTAATGCAGTGCTTTCCAAACCTTCCCCTAATTATCCAAAACTTAGCAAAAAATCTTATCAAATGTCAAAGAACAGTTGTAAGTCCTTTCCTTCAGCATGGTCATAACACTGAAGGATTGCTAAATGAATGGTCATAATATGAGGACTACTGCATTATAAAACCAATATCTTTGACTAATCTTTATGTCATTTCAACAAAGTTCATTGGTAATTTCATTGATTTTCATCATAATAGGAATGCTTTGAGAGATTTTCAAATATATTTTAATACACATGGCAATTTTTAAGTCAATCTTTAAATATCCCAGTTCTGATGAGTAATGGGTTTTTATGTGGTTAGTCAAACAAAAAACATTTTTACCAAGTTGGATAATCTAACCAAATTTGGCGAGCATAGTTTTAATGCAATAAAGATGAAGCTAGAAGTTCCTTTGTTTTATAGCATACCTACTTTCATTTACCTTTTAAACTAAGCAACATTTTTTAAAAACTCAGATAGGACATGGAGCATGGTGAGGATCAAGGGCATTGGTACTTGATTACTGATCTCTGTGTTTAATCAATAATAGACAACAATTAAGGATAGAAAATTGGCAAAACCTTTGAGAAAGAAACTCTAAAATAACAAAGGTGGTGGCATACAAAGAAAATCTATATAAAATGTTTTACAGATGGCACTTAACACAGGTGAGGTTAGAAAAAATGTTCTAAAATATGTCTAGCAACTGTTGGAAATGTAGACAAAAACCAGGCACATACTATCATCTTTGGTGGACGTGCCCTAAAGCCAAAAGATTTTGGTCAAGAATACATATATGGTTAGACAAAATGACTAAAAAACATTTAGATTTTAAGCCAGAATTATTTTTGTTATGTATAATTGTAGGAGATTATGAGAAAGAATGTATATATTTAATATTACATGTATTACCTGCAGCGAGAATTGTATTCGCTCAACATTGGAAAAATGCAGAATTACCAGTGGAGGAAGAGTTAATCAAAAAAATTCTAGATTGTGCAGAAATTGACAGGTTGACATTGAAAATGTACTTTAGAACATGGGAAACTTTTTATCAGTTGGCATTCTTCAGTCTCGAGAGACTATGGTATCGTGCTCTGGAAGGAGGTCCTAAGGCAGCATCTGGTGTGGCTAAAAAGGCCAATTTGAGAATGGCAGTCCCTTCCACACTGAGGGCAGATACAATCTGTCCCCTGTCCAGCCCCCAGATTTCGCTGGTTCCGGGATTGCCTCTTTGCCTCAGCCTGCCGCACAAGTGACTCTTCGAACTGGAGAAGGCCATGCTGCCTCTTTAGCCTCCAGACTGAACGATCAGAGGTCAAGGATTCCCAGCTGTTAATGTCCATTCCCAAGGCCTTCAGATCCCTCTTGCAGATATCCTTATATCGCAGCTCAGGTCTCCCTCTGGGGCGCTTCCCCTGCACTAGTTCTCCATACAGGAGATCTTTCAGAATCCAACCGTCAGCCATTCTTGCAACATGTCCAAGCTTTTTATCAATGGCTAGAAAATGCTTTTTATCAATGGCTAGAAAAATGAGGTAGAGAGAAAGGAACTTAATATGTATTAGTAAGTTAAATATGTTTAACTTACTAATACATATTAGTATTAGTAAGTTAATATGTTGCTGATAAAATATTAAAGACTTGTGTTGCTGATAATATGTTGCTGATAAAATATTAAAGACTTGTGATTATGTATATCACAAAGGAAAAAGCATGTATGCAATTGATGAATTTTTGCATTGGCTAAAAAGATGGGAAGCATCTTGAAAATGTTCTTGATTCTGATTACAATGTCGATAAACATATATAACAATTTGACCCTATTATGTGTTTCGCAACCTATATCCTCCAGAGGGTTTATACTACTTATCTGGAAGATAACCAACTGGAGAAGGAACACTTCATATAGCACCTGTGATCAACAATCATAAATTCTAGTATGGATACAGTTTTATTAGGATATTATGAAACTCAGTTAGCATATTATGATATCCAGGTCCTGGATCACTTGCTGATTCTATAGTTTTTGACATATTGATCTTTACTGGAACAGTTGCTTTACCTAGTTGAAGATGACTGCATTTTTTCATTGGTTCAAAAGTAGCTTCTGTCCTATTGTTCCATCTTTCTAATAATTTAATTCTTTCTTCATAAGATGTTTTCTTTGCATTCCAAGTAGACCATGAATAGATTAACAAGTATTATGTACAAGACTTGTAGAGGTAGTAAACCGTGGCCATTTCCACTCAAAGCAAAAGTATGCAAGAAATTATTCAAGAATCTTTCACTATGGCCTTGAGTAATAATTGTCAATAATTATTAACATTGTCCCAAAGGTACTTTTTCAGAGAGCAACTGGACTAGTTTTTTCCTTGAAGTAGTTTCATTTCTCATCCAGGAAGTTTCTTCACTTTTTGGATGAGAAGCGAAACATCTTTAAGGAAAAAACAAGTCCAGTTGCCTTTTGAAAAAACACCGTTGGGACAAGCAGGACTTGGATGACTGGGAATCTCCCTAGACAAATTATTTACAATATTAGATAAACTGAGTGGACCAAAATGATATGCCATTTTGTTTATCATTCTCATTCAGTGTTTTTTTTAAAAAAAAGATAATGTTTTTTACTTCTTTGGAAGATAAACAAAAAAGTTATTTTGGGGGATACAGTACTGAGTACTCATAATTTATATATAATTGCTGATTAAGCCTGGTTGGAAGATTCTGCAACCAGTTAATTTATGTTTTCCATTCCTTCAACAAATTTTGAAAAGCTGAGATTTCAAGGAATGTCCAAGTTCAAAATTTTAAATTACGGAGAAGATAGGATAACTGTTTTCTCCCATAGACCTTTTACAAGATTGTGCAAATATGCTATTTAATTTTAAAACTTTTAAATTTCAGCTGGACATTTTTAAAAAAATGGTTAGGGAAGTGCTAGAAAGAAAAGGATTAAAAATCTTTCTTTCTCTTCCAAATTTTGAGCCCTGTTGCTACATGAACTTCAAAAGTTTCATGCATTCAATGTAAATGATATAGTTTTATATCTAGTTTTTAGACTTGCTTCTTTGCCTAATAATATTCTCCCTTCCTTAGGTAAGATTTATGACCTCAGACAAACCATCTGATTTGTTGTTTGTGTACTACTTACACATAATTTCAGGAGGCCATTAATAAGTAAAAACAAGTACCAAATTAAAAGAATTATTTGTCATTTTATTATTAATAAAATAAACTGGAAAGCGTATAGATTTTAAAAAGATTTTGAGTGTTCATAAATCATTTCTGGTTTCTTCCTTAGCCAGACTGCTCAGGATATTTCCCCCCCTGATGTTTATGCTAAATGCAAA
Source organism: Protobothrops mucrosquamatus (assembly GCF_001527695.2). Taxonomy (NCBI): domain Eukaryota; kingdom Metazoa; phylum Chordata; class Lepidosauria; order Squamata; family Viperidae; genus Protobothrops; species Protobothrops mucrosquamatus. The sequence continues at coordinate 466,545 of NW_015386438.1, forward strand.
ATTAATTGGTAAATTTGGTAGATATAAATAACACTCAGTCCTTGTACTCTTAGCAGTTTATTTATTACTCTTGCTAGATAGCTCGTATCATAAACTAAATTTTAAAATGTGCTAATGACACATAACTAGACTTATGAGTGAAAACTGGAGGTCACATTCCTAAATTTTGTGAACGTGCTCCTAAATATCTCAAGATTCCCTCCCCCAACTTTTCTTTGTAATGACAGGAAATATTTTAAATGATATAATCACATTTGCTCAACCAGCTTCAGTGAGATTTTTGCCTCATTCTTTCTAGCCTGGAGAATGCTGGTTTTGCTATCTGATCCCAGGCATCCATTCCAAGGAATTCTGAAAAATTATAACCATCTTAACAAGAGGGCTTCCTGGCTGATCTTGGTTATTTATTGAAATAAAGGAAAAGGGATAGAGGCAAAGGCCCCAAAGTCCTTCTCCTCTTCCCATCATGCTACCAAGGAAGGAATGAAGAAATTAAACAGTGTCTAATCTTAATAGGGTTTCTGTGATAGCAATAAAAAAACTCAATTGCTCTTGTACATTCAAAACCCACCTCTTTTCCATGTGGACTACGGAAGTGTGATACCTATAAAAAAGTGGTAGGGTTTCAATTATTTGTTTGTTTATTTCTTTGTTTATATTTATTTTAGATATTTTAAAATCCTATCTTTATTATTTTTATAGGTATCTCAAGGTGGTGCAAACTCCTACTTAATACTAATATGTAACACATTTTTCATGCCTAAACAGGACTAGAACTCATAGTCTCCTGGTGATTGGCCCAAAGTCACCCAGCTGGCTTTCATGCCAAAAGTGAGACTAGAAGTCACAGTCTCCTGTCTAATCATTAAACCAGACTGGCTCTGTTATTGTTTATTATTAATAATAATAATAATAATAATAATAATAATAATAATAATAATAATAATAATAATAATAATAATAATAATTATTATTATTATTATTATTATTATTACTATTATTATTATGCTGTCTCTGACTGCCATCTTAACATTTTTGTCTCTCCCTCATGGGTGCTAGGATACCTAAGTCGGGCTTTTATAAAACTGATCTTTGCGAATATGGTGAAAAGGAATTATTTTCATTCTTGGTCATTGGGTTCAGCGTATGCCAAACAGTTGATAATCGTTTAGATCGGGGTAGGCAACCTTGGCTCTTTTATGACTCGTGGGCTTCAACTCCCAGAATTCCTGAGCCAGCATGGCTCAACTTGGAAACCTCTCCCTTTCCCCTCAGCATGGCTGGCTCAGGAATTCTGGGAGTTGAAGTCCACGGGTCATAAAAGAGCCAAAGTTGCCTACCCCTGGTTTAGATACTACAGGCCCCACCAAATGTTTAAAAAGTTTGACATGTTCCCCCCTATCATGTGGGATTGTTATATTATTCAAAATTAGCAATCTGTTCCTGAGATCTCATTTGCCAATCATTACCATCTTATAGGATTCAGCACTCATTTGATATTTCAGTCCATTTTGTTTTGCTTCATTTTTCATTGCAAAGGAAGAAGTTTAATAGTGGAATATATGAATACTATTTAGTAATTTCTTCAGGGTCCACAGATAAAATGTTGGGTGTCATGCCAGTATTCACATCATGTTTATAACATTTGCCTTATCTTGTTACCTCTTTTTTCTACTTCGGGTGACAATTTCTGTCAATCTATTGGAAATTGGGAGTGCTTGGAAAACTTGGAAAAAATCTGCCTTGTTTCAACCAGGGCACATGATTCTGTTCCCCATATTTCACACAAGAAGAGGTAAAGAGGTTCATTTCCATGTGTCTGCTTTGTGAATGCAATTGAGACAGAGTCCTTAAACCAGAGTTTTTCCATCGTTATATTAATAAAAATCACTCCAGGATAGCAAATGTTCTCTTCCATGTTATGAGGAAAAAACATCAAAATAAACACACACACACAAAAAAGAATGTTTAAAAACATGCTTCTCTCTATGCAGACAATATACTGTAATTGAATGTCAGACTCTTTTCTATATCTTTCCAGAAGTGGTGATCTGAATCCATATTTTCAGTAGCACAGAACCTTGTAACCTGAAAAAGCAATGGGTGGAAACTAATCAAGGAGAGAAGAACTTAGAACTAACTCACTAAGACAGTGAGAACAATTAATCAGTGGACTGACTTGCCTCCAGAAGTTGTGGATGCTCCATCATTGGAGTTTTTAAAAAAGAGATTGGACAACTATTTGTCTGAAATGGTATAGGGCTTCCTGTCTGAGCAGAGGGTTGGTCTAGAAGACCTACAAGGTCCCTTCCAACTCTGTTATACTCTTATTCCTTTAATAATGATTATTTTATTAATATATAAACCTTTTGAGCCTCAGTTTTATGGTTTTAGTTACACTGATTTTCCTTAAGGTCATTTTCTCCAAAAATAGAAATCCTTGGCTGCAGCCTTTCCAACAGAAAGCTTTTGGGACAGGAATGAGGGATAAAATTATCTTTGCTAGAAAGAAACATTTTTCTAAATGTCTTTTGTAAAAGCAGCGTGTTTGAAGGTAGTGGTGAGGTGAACCTTTTAAGAAGTTGAAATCCATCAAAGTTAATATGAGGGAAAAGACTTCTCATCAACTTCAGCCCTTCAAAAATCAGAAAGGCTATAATTTATATGTTAGAACAGGGTAACCTGAATATCCAAGGAGCTCAAAGAGTCAAAAGGATGGTCATCCTGATGATACACGTGGAAAATGGAACAGGCTTCAAACATATGGTTATGGTCTCCATCTTGGCTTTTGGCTTTATGGACACTTCTCTCAAACCTAGTGGATTCTCCTGAAGGATAGGTAATTTGTGGCCTTCCAGATGCTGATGAATTATATTTGTGGCAGCAGTTGGTGTGTTTCCCTAGAATTCTGGGGGATGAAGATGGAGATATCTGCTGGCTAGAAACTGTGACCCCTCACTCTGGTTAAGCCCATACAAATAGATGTAATAATAACAACAACAACAACAACAACCCCCAGTGAGGCACTACCTTAACGTGGTTGTGGTGCTTGTGTACTCTGAGGAAGATGAGAGCTATGCCAGAGGTTCAACCATACTGGACAGGTCTCATCAGAGGAGTCAGACAAAGAGTTTCTCTCCCATAAAAAATATGGTGAGACGTAAATTTCAGAATGCCATACCGGCTCAGATGTCGCCCGGGTTAACAAGGTCCGTGCTAGATATGGGAGATGATAATAATAATAATAATAATAATAATAATAATAATAATAATAATAATAATAATAATAATAATGATGATGATGATGATGATGATGATGATGATGATGATGATGATGATGATGATGATGATAATGATAAAGTTGGAAGGGACCTTGGAGGTCATCTAACCCTAACCCCCTGCTCAGGCAGGAAACCCTATACCATTTCGGACAAATGGCTGTCCAGTTTCTTCTTAAAAAACTTCCAGTGTTGGTGCATTCACCACTTCTGGAGGCAGGTTGTTCCACTGGTTAATTGTTCTAGGTTGCTTCTCTCTTTGGTTAGCTACAAATAGAAATAGAAATAGAAAGACTGTGGCAAAAGCAAGCAAAGGTAGTACCAATAGTAATAGGCGCCTTGGGTGCAATCCCAAAACAACTGGAGCACCACTTGAACACCATTGGCATTGACAAATTCACTATTAGTCAATTGCAAAAGGCGGCCTTGTTAGGAACTGCTTCTATCCTGCGACGATATCTGTAATACCATCAAACATCCACATCTGCCTATCCCAGGTCCTGGGTAAGGACTCAATAGGTAGACAAAATGCCAAATCCAGTCTGAACATCTGGCTGACTGTGCGATGATCCATAATAAAAATAAAGTTGGAAGGGACCTTGGAGGTCATCGAGTCCAACCCCCTGCTCAGGCAGGAACCCTACACCATTTCAGACAAATGGCTGTCTAGTCTCTTCTTAAAAACTTCCAGTGTTGGAGCATTCACCACTTCTGGAGGTAGGTTGTTCCATTGGTTAATTGTTCTAACTGTCAGGAAGTTTCTCCTTAGTTCTAAGTTGCTTCTCTCCTTGATCAGTTTCCATCTGTTGCTTCTTGTCCTGCCTTCAGGCACCTTGGAGAATAGCTTGACTCCCTCTTCTTTGTGGCAGCTCCTGAGATATTGGAACACTGCTATCATGTCCCCCCTCGTCCTTCTCTTCATTAAACTAGACATACCCAATTCCAGCAACCGTTCCTTATATGTTTTAGCCTCCAGTCCCCTAATCATCTTTGTTGCTCTTCTCTGTACTCTTTCTAGAGTCTCAGCATCTTTTTTACATCGTGTTGACCAAAACTGGATGCAGTATTCCAAGTGTGGCCTTACTAAGGCATTGTACAGTGGTATTAATACTTCATGTGATCTTGATTCTATCCCTCTGTTAATGCAGCCCAGCACTGTGTTGGCTTTTTTGGCAGCTGCAGCAGACTGCTGGCTCATATTTAAGTGATTGTCCACTAGGACTCCGAGATCCCTCTCACAGTTACTACTATTGAGCAAGGTACCCCCTATACTATACCTGTACATTTGGTTTTTCTTGCCTAAATGTAGAACCTTACTTTTTTCACCATTGAATTTCATTGTTAGATAGCGCCCAGTGTTCAAGTCTGTCCAGTATGCTGTACAGTATGCTATAGTATGCTATATACAATAAGTAGAGGCCGAGGTTGGGAAGTATTTTGCCCAGCTGATGAGCCAGTTATCACTATTCCTGGAATAGCAAGATCTGGCTACAGGAACTCATGTCTTTATTACAATGCAGTTTGACTTCTTGTAATATAAAATATATAGGCCTACTTTGGAAAACCACTCAGAAACATTTTGGTTGGTCCAAAATGCAGTGCTTGTTAACTACAGCAATAAATCCTTGTGTTCATGATCTAACTCTTATTTTGAGGATCCTGCCTTGGTTACCAAGAGGTTTCCAGGTGCAATTCAGAATCCCACTCTTGCTTTATATATAGCTTGACCATCTATCTGATTTGATTGGCCAAGGAAGTCCCACGGTTAGGAGTAGGGAGGGCAAATCTAGGAAGCAGTATTTTTGGATTTGCCTCATAAAAACAGCCTTCCCCTATTGCTTAAACCAAACAGCAGAGAATTACAGAATAACAGACTTGGAAGGGTCTTCTAGTCCTAGCCCCTGTTCAAGCCCCTATATCAACTTCCTCCATGAAGATTTTCCAGAAAAGAGTGAACTTTTCTAGAGGGGTTCAATGAATGCCTGTTTGCCATCATGACGTAAATATTATTTATTTTTGTTATCAGAATTTAATTGTCGTTTTGTAATCCTGTTTGAACAACTATCTCTATAGCATTTGAGGATTAAAATTGAAATAATGCAAGAGCTAGACACCACAGTTTTATACTTATTCCTCTAGGACAGTCATGTCAAATTTGCGACGTCACATGACATTGCGCAATGTATTGGAGCTTTTTCGCCATTGCCAGCAATGGGGTGGGCGCGGCTCTGGTATGATGAAACTGGCCCACGGGCCGGCAGTTTGACACCCCTGCTCTAGGAGAAAACCCCACTGAATTGAATAGGATTTTTCCCCCAACAATATTCATAGGGATAGATATTAAGACATAGGATATTTGGATATAGTTTTCTAGTGCTCCAGGATTTTTGAAAGATATAGTTCTGAGATCACGTCTGCCAGTTCCTTTAGAACCTTGGGGTGTAATCCTGTGGACATAGTATATTTAGACTTCAGCAAGGCATTTGGCAAAGTAGACCACAACCTACTTCTGGTAAACTTGGGACAGCATCACCACCAGATGGATTTGGAACTGGCTGACAAACCGTATTCAATGAGGAATTTTTAATGTTATTATATCTACATGGAGGGATACCACAAGACTCCATCTTAGGCCTAGTATTCTTCAATATGTTCATCAATGACTTAATGAGGGAATAGAAGGGGAATTCATCAAATTTGCAGATGACATTAAGCTGGCAGGAATAGAACAACACCCCAGAAGACAAGCTCAGGAAACAAAAACTTCTTGATAGACTTGAACAATGGGGCCTATCCAACAACATGAAATTTTATTTGGAGAAAGCAAGGTTTTACACTTAGGCAGGAAAAAACAAAGGTATAAGTACAGATTAGGCAAAACTTGGCTCAAAAACAGTAACTGTGAGAGGCATCTTGAAGTCCAAGTGGACGATCTCTTAAACATGAGCCAGCAGTATGTGGCAGCAGCCAAAAAAGCTAATACAATCCTTGGTTGTATAAACAGAGGCATAGAATCAAAATCACATGAAGTATTGGTACCACTTTATAAATTCTTAGTGAGACCACACCTGGAATACATTCAATGTATTTAGTTTTGGTCACCACATTACAAAAAAGATGTTGAGACTTTGGAAAAAGTAGAAAGAAGAGCAACTAAGATGATTAAGGGCCTGGAGATTAAAACATACGAAGAATGGTTGCAGGATTTGGGTATGGCCAGTCTAGAAAAAAGAAGGACCAGGAGAGACATGATAGCAGTATTCCAGTATTTGAGGAGCAGCCACAAAGAAGAGGGGGTCAACTTATTTTCCAAAACACCAAAAGGCAAGACAAGAAGCAATAGATGGAAACTAATTAAAGTTTCCATCTAATTAAAGTGGCTCTTCTGGAGTATTCAAAAGCACTCTTAAAGGCTAGTTTGTCTATTTGTAGGCAGGTGTTCTTTATGGAAATTATTTCTCAAAATAATAGGACAAAAAAAATTGCAGGACAAAATAAATAAATATAAAAATATAAAATAAAAGGTCAAGAAACAATGGATGGAAACTAATCAAAGAGAGAAGCAACCTAGAACTAAGGAGAAACTTCCTAACAGTGACAACAATTAGAACACCTTGCCTTCAGACATTGTGGAACCAGTGGAACAACTTGCCTTCAGACATTGTGGGTGCCCCATCACTGGAGGTTTTTAAGAAAAGACTGGACACAGCCACCTATCTAAAAGAGTATAGGATCTCCTGCTTGAGCAGAGGTTGGACTAGAAGACTTTCAAGGTCCCTTCCAGCTCTATTCTGATTGATCTGTGCTACCTGCACAAAATTTCAACATCTAGGAAACCAGGGAAGGGACACATTTTTAAAAAATGAATATGGTATTCTTGTTTCCAAACATATCTAGATTGTAAGCCTGTTGCTTTTTCTGGATCAGTTACATCAGTATTTCTCATCCTCAACAACTTTTCAGACGTGTGGATTTCAACTCCACGCATACTGGCAGGGGAATTCTGGGAGTATAAGATAATTGGAAAGTCATTTAAGCAGACTGGAAAAAATTGCAGGTTCACAGTTCAATGATACTGCTAGACAGAGGCCTCTGGTAATTAACTCACTGACGCCTTGAGCAAGCTTCCTTCCTACATTTCATAGCCTTGCAAGGCATAGGAAATAATGCAAGTCATAATGTCACAAAATTGCATGCTTATTTTAGCTAGCCTCATTAAATCGTCTATTTTAACTTGGGAAAGGTGACTATTAGAAGAACGCCCAGGAAAGAAAATAATGAAGTTTAGCTGACAATTTTCTTGTGCAAAACATCTCTGACAATGACTAGCAATTTCACCAAATTCTGTAAGTGTCTTCCAAGGAAAGTGTTGTCTATCACTGTTTATAAGTATTCCCAGTGAACCTATTACCTCTCTGAGCATATTTTATATGATTTCCACCTTGAAATGTACTTCTCAAAAACTATCAAGGACAAATCTCCATCTGCTTTATAGTCCCTATAAAGCTAAATCCAAACTGTGTTCTTCAGTTCTTGTGTCTCTGTGTAACTTCATCTAAATCTCTCGCTATATGTTCTTAAAGCAGAATCCTGTGGATACTCAGCAAACTTTTGTATTTACTCTATAGTTATGTAGTGGCAATGCAGAAAACCTATTGTTATTGCAAGGAGTTAGTGACATATTTTGATTTCTTCTCATATTAAGAAAAGTCTAGAAGCTTAGAGCTCATCCTGAGCTAGCCTGCTTGTTTTCACTCTTGCTTGCTAAAAAAATAAGGGGGAAGCTTCACACCACTCCAAAGATTTTCCTGTTGTGAAAACCTCAGAGTTTTGATTCCCATCCCAGAGCCATGTGTCATCCAGTCAAGTCACGTCTTGGGAGGTCAGGGTGAAATCATGGTGTCAAGTTCTGATAAAAAATTGTGGGAAACCTTCTGCATGGAACCCAGTACTGGTATTGCAAAATAGGATCTTGGAACTTTGGAAAATCCTCTTGAAAGGACTTTGAAGCCTTCAAAGAACCTCAAAACCTCATTTTGCTCCTTTCTGAGAGCAAAATGAATCCCAGTTCTGTGAAGTCTCATTTATTTATTTATTAAATTTATATACTGCCCTATCTCCCTTATGGGACTCAGGGCGGTGAACAGGCGATACTAAAAACCACAATAATAAATAAATAGTTTCTGTTCTAAAATCAAATTAAATAACAGGCCTGTTCTAAAAACACCCCATACTAAAACATAATCAAACTACACCAGGCTGGCCGCACGGAATAGATGGGCCTTCAGGGCTCGGCGAAAAAGGCGCAGGTCCGCAACTATACGTAGGTCGGGGGATAGGTCATTCCAGAGGGCAGGAGCTGCCACAGAGAAGGCTCTCCCCCTGGGGGTCGCCAGCCGGCACTCTAAGGAGGCCCTCTCTGTGGGAGCGGACTGGTCGAAGGGAGGTGTTTGGTAGGAGGCGGTCTTGCAAATACCTAGGTCCATTGCCATGGAGCGCTTTAAAAGTTGTTACTAACACCTTGAAGCGCACCCGGAAGGCCACCGGCAGCCAGTGCAGCTCGCGCAGGAGAGGTGTTACATGGGAGCATCTAG
>NW_015386438.1:475822-515541 GCF_001527695.2 Protobothrops mucrosquamatus
CCGCTGAGAGGTCTAACAGGACCAGGATAGAGGAACAGCCTCTATCCCGAGCCCTCCAGAGATCATCAACCAACGCGACCAATGCCGTTTCCGTGCTGTGCCCAGGCCGGAAGCCGGACTGGCGCAAGTCTAGATAGACAGTTTCTTCCAGGTGCTGAGGGAGCTGTCGTGCCACCACACTCTCAACAACCTTCGCAAGTAAGCGAAGGTTGGAGACAGGCCGGTAGTTGGCCAAAGCAGCCGGGTCCAGGGAGGGCTTCTTGAGGAGGGGCCTCACCACAGCCTCTTTCAAGGCAGCCGGCAAGAACCCCTCACTCAAAGAAGCATTGACGATTCCCTGGAGCCAGCCTCGTGTAACCTCCCAGGAGGCCAGTACCAGCCAGGAGGGACAAGGGTCCAGTAAACATGTGGTGGTGTTCAGCCATCCCAGCATCCTGTCCATGTCCTCGGGGGTCACAAGATCAAACTCTTCCCACAAAATGGACTCAAGACCTGCCTCCATTGGCCCGCCTGAACTAGTCCAATCAGAGGCTAACCCGGCCCGGATCCGATCGATTTTGTCATGCAGGTAACACCCAAATTCCTCTGCCCGACCCTGCAAAGGGACATCCCAGACCCTCTGATGAAGGAGGGAGCGGGACACCCTAAACAGGGCGGCAGATCGGTTACCTGCAGACGCGATAAGAGCGGAGAAATAGTTGTGTTTCGCCGCTCTTATCGCTACTAGGTAAGTCCTCAAATGGGACTTTACCAATTTCCGATCGGATTCGGAACGGGTGGCCCTCCAATTACTCTCTAGGCATCTCTTCCGACGCTTCATCACCCTCAGCTCCTCGGAAAACCAAGGAGCCAAGGTAGACCAGCATCGGGTGAGGGGCCGCAAAAGCACGACCCGGTCCAGGGCCCCCGCAGCCGCACCATTCCAGGCGGCCACCAGGTCCTCAGTCGAGCCGCGGGTCAAGGTCTCATGTATTGGCCCAAGCTCCGTCTGGAACCTCTCAGGGTCCATCAGGCGCCTGGGGTGGAACCATTTTGTCACTTCTGCTTCCGCCTCCCCGCGGTGGGGCGTAGTGGTAGGAAAGGCCAGCCGAAGGAGAGAGTGATCTTACCATGACAGGGGCTCAACGACCATTTCCCTTAAACCATGATCACTCAGCCACTGGCTGGAGGCAAAAACTAAGTCCAGTGTGTGTCCTCCGGTGTGGGTAGGGACATCTACTAATTGGGTCAGGTCCATGGCCGTCATGGAAGCCATGAACTCCCAAGCCACCTCAGATGCTTCACCTAACGATGGCAGATTGAAATCCCCCATGACTAACAGTCTGGGGGTCTCAATCGCCATCTCGGCTATCACACTGAGTAGCTCGGGTAGGGCTGCTGATACATAGCGGGGAGCCAGGTATACAATCAGCACGCCCTGCTGCCTCCCATGACCCCACTTCACACCTAGGGATTCACAACTGGCAGTCTGTGGCACAGTGGTCTCCCTTGGATCCAGGCCTTCCCTAATAATAACCGCCACCCCCCACCCCAACCCTGGGCTCTCGGCTGGTGAAATGCACGGTAACCTGGCGGGCACATTTCAACGAGGGGCACCTCCCCTCTTGGCCCAGCCAGGTCTCCGTAATACCGCCAGGTCCACCTCCCCCTCCGATACCAAATCATAAATGAGGGGGGCTTTATTAACCGTGGACCTGGCGTTACACAGTATCAGCCGAAAGCCCAGGCCCTGAGATCCTAAACCCCCTAGGTTGCAAGAAGAGCCATGGGGGCCGGAGCGCGCCACAGCTCGTAAACAGCGGGTGCGCCCTCCCCTAGTGTGATATGGCCCTCTGCTCCCGCCATATCTACCCCTCCCATACACAGTCTTAATGGAATTGCCCTCTATTAGGCCGACCCTCCCCCCCTCCCCAATTCCAGGACCTACGCCCACCTCGCCGAGGCCTTCAGCTGGCCTGGGAGAATTAATTTCAGTTTGCCCACCCCTCTCCCTGGAACCCCCTAAAACCCGGCCTAAAAATTTGATTAAAAATCCCCTTAGGTTGCGTTTTGACTACCTCTCGTGATTAAAAAATCCCTCATAGAGGTGGGCCCTCGTTAATGCTGTGGGCTAGACCTGCGAGAGAGGGGACTCTCGCAGGGCATGGAGGTCAGCCGCTGAATACATCACGGGCACACAGTGACCTCCAACGCAACCCTATATGCCATCTGATCCAGACCCATGCAGTGGTGGGATTCAGTCAGTTCGCATCACTTCAGCAGAACCGGTAGCTAATTTTTTGTTGCTCAGACCCAGAATGGACTTCTGGATGCAGCATCCACACAGAGAACTGATTGTTCACATCTTTGAATCTCTCCACTAGTCCCACACCTCCCAAATTAATATAATCATAGCAGGATAACTATTCCTTTATCTTTACCTCTTTTTTTATGTCAGGGATGTAATTTTGAGCTCAGTCATCTTCCGAACTGGGTTTTAAAATATGTATCTTTTCATAATGTGCATTTTTGAGTATTTTAGGTCAGATATGTTTAGAAATGCATATTTCTGACTTTCCCCGTCCTCATGCCATGCATAAAATTTCCACAGTCCTTCAGCATATACTCTCCAGTGATCCTTCTTCTTTAGGAAACTGTACACCAGGACCTTCTCAACGCTCAAGAGACATGGAGTGTAACAATAACTCAAGCAGGGCATTTAATTTGCATTCCACATCACTACTTCCGAATCTATTCTGAAATGATGCATCCATTTCCCATGTGGTTGATGATTGCAAGGAGGGCTGGTTCAGTCTGAAAGTATCTTGAAAATCTCCTTGTCTTGCTCTTGAAAAATGCTGTGCCAGCTAACTGTGGCTTAAGGAGCATGCAAGAGAGGCTACCTTTGTCCACTTTGGTCCCAATTTCTGGGAACGTGCAGGGCTGAAAGGGAACAGATTTTAGGACAGGCCCACAGCTTTGCAAAGTACAGGTAGTCCTTGACTTACAGCAGTTCATTTAGTGAACATTTGAAGTTACACACTGAAAAAAGTGACTTATGACTGTTTTTCACGCTTACAACCCTTACAGTATCCCCATGGTCATGTGATCAAAATTCAGCAGCTTAGGTAACTGACTCATATTTATGATGGTTGCAGTGTCCCAGGGTCATGTGATCATCTTGTGACAAGCAAAGTCAATGGAAAACCAGATTCACTTAACAACCGTGTTACCAATTTAACAATTGCCATGATTCACTTAACAAATGTGGCAAGAAATGTCTTAAAATGGCCAAAACTCACTTAACAAATGTTTCACTTATCAACAGAAATTTTGGGTTCAACTGTAAGTTGAGGACTACCTATATAAGAGAAAGCTGTGCTGAAATCCACCTTGGAAGTTTTCTTCTGCTGAAAGAGCTTTTGATATTTCTGAGCTGATTTTCTTCCTGGAAATGGAGAAGGTAACACTGCTAGGATTACTGCTTTTAGGGACAATGTCTGCCATCAGTTCTGCTGAAAACAAATGAACAGCCCTCAAGGAGAAGTTTGCTTGTAAGGTCCTAAAGTCAGTGGTGGGATTCAGCCGGTTCACATGGGTTCAGAAGAACCGGTAACTAATTTTTTGTTTCAGTGAACCAACTGAAGCCCTAGCCCTTTTTTTGCAAGGCCGAAGTCGGACCACCAGGAGTCTGTTCTGAGCTTCAGAGGCCCGGGTGAGGCCTCCGGGCCCAAAACGCCCCACCGGAAGTGCATGGACACCACGTCCGAAAGTCCGTTCTGAGCCAGTGAGGCCTCCCAGGCCCAAAATGGACTTCCAGAAGTGTCATCTATGCAGAGAACCGCTTGTTCAGGTATTTGAATCCCACTACTGCCTAATGTGATTTAATGGACATGCTTGAAAGTCTGCCAATTGCTTGAAATGTGAGAAACAGGAGGCCTGCAGATCTATGGGAAATAATGGTTTTGTGAAAACAGGATAAACATGCAGGCATTTTGTCATCAAAAAAGTTCAAAAACGTCAAACTCAACTTGTGACAATTTCCCCAAATTTCTCTCAATTGAAAACACATTTTCTGCTATGATATTGAATGAGAATTGGTACAGAGAGTCCTCAACATGCAATCACAATTAAGATAGGAACTTCCATCTCTAAGGATTGTGGTCATTAATTCAGCCGTGGCCACTTTTATGATCTTTTTTTTCTGTGTTTGTTATGCAAATCACAATTGTTAAGCAAATCTGGCTCCCTCCATTGACTTTGCTTGTTGGAAGCTGACTGGGAAGGTCACAAATGGCGATCATAAATACAAGGTCATAGGTCATTTATTTCAGTGCCATTGTAACTTTGAACAGTCACTAAATGGATGGACATAAGTTGAGAAGTACCTGCACAAAAAAATACAGAATTTCTGTATAAACTTGGTCCTATTTACTAAACATTTATGCCCCATTTAGGAAGAGATAGGTATTGTAGGTTTTTGTGTTACTCTATGCCATAGAGTCTATGGTAACCAAAATCAGAAGGAGCTTAAAAGAACTTTTTCCAATCAACAAAATATATTAAAAGATACAAGCTTTCAAAAGCTGCTTCTCACTTCATCAGATGCATAGACTGATTTTTGTTTAAACTAGGAGGGGTAAAAATGGGAGGGGAAGACAGGTTGATTAACCAGATACAGGTTACTTGTGAGACCGATCACAAATACTTTTATCAATGGACATCTGTAATGTTAAAAAAACGTATTCTGTTTGTTGAGACCTTCTGAGATGGCCTGAAATCTCTTGACATATGTGAATTCAGCAATGTCTCATTCAACAATGCTGCTAAAAGTCTCATTTTTCCAAAACAGTCACCTTACAACCTGCCCCAATGTGTCCTGGCAGCTTGTTCTTGTTTTGAATCCTAATGTCAAATTTATATCCATTAAGGACAGACAGACCAATATGTAACATAAACAAAGTTCTAAATTCCACACAAAGAAGCATTGACTGAACTGTACTACAGCTTTTTTTCCCCCCTTTTCTTCATCTCCTTTTGCTTCCTTCTTAGGAAAAAAATAAAATACATCTCGCAATAAACTACAAATTTAATTTTGGTCCAGCCCAAGCAACTGTTCCTCTAATCTAGTTCTTCATCCTTTTCTGCAGTCCAATCCTCTGTCCATCACACTTAATTTCCCCTCTTCTTTTTTTCAACTGCTGTTTATTTTTCTTTTGTTTAGTTTTAATCATCAACAAAAGAAGGTGGGAGGTCTCCAGCTGCATTCGTTCTAGGACATTTCCTGATCTGCAATCCAACTGTCGCTTTCTATTATAATCCTTCACAGTTCTAGCCACAAAGACATCTAACTTCAATTTCACTCTGCCCTCCCCTGTTTCTCTCTCTCTTGCTTCTCTCCCCCCCTCCCTCCATCTCTTTCTTTTCCTCTTTTCCTTATCCTTTCTTGGAAATCTTTACATTTCAATAAGCTTAGGCTTTCTCCTTTTCAGTTTGACAATAATAAGGTTTTGGAAATCTTTTTGACACATCAAAGACTCTCCATTTCGTTTGTGGTTTGTAATGCACCAAATGAAAGAACTGAAATAATTCTTGCTTCCCTTTTGTGGGTATTGTGACAACTTTATTAGAGAAAAGAGATTTTTAATTACAATATGGGGCAAACAGTTTCTTTTTAAATTTTATTAATGACTTTACTGGGTTGTTGTATTTTTTTTAGAATAGTAATTCTTCCCCATTATCTGCTTGTTTTGTTGTCTTATATTATCAAGAGATTAATTAAAAATATATATAGATTTTAAGGAAAATGAGACTGCTAGTATCTTAAACACTATCAATGAAACGTTTTTCGAAAAGAACTTTAAAAACTACTGAATATTTTTATTTTGTAATCAACATTTTCCCCAAATTCATGTGACCTTTTTAAAAAAAAACATGCAGAAAAGAAAAAGTGAAATATATGCTAGAAATGGACAGTCCAGTAAATGTTCCTAATGTGTTAAGGTATACTATGAAAGATCAAGTTCATGGAAAGAAATAAATGAAATTATCCTTGAAATAGCAGGTGTGGCTCACAATTAGCAACAAAATTGTAAATGTTGGTCACTGTTTTCTTGTTCCACTTATCATGAATTTTGTAGACATAAACCTTTGCATGTTTTAATCAAGTTTTTTTTTCCCCAAAAAGTAATGTAATAGTTTATAAGCTCATGGAGTGGAGGGGAAGAGGGAAGGGCCATGTACTTATAAGTCTGGCCTGCACAAAAATTCAAAATGGTGGCTATGATGAGTTGAAGCTCTGCCTGAATTTTATTGTGATATTTATGTATGACATAAAAGCAGAACTTTTCTTGCAAAGTCACTATCCTGACTTTTACTGGCCATACAAATAGTCCTCACTTGATGACCAATCCCACAAAAGGTATTTATGATCTGATTTTAGGAGCGCAGTGGCTCACATGATTAGGGGGCTGGGTTGGAGGTTAGCAAGCCCACGTACTGCTGCACGATGGGGTGACATACCCTCATTTGCTCCAGCTCCTTGATGAGGGACATGAAAGGACCACCTCCCAGATGTCCTCCAGGCAATGATGATGTCATCAGCTAATCCTTTCAACCCAGAAGTGCCTTAAATGGTGCCTCTGACACAAATGGGTGGTGGGATCTGATTTTGAAGTTCTGATATGGTCACATGATTTCACTTTGGGTGCTTGGAAATGGCTCGTATTGGCATTTTAGATGTTTGGCAACCAACCTGCTGCAGCATCCCATAATCATATAGCTATAATTTTAATGGGTTTTTTCCTGTTTCCTGTCATTTACTTCCAGTTTCCAGCAAAGATGCCCATTGGATAAAATGGATTCACTTAAAGACTATCACATTCCCTTAATGACAATCATAAAAAAGATCCTCTAATTAGGCATGGTCCTGTGGTGAATCACTCAATGACTGCAACAACATACAATTATTCTGGGGTCAATTATGGTTGTAAGTCAAGGACTACCTGTATACATGTTTTCCATTTACGACATTGAAGAATATAGATTTTTACTCATTGTTCCATTTCCAAGGGTGAATCCCCTTTGAATAATGGATTTATGTGCTGACAGTTGATGACATTCCTGACTATATCTGGGCAACGTAAGCCTGGAGTATCTTGGTTCTCATTCCTATTGGTCCTCATTGTTAGGGATCCATCTTTAACTTTATTAATCATTACTCCTCACTCTTTTAATGATAACAGAAGATAAGTACCTTTCCCCTCCAACAGTGGAACTCACATTACTGCCTTATTGATCTTGAACTTCAGTCACACAAATTTCCAAATCATTCCTGTTTGCAATCAGTTCAGGAGAATGAACAGAGAGCTTTGTGGGCACTCACGCTTTGTGAATGAGACTCCCCCTCCTTTTTCTTATTGACAGAAATTATGAATATGTAACAGTTGATTAAAACTTATGCATTAATCAAGCATGAGTTTTGTTTTGTTTTGTTTTGTTTTAAAAAAAACTGGCTGACAGGCTTATCGAAGTTATATTTGAAGTGGGAGGAGGAAAATATATATTTTTGGCAAGAAATTATTAATGGTTTTGATTTCCCAATTAACCAACCTGTGTTGTAAAATTAGGGGAGTAAAGAAAAGTTAAGGACACAAGCCAGTGCATGTTTATTCAAAGGTGAGCGTTGTTGTGTAGATTGCTCATTTTTAAGATAAATGCATATGATTACAAAACAATTTACAAGCCAGTTCATGGGAATTCATCTGTAGGAATAAACTATAGTTTAACTAATATGCTTTACATGAAATTTACAGGAAGGTACAACATGTGAATTCTGCCTGAAACCTTAAAAGATGTATGTAGATTGAGCAATGTTTGATGCAGTGTAATATAGTGTCTTATGTTCATTCATAGTTTTATTTCCTATATTTCTATGCTAATGATTTTTATTATTATTAATATTAACATAATTGTCTGAAATGTTATAGGGTTTTCTACTTGAGCAGGGGGCTGAGCTAGAAGACATTCATGATCCCTTCCAACTCTTGTTATTCTGTTATTCTGCTATAATTATTCTGAACATATCTCAGTACTAATATAGAGTTTCCATGAAATTCCCAGCCAGAGAGAAGAATTATTATGTAGATCTCAGTCATGGCTATGCCTAACATTTTTAGTAAGCAGGTGCAACTGCCCCCTAAGGATGATAGATGGATTAGGAAATCTCTTCTGTGATCATTCATTAAAAGAATGAGTTAAAAATGGATCACTAACTATACGGCCAATAGGAATGAGAGCCAAGATACTCCATGTCCTAGTCAGAAAATATAGGATAGCTGTCTGATGATATTGAACAATCTGGCCCAATAGAAAGCTAGCTTGTGACAGTAATAAGAAATATAGAGGTTTTAACCTGTGCAACACTTGATATGGATATTTTCCATTGGGGAATTAAGCTTTCAAGCTAGTTAGCTTCTGATTTTGGCTGAAATGATTAAAAATAGCTTCCAAAGTCAAGTTGTTCTGCTGAAAAAAATATAATGGAATGTATGAATGACCTTGGGGATTGAAGGGGAGAGATGCTGCCTAGGAAACAATTAAACAAAAGTGGCAGGTGCCCCCATAGTTAATGGTCAGAGAAAGAATTTTAGGAAGGACACACTCTAATGCAGGAGTCTCCAACCTTGACAACTTTAAGATTTGTGGACTTCAACTCCCAGAATTCTCTAGCCAGCCACAAGTCTTAAAGTTGCCAAAGTTGGAGATCTCCGCTCTAATGGACTAAGCAGTTAAAGGTGGTGGTGGAAAGTATGTATCATCAAACTTGCAAGATTCGCCATTGAGCAATGGTGGCGCAGTGGTTAGAATGTAGTATTACAGGCTAACTCTGCTCACATTGGCAAGAGTTCAATTCCTTCAATCCTGACTGGCTCAGGGTTAATTCAGCCTTCCGAGGTTAGTAAAATGAGGAGCCAGATGGTTGAGGGAAATATGAGAGAGGGTTGTAAAACACTATGAAGTAGTGTACAAGTCTAAGTGCTGTTGCTGTTGCTGTCCTGTTAATGTAGCCTTACAATAAATAGAATTAACTCATATAGTTGTGTTTCATGTCTGGTTTACATCAGAAAGCTGACAAAACAAAATTGAGCCTTGCCCTCAGATTTGCAATCAAAGAGATTGCATAAAAATCAGAAGTACCAGAAAAAAATGATTTGTTTGATTGGTTTCTGATAAGATGGATTTTAAAAGACATTGGAATGGACTTTGACTCAAAATATTTTAACAGTTCATGTATAAAACAAAGGTATACATTCTAAAGCCTCAGGGCCAAATAGGGTATCCAGCAGCTTTGAAGATGGTCTCAGAGCTCCTTCAAAAGTTGCTCTCACATTGCTATTTTTAAAGAAAGTTTTCAAAGAACAGCACCCCCCCAAGGGCCATGTCTCAATCTCAACATGTCCAGTCAGATGTTTGTATTAGAAGGTGAAAAAGATCAAGATAGCATAGCTAAGAGATAAAATAAAGATTTATTTTCTTATAAACAAACCAACTTCTTGATAATTGTTCAGATCACACTTCTGCAATGTGATCTTCAGATATGTAGACTCCATCTCCTGTTCCTTTCAACAATTCACCTATAGAATTTGTAGACCCCAGGGGTACTAGGCTGGACATGCTTGATCATACCACTCAATCCTTTCCAGATATTAGAGCTTAATCAGAGATCACTAATATCTTTGAATCATTGGGATAAGAAAATCTATAGTTTTAATCAGCCATTTGTTTCAACAGTGCCAATAATAATTATTAGATCTAACCATAGAATCACATCATGTTTATGAACCTTGGTGACTTTAAGAAGGGTGGACTTCAACTCCCAGGAATGTGATTTGGATCCTGGAAGTTGAACTCTATTCATCTTAAAGATGCCAAGGTTGAGAAACACTGTATTATAGACTAAAAATTAAACATTTTATCACTTGGGTTGTGTGTTGTAATTATGGTTATCCTCCTTTCAGAAGAAATCTTACTTCCCTTCTATCCCTCTTTCATATCCAAGCTAGGAAAAAATGAAGATAATTGATTTTTAAACATTTCCATCTCAATTAATCAAAAATGTTTGTGACCAGTGAGCATTTTCCAACCAATTGATGGGCAGAGAAATTGGATGAGCAAATGCACTCGATACCTTTTTTTATGACTGAACCAAGTATGTGGAACCAGGATTATGACAGGCTAATGGAGAAGGAATTGATGAGTAAAAGATACTTACACATGGATCCCTCAACTGCCGTGTAACTGAACAAATACAAGGATACCACTCTTTGCCCAATGAGAATTTCTCTGAAATCCTCTTTTCCATCGAAAGATTAATAAAATAAACTCTCTTTTGCCAAATTGAATGATATAAAAGAAAGTAAGTTCTGGGCCAGTCATCTGGGATCCCATCACTTTTCTGTTCCTTCAGCAGAACAATTCCTGTTCAATATTTATGTGAAGCCGCTGGGGGAGATCATCCGTGGCTTTGGGGTGGATTTCCATCAGTACGCTGATGATACTCAGCTGTACATATCCACCCCGGGCCACCCCAACGATGCCCTTGACGTGATGACCCGATGTCTGGAGGCCGTGAGGGTCTGGATGGGGAGAAACAGACTCAGGCTCAACCCTTCCAAGACCGAGTGGCTGTGGCTACCGGCGCCTCGGCATAGTCAGCTGACTCCATCGCTGACTATAGGGGGCGAAACTCTGGCCCCCTCGGACAGGGTACGCAATCTGGGTGTCCTCCTGGATCCACGGCTGACACTGGATGACCAGTTGGCGGCCGTGACCAGGGGGGCGTTCTATCAGGTATGCCTGATCCACCAGTTGCGACCTTTTCTGGACCGGGACGCCTTGCGCACAGTCACTCATGCCCTGGTCACCTCCCGCCTGGACTACTGCAACGCTCTCTACATGGGGCTCCCCTTGAGGAGCACCCGGAGGCTCCAGCTAGTCCAAAATGCGGCCGCGCGGGCGGTGTTGGGAGGGACTCGTCGCTCCCATGTAACACCNGACTGGCCTAGGGGAAAATTTTTAGTGGGGGTTTTAAAGTAATTTTAAATTAATTAGACCAATTATTAATATTTGTTTTTAATCATGTTTTAATCAGTAGTTTTGGGATTTGTATTTTTATCTGGTTGTTAGCCGCCCTGAGTCCGCAAGGAGAAGGGCGGGATATAAATATAAACAATAAATAAATAAATAAATAAATGTAGGCCACCAAGGTGGTCCTTCGTTTTCCTCTGCTTCAATCCTGAGCTATCCATATCTCTGTTATTATGAATACTCATGGCAGGATATTAGCCAAGGAGCACCTGACATTTTGCTTGCTTTTGCTTGCAGTGATTAGTTAATCTTTGCACAGCAGCACGAATGCATAGAGGTGATAAGCACCCATGTTACTAGTGTGCAAAGCAGTTACTTTAAAAGAAGCTTTTACTATATTGGCATATTAAACGGTACTGGTGAGATTATAGTGTTGAAAGATTGCCGAGAGGGCCTGTCCCTCTGAGTTAACATGGATTGCAGTTTGTTAAATTTGGGTCAATACAAATTCAGACTGCAATGGCAAATTGTTTTTTTTAAAAAAAAAAAAAATCTGCTTCCATGTAAAATAAAAACACAAGGAGAGGTTTGCACGAACCTGGAAGTGTTAGTTTAAGTCAAGGCTCAGAAATTGATCCTGGGATACAATACAAACTCCCACAAATAGCTTTTATCTGAAATTATTAGGTTCCCAAACATACTACCTCAGTCTCTATTCTGTAGCTTCTCAATTTTCCATTCAATAGTTTAAATAAAGGCTACAAACAGTTGCATGCTTTGTTTATTTATTGAACTGATACATTCTCATTTAACAATACCCATATTCAATCAACAATTAAAACAATTAAAATAGAAATACAATAAAGTAGCTGTAGTGCAAAATTAACAATCATAAAATAAAATAAATTAAACTACAAAAATAAGCCAGGTATCATTTCATCCTTTATAGGTTCTTTGAAAAAAAATCAATTTTTAAATGCTTACCGAAAGCCTAACATGTTGGCCCATCCAAAATGTTCAGCAAGAGACTGATCGCTGCACAGTTATCTCCCTTAAAACTGCTTAATTAATACTGCATGAATAAATACAGAGTTATAGAACAATTCCATGAAGGGATTCTCTTAAATATCATGGCATCATGCATTCCAAAATAAAATAAGACATTCAAAAGTTGAAGACATCTAGGAAGTTATTTCAGAGATGCTTCTCAAATGGAATGCCATTTAAGATAAAGACTATCGAGACCAAATTCTTTGGGTCACAATGTGTAGTCTTTTAAGCACTATCATACTGTATCAACCTTCACATTACCATGGTGGCTATTGCTAATAAGACATGGAATTCCGCAATGTCTGGAAAATGGCTGATAGCTCATTTCCACTTATGAACCTTCTCAATTTAAAGAACTCATAGAGTACCTACCCACCCACATAACTGCTAAAAAGTGATGTTCAATAAAAGTATAAAATCCATAGATCCTGAATTTTATTTAATCTAGTTTTGAAAACAAACAAAACAAAGAAGGTAACACCTCCAAAGCTAGGGTAAGAAATATTTCTATTTCTAAAATTAGTGGACCAGAGAAATACTGTGGATATAATTAACTTGGACTTCAGTAAGGCATTTGATAAATGTGAGTTAGACAGCATCACCACCAGATGGATTCGTAACTGGCTGACCAACCACACTCAATGTGTAATCTTCAATGAAACTACATGGAGGGAAGCATTCAGTGGGGCACCTCAAGACTCTGCCTTAGACTCAGATCTCTTTAATACCTTCCTCAATGATTTATATGAAGGGATAGATGGGGAACTCATCAAATTTGTGGATGACACCAAGCTGGCAGGAATAGTCAACACTCCAGAAGACAGGCTTAAGATACAGAAGGATCTTGACAGACTTGAAATTAGGCCCTATTTAACAAAATGAAACTCAATAGTGAAAAAGGTAAAGTTCTACACTTAGGCAATAAAAACCAAATGCACAGGTATAGTATAGGTGGTACATGGCTCAATAGTAGTAACTGTGAGAGGGATCTTGAAGTCCTAGTGGACAATCATTTAAATATGAGGCAGCAGTGTGCTGCAGCTGCCAAAAAAGTCAATGCAGTCCTAGGCTGCATTAACAGAAGGATAGAATCAAGATCACATGAAGTGTTAATACCACTTTATAATGCCTTGGTAAAGCCACACTTGGAATATTTCATCCAGTTTTGCTTGCCACGATGTAAAAAAGATGTTGAGATTCTAGAAAGAGAGCAGAGAAAATGATTAAGGGATTGGAGGCTAAAGCATATAAGGAACGGTTGCTGGAACTGGGTATGTCTAGTTTAATGAAAAGAAGGGCTAGGGGTGACATGATAGCAGTGTTCCAATATCTAAGGGGATGTCACACAGAAGAGGGGGTTAACTTATTCTTCAAAGCACCTGCAGCAGGATAAGAAAACAATGGATGGAAACTAATCAAGGAGAGAACTAACCTAGAACTAAGGAGAAATTTCCTGAAAGTTAGAACAATTAATAAGTGGAACAACTTACCTCCAGAAGTTGTGAATGCTCCAACACTGGAAGTTTTTAAGAAGAGATTGGACAACCATGTCTGAAATGGTATGGGGCTTCCTGCCTGAGCAAGGGGTTGGACTACAAGATCTCCATGGTCCCTTCCAACTTGGTTATTCTGTTCTGTTCTATTTTCATATGGTCCAATCCACTAAGCAATATCCCTCTGCCGATTATGGCCTTTGAATCTTCTGCAAAATATTATGAATAGACTCCAGCTACCCAAAGATTCCCTAGCTTGATTCTAGAGCAACTTGGACAAATCTCGATCTCCTCCAAAATTCAATTCCCTAATAAGCATGCCCATTTTTAATAATTCTGGCAATTGGCCCACCTATTTGGAAAGTGTCTAAGTCTTTCTCAAAGAATACACATCTTTCTCAAAGATGTGTAATATTAGCCTCTGAAAGGCATAGGATAAAGTCGGTTAAGAATAATATAGTGATTCTGGTCTTCTGTTTTATGTCTATGGTCTTTCACCTGTTGTTCTCTAGATTGCAGCTCAAAACTTCATCTTCATTTGAACTTTATTTAGTCTTCTTCTTTACCTGGACTATGGAACCTCAACTAATAAGGAAGCCAGCTTGCAAACACAAATGCCAGATCTAGTTTTAGATGGAAAATATAACTGAGGTCTAATCCTGAACTTTTGCATTCAGTCAGATGCATTTTTAATTTATACAGTTGACCAAACCAAAGGGCTGTAAGCTAATAGTCTGATGCCTCTGTTTCATTAATGTAGCTCCTTTGGTGGCAATTGCCTTTAATTAGACCTAACATCATAGAATCATTGGAATCTATACTGAGACTTGACATGTGGATATATTTTTGCTTAATTTCCAAAAGTTAAATGTGAACAAAATGTATTATTGTATGCCATCGTAACTGAAATGCACACCAAATGAAGAAGAACAGAAGGAGGCCATTAAATACCACTTACTGTGAATATTAAGATCCAGCTAAAATATATGAAAGCCTTTATGTAATTGATACATCTAAATATCTTGAAGAATCTTCCCAGAGAAATTACTTATCACAAAATTAATGGTCATGTTTCCTTAGCGTAGAGAGGCAATAATAGAATATTGCTGGATTTAATATGGCAGAAAAATACAATTTTTAATGATAGGCTTTCAGGCTTAGTCTGCTGTAATTAAGATATAAAATATAGTTTGTGAACATGTTCAACAGCTTTGTTGAGATTATGGATTGTGCTGAACTACTAAATATGAATTACAAAAATCCCACTAATCGCTAAATACCAAAAATTTGGAAATTTTTACTCTTCTGTGTCATCTCAAGTTCTCCAGAGTTTTGCACCCCATACATGGAAACAATGTATGCTCATAAATAACTAATCATATAATTAACATAAATATTTATAATTGTATAATTTATGTTTTAAGTTATGTATTAGATTTATACATTTTCCGCTTCCTCACTCGGCTTTCCTCTTTCCCCTTTCTCCTGTCCTCCTGTCTCCCTTTCCTCCTTTCCCTACCCCTCCCTTCCCTTCCCTTCCTGTTCTTTCCCTTCTCTTCCCTTCCTTTTCCTTTTCCTTTCCTTCTCTTTCCTTGTAGGTTAGACATTCATTCGTTGGTTCGTTCATTCGTTTGTTTGTTTGTTTGCTGTATGGTGTAGACCAAAAGTTGCCATAAAAATCATAATATCCATGAAAGTAATCATAACAATTAAATTCATATACCAGTAGGTTTTATCTAAATCTCGTCTTCTGGCATCTTCTTATGGCAACTGCAATGGAACAAAATGTTGTGACTTTCCTAGAAATTTCTCCAGACTGATCCTTAAAAAAATAGCACTTGCTAATAAGCGAAGAAACTAATCCTACACAACAGAGAAAATCTGAAGGGCAATTTAGTTAAACAAGTACATTTTTTTCTACTTCTTAAACTGAGCAATAGGCTTAACTTACTCAGTGACCATCCATGACTGAAGTTAAAATAGAAACTGAATCTTCCCAAAGTTATTGTAACACTACCTAAAATTGCTATTTGTTGAATGATTGTAGATAGTTATATTCTTACAACACTGTACAGAAACTAAAAACATCAATTAAAGGTTCCCACTTAAGCTATAACATGGAGGCACAGGAACTTATGGAGAGAGTGGGAATAAAAAAAATTAATACAGTGGCAGCATTTGATGCCATATACTAACAGCTTGAGGTGTCCTTGGTGCTCTCTGCAGACATTTCATTACCCAAATCAGTAACATCATCAGCATTTGAGTAATGAAACGTCTGCATGAAAACAATCTCAGAGAGCACCAAGAACCCCCAATTTCAACCCTGAGGTACAACTTCAACCCTTTATTGATACTAACAACATGACTAAGACCCCATCCCTTTTTGAGTAGGGGCAGCTTTGATTGTTCAGTGGTAACTACAGGTCGCCCTTGACTTATGACCACAATTGAGCCCAAAATTTCTGCTGTTAAGTTAAAACACTTATTAAGTGAGGTTTGCCCCATTTTATGACCTTTCTTGCCACAGTTGTTAAGAGGCTCATTGCAGTTGATAAGTTAGCAACCTTTTATTAAGTAAATCTGGCTTCCCCATTGACTTTGCTTGTCCGAAGGTCGCAAAAAAGGATCATATGACCTTGGCACACAGCAACAATCATAAATATGAACCAGTTGCCAAGCATCTGAATTTTGATCGCGTGACCATGGGGATGTTGCAAAAGTCATAACTATGAAACAAGGTCATAAGTCACATTTTTCAGTGCCATTGTACTTTGAATGTTCACTAAATGAACTGTTACAAATCGAGGACTACCTTTACCACCTTGATTCTTTGGATACCCCCTCCAAGATGTCCCCAGGGGATCCTGTCTTAACTGCAACAGAGTGCTCCATGATGTGTCTGCTCATTCATTTTGGAGAACAGACTTTCTAGTCCCGTTCCTGATCAAAATACATAGATCAAACAATCATATGATTCACCTCTTAATTTTCTTCTGTTGCATCTGTTTTCCTTCTGGAAAAGAATGAAGTCAAAATGGGCATAGACTAAGATGAAATCAAAGCTTCTTTCTTAAACTTCAATTTAGACAGTGAGACAAGGATGTTTACTTTGTCATTTCAAGGTTAGGGGACATTACAATTCTGATGAGACAGGAGGAAGAGGGTTATGAAGCCCTTTAGCATTTTATTGTATGAAATGCGCTGAGTAAATGGGGAAGATACCAAGGGAAATTACAAACACCACCCAAAATGTCACCCTCAAAGCCATGATTGAGGTTTGAGCCCTAGAGGAAAAATAATCATCTAAAGTAGAGAGAAGGAATCCCAACAAAATGAAACAAGTGGGTGGAAGGAAGACAACCAGGAAGAGCTGCAGGAGAATCTGATAAAAATGGCCTCCGCGACAACATAATTTCAGGCAAAGAGCGGCAGACCTTGCCAGCAAGGAGGCACACAGCCTTGGAAGGAAGATGAAGGTTACAGAGGGTAGATGGGCAAAGAGGAGGGAGAGATGTAACAGGATTTTCTGTCCTTTCCTGGTTTTGTTTCTGGGTCATTTGGGAAAGAATTTAGGAGTGTTTCTTTGTTTTCCTTATACTGTCAATTCTCAGCAACTGCAGTTGGGAAAAGAATGGGGGAAAAGAGTTGGTGAGTTGTATGAAGCCTTGGGGCATAGAAGTGCTCATTCCCAAAGGCTTTTGAAAAAAAGAGTGCTCTGGTTTTGAGCTACCACATACTTTTTATACAGGTAGCTCCTTCCTTCTCCCTCCCCCTTCCCCTTCCTTCCTTCCTTTCTCCCTCCCCTCTCCCTTCTCCCTCCTCCTCCTTCTCCTTCCCCTCCCCCTTCTTCTTCTTCTTCTTCTTCTTCTTCTTCTTCTTCTTCTTCTTCTTCTTCTTCTTCTTCTTCTTCTTCTTCTTCTTCTTCTTCTTCTTCTTCTTCTTCTTCTTCTTCTTCCTCCTCCACTCATTCTTCCTCCTTCCCTCCCTCCTTTTCTTCCTTCCTTCCTTTGTCCTTCTTTCCTTTCTTCCTCCCGTCTTCCTCCCCCATTCTTTCTCCCTCCCTCCCTCCCTCCCTCCCTCCCTCTCTCCTTCCTTCCTTCCTTCCTTCCTTCCTTCCTTCCTTCCTTCCTCTTTGTCATCCTATTGCTATGACAATCCGACATCAGTTTTAGATAGTATAGTGTAGAAGAGTTTTCCCTCTTATCCTAGCACAAAACTTCAATGGACATTCATGTCTCATATGGACACTCTGCTCCAAGGCAGACGATCCTTGAAATGATGCTGCATGGACAATCTGCTTAGTTTTATCTGCAGTTTTCTGAGGTACTTCTTCCTCCTAGCCCATCATATAGCTCTTCACTTGCTATACAATATAGCTTTGCCAATAAAAGAGAATATTTGAAGCACAGAGTTCAGCTGTGGGAACTTTGGTGCTCTCTGAGCGTAGTTATTTCCTTCCAGTGATGATGTTTCTGAGTTGAATAATTAAATGTCTTGAAGTAAACAACCAAGCTGGCTCCACAATATTGCTTTGGCTGCAAGCGAAACCAAAAATCCATCTTCTTCAGATTCTTTATTTGCTGCATTTTAAAGGGAATATCATCCTATCAACCTACAGAATGTTGTCTGCCTCTTTCATACATCTCAAACTCCTTCTTGAACTTCAGCTCTTCAGCAACACATCTAATAAGACATATCAGAACTGCACAAAGCCACATGACCATATGATAGAAACCCCGAGACATAAAACTCTACTTCTGTGCTGCCATAAAGGTTGATAATGCTTTGCAAAGAATTAGCAGGGGAAATTGGGACATGGAGCATCTAGAGCATACAAGCATTAGTGAAAACACATTCTATATGAAGGATGGTGCAGATTTGTTGTTGATAATGGCCAAAGCTGGAATTTGTAAACCCGAATAACCGCCATCTACTGACTTTATAGCATCTGACACTAAAAATGTAGGAACAGCAGCATGACACACTAACATTTCAGAACTACTTTGAGGGCAGCCCAATTTATGCCAACAGGCAGGTATGATAGTAGCTCAATTTATGCCAACATGACTTTCTCTAAGCTCCAGAATATGAAAAAAAGAATAACTGCAAAGCTGTGTAGGAAAGCCCTAAAATGACTCCAGAAGCTCTACCACATTAGCACAGCCTGATGTTACCATGGAAGAATCCACTGCAGAAAAAAAAAAAAATCACACAGTGATGCTGGCTGTATTGCCAGGGAACCAGGCTTTCTATTAGTAATTTTGGCCAGAGGCACTTTGTCTTTATATATATATATTCCCTGTTAACTCCCTCCACAGAGGCAGAATGACAGCATGTGGTGGCCTCAAGTGCAAAGAAACAATTAAAAACAGGTGTCAGCACATAGCATATTTCCTCTTTCCCCCTTCAAGGTTAAATGAGAACAGAAGGAAAGTAGATCTCTTATATCTCTGCCCTTCAGCCCAGCAATCCTGGTGATATTTGTGGATCAGATTTAAATGATCAACCAAGTGAATGGGACATTCAAGAACATTCCACTCATGTAAGAAATCAAAAGTTTATGTCTATAAAACAACGTTTCCTTCGAATCAAACTCAGTACCTACTGACTATGTATATACATTTTATCCAGTTTTTTTTTGCAGAAAAGGATTTTTTTTTTGTTTTTTTGACAAAGAAGCAATATGATCCAAATTTTCAATATATTACATTTTATTTGTAATATAAGTTCCCAGGCCTTAAAATTAAAAGTTATGGTTATGGTGGTGGTAGTGATGCTCATAATCAATTTCTCAGGAGGGACATATGTCCTTAGGAGTATTTATTTAATCATAAGTTAGCCACAATATCTGTGTATTCACAACCTTCATTATTCAGTTCCTTCTCCAATAATCTGAAACTCCTTGGCTCCTCACACTTCTGTTAATTCCCCAAAAGATTTGGGTTTTGTTTATAGGGGATTCAGTTCAGTCACAAATATTGTATCACTACCCCCATCTTTCTAAACAAGAAGTTCTCACAAATTTTCTTGAGAATTTGAATTTGTATTTAAGGTAGAATAGAGGGAGGGTTCAATTCAGACTTTGGAAACCTAATTTTATACCCAATGAAATTTTGTGGAAGTCATAGCTGTCAAGCCCCAAGAAAATCAGGAGATTCAGGCAGCTCAAATGAGTATAAAGATGTATTGCAAGCTTAAGCTCTCTACAAGAATCTGACTTACTAAAAGTCAAGAGAAATGAGAAGGCGATAAGAGAGGCATTCTGTCTGGGTGGACTTAGATCTCTTGCATTCACACAGAGACTCGTGCCTTATGATGCATTTGACTCCTCCCTCAGGCTCAGCCTGGTCATCTTCTACAATAACAATTCTTTTTTTCTCTCAGACCAACTCACTTAAAGGACTTACACTGAGGGTGAACCTGATCAACTGTGCTTTTTTGAAGAAGGAGACAATGACAATGTGAAAATGAATTGGACCAATAAAATCACTATGCTCAACCCCACCATCTGAGTTATCCTCATCAGAATCCTGGATCTAAGGCAATTAAAGCTGGTCTGTTGGCTGTTCCAAACAAGCCCAGTATGAAACATAAAGAAAGTGCTACTTAGCTGAATTTTAAGGAAGGGTTGGAGAAAAAAAAGAAAAGAAAACCTCCTTCTTTGATGACCTTTGTAAAACTTTCTGGATTTGCAATAACAAAAATAACTGCTGTGAAGCATTTTTTGATAACTTGCAAAATTTCTGCCTTCATGCACTGGGAAGGCGCCAATGAAGAACTCGCAAGCACTCCAACAGTCAGGAATGAACTGTGTGTATATATGCCACACTAAAATAACTGATTCCCCCCCTCCCCGCTTTTGGGCAAGCATTGTGCTGTTTGAAAACACAAAAACTGAGGCTGCCTTTATGAATCTAAGTGACCAAGAGGTCAGGGAGTTATATGGTTCCCTCTTGATTTGTTTCAACACCTTCCTCCTCTTGTTGCAATGTTCTCAGGCACTCTAAGCATGAATCAGAAGTTAGTTGCCTGTTTCAATCAGATTTCATACAGCGGAGAGTGCTGGTACCAGGAGCCAATTTCCCTTGTACAATGGAGACATGCTTGGCATAATTTGATCACGATAAATGGAAAAACAGTAATTACATAGGCCAAATTAAATTGCCTTGCAGTAAATAAGGCATACATCAGGAAGACTGCAAGTGAAGTTGGTGAGCCAAGATGGCTACAATATAAACTGCCAGTTCCACGAATTAAGCAAAATTAGAACATTTTTTCCAAAGAATTGTGACTAGCTGATTGGTGTCAGCAAGGGGGTGTGGAAATCTGCAAGATGGCGGGCATGCCATTGTTATCCAACCCCCCCGATCATGTGTTAGTGTCCACCATCTTGTAGAAGATTTTTATCTCCACCTTGTAGACGAGGGGTGACATGGTAGCAGTGTTCCAATATCTCAGGGGTTGCCACAAGGAAGAGGGAGTCCAGCTATTCTCCAAAGCATCTGAAGGCAGGACAAGAAGCAACGGATGGAAACTAATCAAAGAGAGAAGCAACCTAGAACTAAGGAGAAATTTGCTGACAGTTAGAACAATTAACCAGTGGAACAACCTGCCTCCAGAAGCGGTGAATGCTCCAACACTGGAAGTTTTTAAGAAGAGACTGGACAGCCATCTGTCCGAAATGGTATAGGGTTTCCTGCCTGAGCAGGGGGTTGGACTAGATGACCTCCAAGGTCCCTTCCAACTTTATTATTATTATTATTATTATTATTATTATTATTATTATTATTATTATTATTACTACTACTACTACTACTACTACTACTACTACTACTACTTCATCCTACATTAATAAGATTATGTGATTCTTAAAAGGAGAATAAAAGTTGCAACTTAAGGATCATAAATGTGATCTTTAAATTTAAGACATTATTGCAGGTTATTTGCAGTGTTAAGAAGATTGCTAGTTAATAGCTTTCCAGTCTCTTCCTAAAAACTTCCAGTGTTGGAGCATCCCTATAAGATGATTCCCATCCTTCCAAGAGACCTCTAAAATTCTCTTCTCCTTTGGAAAAAAAAATAAAGTGAATTCTCTTTCTCAAATTGAATGAGAAAAAATGCAAAGATTTTTTCCGCATGACTCTCAGCTTTCATTGAAATATGAAACATCACTCTTCCTGATGGCCAGCCTGAATCACCATTCCCAATAGCATAAAACAATCCCATTTTATGGCAATGAATGTAATATAGCTAAAGAGCATGATCTTGATAGATTTTGATTTAGAACACTTAACAACTGAGCCTGTTAGGAGGGGAAAAATATATCAGTAACTATGAATAGCCCTCCATGATGAAAACCTTTGTAGCTTTTTAGAATATTCTTCACTTCTCATTAACCCTGGCTATGACTGAGTGGGCGTAATGTAACAAAGGAGAAATGAAATGGATAAGATTGAGTAAATCTGGCTAAACAGGTCAAATAAATGTAGCCATTAGTAACTGTAGATAGAGTCTGCAAGATTTATGGCAATCTTTATTAAAGAACATGAATTAATTTAATATTTAAATGGATATATTCCTGGTGAAGATGCAATGGGTTCGTAACAACACACTCATTTCTGCTTCTAGCCAAACTCTCAGTGAAATCTCTGTTTCAATACTTCCTTGTTGCCTACAATGTTATGAAGTCCAATTTTAGAGTCCAAATCAACCATAATTGTAGTGGTTTATATACTACATAATTTTAAAATAATTGAATAATTCTACAATTGAATAATTCTAGATTCAGCTCTATCATTTTACAATTCCATCAAGTTTGTTGATGGTCTGAACATAACATGTGTCAAGGGACAATGAATTTAAAGATGTATCTTCCTTTGCTCCATCAACATAGGAATAGTATCAAGATCATGTGAAGTATTAATACCACTATATATTGTCTTGGTGAGACCACACTTGGAGTACTGTGTCACCACGATACAAAAAAGATGTCAAGACTCTAGAAAGAGCACAGAGAAGATCCACGAAGATGATTAGAGGGCTGGAGGCTAAAACACATGAGGAACAGTTGCAGGAATTGGGTATATGCAGTCTAACAAAGAAAAGAACTAGGGATGATACAATAGTCTACCAATATTTGAGAAACTGTCACAAAGAAGGAGAGGGACAACCTATTCTCCAAAGCACCTGAGGACAAAACAAGAAGTAATGGATGGAAACTTACCATACAGAAATCCGACATAGAACTAAGAAGAAATTTGCTGATAGTGAGAACAATCAGTGGAATGACTTGCCTTCAAAAGTTGTGGGTATTCCAATACTGGAAGTCTTTTGGAAGAGATTGGGCAGCCATTTTTCTAGATGGATGTCTCCTACTTGGGCTGGATGTTGCACTAGAAGCCTCCAAAGTCCCTTCCTCTATTATTCTGCATTCTGCTATTCCAACTAGCTATAATACATTCTGAATAAACGATAAAGAGATTTCATTACTGAAAGGAAGAGGCATATTTGTCAACTAAAAAGAGACAGGCTTGACTTCCGGTTTGATATCGCTGCATAACAGGCACAGAAAGATGGAGCTCCATCTTCCATATTTGATTTCGCACTGCTGAGGACCCTAAAAAGGATCGAAAGTAACCCTGAAGAGGCAATGAAGAAGGAGTGGATCCTTGTTGATCGCAGAGGGGCAGCAGACCTTCCGCTGGATTTGAGGAAGCCCTCCAAACTGGTGGGGGGGAAGATTGACTACATTCGTGTGACCAGTCAGAAGCTGCTGACAACTGAGGACAAGAAATTGCAACTAGCAATTTCTGAACAACATGGATAAAACTGGATGAGACTTTATCCTCTTTTTATGGTCCTAAGATAAGATTAGATAAGATAAGATAACCTTTATTGTCACTTTTACACTGTGGGTATGATGGCACACATCAAAAATGAAATTTAGTTGCCCGCTCTCAAAGTGAAACACATACATGACACACACCTAAACATACTATGAACAACATATGTATAGACCCACATCCCTACATATACCTAACAAATAAATATTAAATATTGTTCATCTTGAATAGATAATGGAAGGAAGACGCTTGAGAGTTCGCAAGGTTAATGCTGTATGGAATGAAACTCTGGCTGAATCTGGATGTTCTGCTTCGGATACCATGAAGCCTCCTCCCAGAAGGTAACAAGAATGCCCAAAGCAAAGAATCCTCACCAAAGAGAGAGGGAAGGGAAGTTATTGCCCTGCCCTCTCAGGAAAAGAAAATTGGTGAATTAATTGCTTTGGGGGGGGGAAACAGAGGAAACTACAAAATCAATTTGGAACTAATACAGATCTATAGCTTTGAAATTTGGGGACTAAAAGTACCTTTGAGACTTTTTTTTTAGAAAAAATATTTGAAAGTTTACAAAATAAGCTTGGATTTGGAAAGCTGGAAGACGGTGTTAACGACATCTAGTGGAGAATTATGGCACTACAATTTATTATGCTTAAGGGAAACTTAGCTTGAAGCCCAGACTCAGATAAGATTCTTTGTTGCTCCTGGACACTTTCACTTTTGCAGACTGCAACTGGGAAAAGAGAAAAACAAAATCTCTTGGGCTGCTTATCTGGGTTGGGGACCCTATTGGACTATAAAGACTACATACAAAAATAAAATGAGTGCTCCATACTCATTTTACCATACCCAGATGGTAAAAAAATCATCTTCAATACCTGTCTCCAAAGCTCCTAGTTTGATATATCAACAGGAAAATGTTAACGAATCTCAGAAATTCTTTCCATGTTGAAATCAATCCAAGAGACAATTGTTTTATTTCAATATTAAAAATAATGCAAATGAGATAAAAGAAAAATTTTCTAACCTAAACTTAAAAATTCAGACAATGACTGTAAAGAAGGAACTAATAACCCAGAAAACAGAAGGAGAATTAGAAGAAACAGATCCAAAGATGGAGGATCTAAAGGAAGGAATTAACAGACAGATACAAACAAATGAAAAATTAGAAGATGCAGTGATAACACCAGAAATGGAAAAGACATCGTACTTGTCAAGATCTCAGAACACATTTGAGGATAAGGAAGAAGAGCAGATCAAATGGATGATAAAGTTGTTAGCAGAAATGCTGAATATTGACAAACAAGAAATGAAAAGAAAAACTGAAGGAGAAAGATGGAAGCTGTTTAATGAATATAAATGAGTTGAGCATTCTTCCAAAAACACTTCAACCAAATTCTTTTCCTCATTCCAAACAATAAATACAAAAACAGAGAAAGAACTACTTGATGATTTAAATGTACTGACTTGGAAAGTTATTTGGCAAACAAAGAAAGCTAGAGTAAGACTGAAGAAAATAGAGTTTTTGACCTATTAAATGTTATATTATACTACTAAACGGATGCTTGAATATGGCTAAGAAAATAATTGTTAGAAATAAAGTATTATTATAATTAGAAGGATAGGATTTGTAACTAGTATATTATACTTTGTTATGAAATAAGAAATATGAAAATTCTAAAAGGGTTCGAATAAGGAAAGCTTTTGGTTACCCAAATATAATTTATTATGAGAAAATTATAAGTGATAGAGATATTTTGATGGGAAATTAAAATTTTTAAAAAGCGGGAAAAACAGGATATTGATTGAATAAATGGGTTTTAAGTGCAAATGCATTGAGATATATATTTTGCTAGATAAGATATTACAAATTGATACTATTGATATTATGTATAATACCAGAAAAATGTGATGAAGATGTCTATATTTAATTGTATATGTATTAACAGTAAAAAGAATTGTATTTTCCCAGTATGGAAAAATGCATACTACCGGAAGAAGAGAGGACCAAGGAAACACTGGATGTATATCACTAGATATGTATCACTGAATTACTAATATACCCAGACAACATATTGCTTATTAAGTACTTATGATTGTAAAATTAGAAAATTAATAAAATATTTATATAAAAAAATAAAATAAAAAGTGACAGGCTCAAAACAGAGCAAATCCTAATGACTGTGACTAGGTTAAGGAAAGTTAAAAGGTATAGGTAGCCCCCAGTTAACAGATGATGGCTTAATGATTGTTAGAAATTGCATCAGACATCAAAACAGTTGCATATGACTAACACTCAAAATTACGATGATCATTGCTGACGATACTGATGATATTACCTAGTTTGGGTAATGAAACGTCTGCAAGAAAACAATCCAGCTCAGAGCGCACCAAGGACCTTTCATTTCAACCCTGAGCTACAAATATTTTCATTTATTGGTATCTGGGGAATCCATTTGGCAAAATGGATTCGCTTAATGACCCTATGGGTTGTTAACAACCCTGTGATTTTTCTTAATGACATCAGTGACTCACTTTACATCATTATTAAAATGGTTGTAAAATCAAATCAGGTCATGTGGTGACCCAGTCAATGACTGCAATGACTTAAAACAGACATTCTGGGATCAATTGTGGTTGTTAAATGAGGACTAACTGTATTACATTTCCCTGAATTTTTTTCTCCATGATAAGAGCTCAGGGTTGTGTCTCCCTTTCAGTTTCATGAAAGCTTTATAATGAATCTGTAGTTTTATCTGTGAACGGTAGTCTTGAAATGAGTGGAAAATGACTTTTGAGTATCCATTCCTTTCTTTAGAATTAGTGCAAGAGAACATCCCAATGACTTGCTATCCCCCCTTCCAAATCCCTTGACTTACAACCACAATTCTGCCCAAAATTTGTTGCTAAGTGAGACAGTTAAGTGAGTTTTGCCCCATTTTACAACCTTTCTTGCCACAGTTGTTAAGTGAATCACTGCAGTTGTTAAGTTAGTAACTTGGTTGTTAAGTGAATCTGGCTTCCCCATTGACTTTGCTTGTCAGAAGGTCGCAAAAGGTGATCACATGACCCCGGGACACTGCAACCATCATAAATACCTGCCAGTTGCCAAGCATCTGAATTTTGATCACGTGACCATGGGGATGCTGCAACAGTTGTGAATGTGAAAAACAATCATAAGTCACTTTTTTCAGGGCCACTGTGACTTCGAACAGTCACTAAATGAATTGTTGTAAGTCATGCCCTCCAAGATATATCTGTATGAAAATGGGAGAGACTGGTTTAAATTATATATTTAATTTAATAATTATTTTAAACTTGACTGGTAGTTGTCAAATTCTGACAATTACTCTTTGGTATTTATAATCTTTGGTTCACCCTTAATGAGCCCCATTAACAGGCATTTTCATTTTCATTCTCTCTTTTTTTTTAAGGTATCCTGATTTTAATTGCTCCTGAGAAGGCAACTTTGTGTGTGCATGTTGCTTTTAGCAATTGCAAAAAGCTTTCCCTGCTGAGTCTTGAAATGAAGATTATCGCCAAAAGTAAACTTGTCAATTCATTATTTGCAGACTCTAATCTGTAAATTAAACATGTAATATTCTTGGTAGGGGAAGGGTATTTGTTTTTGCTTCTGTTTAACCATTATGCCCTTACTGGACATATTACAAAGTTAAGAAAAAAAATCATATAGGCAGATCTTTTTTCTAATGGCCTAGCTTTTGCATAGTTTGTAATGGTGAAAAATAACCAATCTTTGTAAGATTCTATCTTAGAATGGCCTAAACAATGCTGTATTAGAGTATTTTTTTTCAAACTTGGCAACTTTAAGATGTGAGGAACTCAACTCCCAGAATTCCCCAACATTGCCAAGTTTGAAAAACACTGTATTAGAGCAAAGAGGAATGAAGTACTCAAAAACTTCAGCTTAACTGAATAAATTGAGTATCACTCTAAATATAATTGTTTGATTGTCTGGGACCCAGATATCATATTACTCAACCAGTTCTTTATATGTCTGAGCATTTTTCAGTGTCATTGATATGGCATTGAAGTTCTGTATTTAGAAATGTAATATTCCAGCACAACTTTTTATTTCCAGCATTTTATTCATAGAATAAAACTGTAACAATGGTAACAATAATAATGGGCCACCATATCTTTAGAAATGATGTATTTTGGAAGGCACTTTCATCACAAAATACCTCAGACCTCATCCTTAAGTGGTTCTGGGAGGTTCTATGAGGACTAAAAAGGATGAGTATCAAACAAACCATGTGACTTACTTCATGACCTTTTGTTTCAACCCAGAAGGACTTCCTAGCTGTCTCTTTACCTACTGTATATGGGTGAACTTCCCAGCATGGCTGACTTCCTATCGGCCCTCTGCAGCTGTCCTCCTCTTCCTTTCGTTACTCAGCGTGTTGAGTAACAAGCCAACATTGAGTACTGGGATAACATCTTTGCGTCAAAACGTGTTGAATGGATAACCCTTGAGTTATTTATAAAAATAATAAAGATGGGAAATTAGTAAATGAATATGACATACTGTTCATAATTTGAGGAAATATGGTTTCCTCTGTCTCCAATTAGGTGAAATAAAACAGTATATAATTGAGAAAACAAATGTTCTTCTGATTGAAGTAAATAGATTTGAATGGCTCAGAGGTTCACATAGTTTTCCTGTTCTGTGCTGGGATGTTCCATGCTTCATGGGTACCCATTCTTGTCTTGTTCAATCAGAACAATTTTTCTTGCTCTTTTCAACCAAGTGATCAGAAGACACTTTCTTCAGTGGCTAAGATGCTCCACAATCTCCTTAAACATTTCGGCCTTCTTTCTACTCTTCCTCATTTTTGCTGGATTATAAATACAATAGAAGTCATGGTTTTTCCAAAACAGATCATCTCTGGTCGAATGTAACATGCAACAAAATGATGTATCGCTGTAGTGATGACTGAATGATGTTTCTCCTTTAGCGAAAGCTTCCTGCAAGTTCTCATGACGTGCTTTGACCTCCAGCTTGTCAAACTAAGATTTTTTTCAACATTTTTTCTGGGGGAGCAGAAGATCAAACTGTTATGGGAAAGAGAGTTATATGCCATTTCCTTTATTGGAAAGGCAGAGCTAAGCATGGCCACTCAGCTATCATGGCAAAAGATGAAGAAAGTGTCTTCTAATCACTTGGTTATACAGAGCAAGAAATACTGCCTCGGAGAGGATTAGAACTCAGGGTCTCCTGGCTCCTTGCCCCATATCTTAACAACCATGCCAAACTGGCTCTCAAGATGTTTTAAAAACCCTCTGAAAATGAACAGCCATTGCCTGTCACCAGAAAGCCTGTAGGCTTTTTTCTGAGAGCATGAATTTATCTTGACTTCCAGAACTACTGAAGGAAGTAGGCAGCTTCCACATAGGCTTTTGAACTGGGGACAAGGGTTAAATCAGATATTCTGATGCATCTCAGATGAATTAAAAATTATCCCAGATTGTCTTATTCTGTTGTTGTTGTTTTTAATGGTGATGGTAGCATCTATTTTTCATGTTTATATTTGCTCTTTTCAATGATAATGTATATAATTCTTTACAAGAGTTGCCAGGGTAGGGTAAATGAGTAAATGGGTAGCCTAAAAATAAATAAAATAAAATAATGAAGTAAAACAAAATAACATATGCTGCCACGTGTACAGTTTTTGTATCAATTCTGAACATACCCCTATTATCAATCAACATAATGACCCAGATTAAACATAATGACCCAGATTAAACTCAGACGCCTAGGAAGAATTGACGATAACACCGTTAAAAAGATGAGACCCAAAGACGCTGCCCTCCCTAGGTTCTATGGACTTCCCAAGATCCATAAGGAGGGCGCCCCACTTCGCCCCATTGTTTCCTTTAGGGGCACTCCTATTGCAGGATTAGCCAAGTGGATTAGTGAGCGCCTTACCTACCTAGTGGAAGATAACCCCACTATTGTCAAATCCTCAGGTGAATTTCTGGAGAGAATCCAGACCCTCAGGATTAAAGAGGATGAGGTGATGGTCTCCTTCAACGTCACCTCCCTCTTTACATCTATACCATGCAATCTTGCATTGGAAGTCCTTGAGGAGCAACTGAGGATGCGGGAACATAACCGACATAATGACACGCTGCGGGTAGAAGACCTTTTGAGTTTAACGGAGTTCTGTCTGACAACATTCTTTACCTTCCGGGGGAAAATATATGAACAAATAAAGGGCACACCTATGGGCTCCCCTATATCCAGCGTCATTGCAGAGGTGGTCCTCCAGCAGTTGGAGCGTGTGGCTATGGCCCGATACCGACCCAGTTTTTGGGCACGGTATGTTGACGACACATTCGTGGTCGTCAAGCGGAGTGACAGAACCAGTTTTATGGACATACTTAACTCGGTTTATACCGACATTAAGTTCACGGTGGAGGATGAGGTCCGGGGTGCGATACCTTTCCTGGATGTTCTCATCCAGCGGTTACCTGATGGTACCTTGAGCACCAGGGTCTATCGCAAACCCACCCACACCGACCGCATCCTCCACTATGAAAGTAATCATCCCATTGCCCATAAGATTGGTTGTGTTAGAACGCTGTTTGGGCGTATCCGCACACATTGCAGCACAGTGGACTCTAGAGTGCAGGAGACAAGGCACCTTTACCGAGTCTTCCGCTTGAATGGTTACCCCACTCATTTTGTAAGACGCCATAGCAGACCATTGGAGCCTCGCCATGACCAGGAAGGGCAACAACAGGCACGATCCACACGGGTCACCCTCCCGTATATCCACAATGTTTCCGAAGCCACGGCCAGGTTACTTGCCCCATATAACATCAAGGTAGCCCACAAACCGGACCAGACCTTGCGCGCCAAACTAATGCGTCCAAAGGACCAGCTCCCCAGCATGGAAAGGTCAGCTGTAGTGTACCAGATCCAATGCATGGATTGCCCACGCAACTACGTGGGCGAAACAGCTAAAAGACTGGGCACTAGAATACACAAGCATAAGCTGGCCATAAAGCGGGGTGAGCAGCATTCGCAGGTCTGGTCACATATGGCAGAGAGTGGCCACCAATTTGACTGGAAACAGATCCAAGTCCTAGCCAATGACACCACCAAAAGGGGCAGGCTTCTAAAAGAAGCATGGTATACGGGAGAGGAATCTGTCAACAGACACATTGACATGTGCCCGGTCCAACAAACCCTGAGAACATGATATAACAACCGTGCCTCACATAAGAGAGCACAACAGCTCCAATCCATCAAGGACCATCAGGCAACGATCGCACCGCAACACTCGGCAGAGGAGGGGCTACCACACCCTCACCATCTAGATCACCACCCCAATACGACACATCATCTCCCCAAAAAAGCCCTCCTGGATAAAAGGGACGGTCATCACATGACAACTAGATCCCGCACAAAAAAGCAACAGATCAGTGTAAACAACGCCATACCAACTCTTCTCTCTCCTTCCCCCCCACGAACCACTGCTGCCGAAGAACTCGGAAGACTTCGCTCTCCGGCCAGACCTAGCCAAGGAGAGGAGCATGATCCCATGGACGTAGAGAACTTGGTTCAGGTCCGTGGGTGCGGTGGCCGTGTTGAGTCTGGCCCGGACCAGCATGCTAGCGTTGAAACAGCTGGTTGTCAAACCTTGGGGAGGGCCGGTGAGAGGAGTGAGGCACGAGGCACAGAGGAACTGACTGCGGTGTGGCGTGTCTCCATTTGTGCAGGGAAAGACATAGACGCACGGCAAAGGGGTAGAAATGCCGGGTCCCGCTCCACAGAATGAAAGAAAGGGGGTGGAAACATTCAATACAATATGTATAAAACAAATGCTGAGGGCTTGGGCAGAGTATCAGAGCTCGACCAGACCTCACTAGGAACTCAGCTACAAACCAACATAACACCTCGAGGTGCCGGCCTACGGACAGGCAAAGATAGATTTAAAGACCAAACGGACAAGAACTGTAGGAGCACTCTTTCCCCTGAGTCAGAAAGGACTGGATTCTGCAACAACTCACCAGCAACCTACCTACAAGCCAACATGGCACCTCGAGGTGCCGGCCCACGGACAAACAAAGGTGGATTCAGTGACCAAATGGACGAGAACTGTGGGAGCACCCTTTCCTCTGGGTCAGAAAGGACTGGATCCTGCGACAACTTGGGCAGACACTCCAGAGGAGTATTGCAAATGAGGCTAGATGTTTTGCCCACGACTTCATCAAATCACCTGGGTCCAATGACACGATCACGGTACCGGATGCAGACTGCAGACTCCAATGCTATATAAGACTCCTCCC
The DNA here is from genome assembly GCF_001527695.2 of Protobothrops mucrosquamatus. Taxonomy (NCBI): domain Eukaryota; kingdom Metazoa; phylum Chordata; class Lepidosauria; order Squamata; family Viperidae; genus Protobothrops; species Protobothrops mucrosquamatus. The sequence goes on from NW_015386438.1 coordinate 507,594, forward strand.
ATATTGCTGTATCATGGCCCTGATGATGCCGGACCATTTTCAAACCTGACTTTTCTTTTGCTGGCTTCTTCCTTCATATCAAAGTTGACCTAATTCTGTTCTGTTTTAAAGGATTTATCTTGCTGACAGAGTCTCAATTCCCTTTACATAATTTATTTCCCATATTCCACTGGGTTGGAGAGAATATCAAGGTATGGAACACATGCAAAAATCTGACTTCTGGACTTTTTTCCAATTCCTTAAAAATAGTGGGGCTGAAAGTCACAGAAACAGGAATATTGGAATTAGTGAATTAATTGTGAGTTAATTAATTTATCATATTTACAGACTGCCCATCTACCTCACAGAGTGACTCTGGGCAATGTACAAACAGACATAAAACACACACACACACATACACACACACACATTCTCTTATAAACAAGAATAAAATAATTGCTACCCAACTACTTCTGCAGGATAGATGAATGAAATGTTATGGATTTGTTTCTCTCTACAACTCATGGCTGGATGTAGTGAATTTTTATCTTTTTGAATAGTAATTTTGGTGTCTCATCCCAGATCAAATTTTGTCCCATTCTTCTCAGGTTCCAGAGAATTATTGTGCAGGTGGACACAGAGACCCCCATAAGCACATTGTGCTATTTCTTTCCAATTTTTCCTTTGGGTTGATAAAAAAAAAAATGGAAGAGGCCAAATTAAATCTGCTGAGATCAAGGAAATGCTTCCCAGAACACAGGTGATCTCACACAATCCAGAATCGCATTGTGAATGGGATGAGTTTATATGACAGCAGATTCAGACAGAAAAAGAGGGAAGGAGATTGAATAATTTATTTCTTTTTTTAAATGAAAATTTATATAGAACATAGAATAATAGAGGTCAAAGGGACCTTGGAGGTCTTCTAGTCCAACCCTCTGCTCAAGCAGGAGACCCTATACCATATGGCTGCCCAACTCATTCTCAGTGACTCCTGATATTAATTAACTGTATGTAAATTTGCAGGTACTGTTCATCAGGAAACTGATGGATTTGATGATTGGCTAAAGGGAATGTATGTTGAGGTGGCAGAATTGAAGTTCAGGCCTCAGCCTCGCAGCCATAGAAAATTCCAAAGGAAACCATCACTTTGTGGGTTAGGCATGTGATCAAAACAACAGAAGCCATGCTTGAGTATTTTTATAACTTCTATATTTCTATACCTTATCTGTCATGTGCCAGCTTCCTCTTATGTAATTAAGTAAAAGCAAAGAAACATATAGATATCCATCTTACACTGTGTTTGGGGTTCTTCCACTTTAAGAGAGGATTCGTCTTTATTCAGCTGAATAAACATGTTTGACTTATCAAAACAAACCTGGACTTGTCTTTTACTTTTTTACTGAGTCACACCTGAACACTGCATAACAGTACTACTACACAAAATCCACCCACCCATCCACTACAAATTCCAAATATCTCTTTTAAAAAGTCTAAAAGAAATACAAAAAAGAAGTGAAACCCTAATGTCCCTTCTTTCTATCAACATTTGGCTCCAGTATTTGCTGTTATTTATTTGCAAAATTTCACTCGGTATGTGAGTTTGTGCTTGGTTCTGTTTGGCATTTTATATGATACAACTGGACATTTGTATTTCCATTTGCCTGAAGAACCAATCAATCAAATCTTTATTACTTTCATAGACCAGCATAACCTCAAGTAGCAAGAATTATCTTGTTCAATAGGAGCTTAAAAGTGTTAACAAATGGGAAGAATATTGATAAAACAATACTGTTCTTTGTTGCTTCACAAACGAGTGAACATATTCATGCCTCATCTGTTCTTCAGAGCACCATGCAATTTAAACTGTTTTGAAAGTTAGATGCCCCCCCTTGGGTTTTATGATGGACATTGACTGACAGTTTATCTTTTGACAAAAATCTATTTGATATAAGTCTCATTCGTCTAACATGATCTGTAGGTCATTCCTGCCTTTGAAAAATAATCACATTGGAAGGGTTAATAATGTTGAGAAGGAATTGAACTCTTTGAAACATGTTCTAGATCTTGGATACATCTTTGTACATTCATACATGTCACCCTTTCCATGTTACTGCCCTTTTGAATGGGCAGATTGATTAAATTTTCAGCATTGTGAACTAATTTTGTCATTTGAAGGACCAGTTTTCCAGTCTGAGCATCAAGTGTACCAGTGACATTTTATTTTGGTCTCTGATCATGTTTGGTATGTCTGAAATGGCTGTCACATCAGAGTTTAATTGGAAGAATCTCAGGTTGACCAGCCATCCACAGTGAGATGAAGATGTGATTTTGAAGAGCACTTAGGAAAATGTGACTAAAGCACTTTCCTAATTTTAAATGATTTTTACAGGGTAGTGATTCTTCAAAGATGCAATTTTCCAACTAGGAGAACAGATACCTTGACCTAGTACTTTAGTAAAGAAGGGAAGGGAAGGGAAGGGAAGGGAAGGGGACAACCAGAAAAAAAGTAAATAGATCTGATTATAACAATGATAGGTACACTGTTAAAAGATCTGGAGGACCAGTTTGGAAATGAATTATACTGGAGGGAATCCCTTTGATGGCTAAGAATTGATACTAATTTGACAGCACTGAAATCAGGTCTGTCCACTTTTAGGTTGCTATCTCTGATAGCTTCACAGTGAAGACCTTATCTTGACACTGACATCCTTAATAATGCTTGACCTTTTCTCTTCCTTTGGCCCTTCTGGACCAATGACAAGATTGAGAGATAATAAGTAGAATGCCTGCTAGGTTTCTCCTAATGTGCCTTCCAATAACTGTAACAGGCCATGACTTGAAATGCAGGTATAAGACACAGGAGTAAAGAGGATAGCAATATTCAATAAAGCACTGGGCTGAAATGCCATAAAATATGCAGTGGTATAAAATAGGAATATAAAAGGGAATGCTGTCAAGTGGCTTCAGAGTCTAGGATCCCCCAGAGACTGTAAACTCAACCATTATTACTAATAACATCATTAGGGTCAGCTTAGGGTCAGCTTGAGCTGAACCCTGCTGCTGTTAATAGTAATAATTTGCTGTCTGTCATGCAGTGGCCGGTGATGCACACACATGTATGAAGGGGCCATTAACTTCATCATCTCTCTCAACCACCAGTCTCCTTGCTGAGTATGCTTTTAATAAATAATGCAAGAAACCTCAAACATTGGTTCCATTATCACCTTACCATTCACATAGGCTTAGTTCAAAAATAAATACCCTGCTTGTTGATTGCCTTCTTTGTCATTTATGGATGGGGAGCACCTAATCTTCCACTGCTTTTTTTTTTCTTTCCTGGAGCAAAAAAACCCTGCACAACTCTTCAACTCTACAGCCAATTGATGGCAAAAGCAATTGGCTCAATGTTTGTCAGCAGTATAAAAAGGGACATTTCAGTTCATTGCTTGTATTTCAGTAAATCCTATGAGACGAAAGCTGTCCAGTTAAAGTTACATTTACAGTGAAACATATACTTTCTGCTGATAAATTTTCCACTTATTAGAAGTATATAAAAGACCCAGCATGGTTGGTGCCTGCAAATGCTAAGGAAACAAATGACCTCCATGTTTTTCATGATATAAAAGTCTGCAATATTAGAAAAAAAATAAAAAATAGGGTCTTTTCTGAGATCCCAGCATACAATAGAAAACTCACACATAGAGATATGTTAGAAAAACAAGCTGTATTTACTACTGGAATACAAAGGGTCTTAATATACCTTTTCAGAGAAATCAGATATCCTACTCTTACAAGGAGTGTTCCGTTCAGTTGAATTATTTTGTATTTTGATAACTGCTTGTCATTGTCCAATTATTAATGGAAACCTAATTTGGCTTTGAGGTGTCAGAATTATAGAAAAATTCAGCTACTGTCTTCATTATGAAGCTGTGACATTTGAGAAGTACACCAAGTGGAAGTTATATCTCACTCCCTTTGAGAACGTCACAGAACTTATTCATGCAAGTTGATAGCCCTAGATATGTTGGGCTTCAAAATCCCAGAATTCCATGTTGGATTGAATTTCTGGGAATTGTAGTTCCATTTTAATACATATAGCTTCTTAACCTTCCTTAGGAAAGCATTCAAGTTAATGTATTTATTATAATATCTGATCTGGCTTTCTGTTGATAAGATCAGAGTTATTCCTATGATCACACAGTGCTGTGCTATGCTTGATCTTGATTTTATTGCTGAGAAATCTTCCATCTAAATGAGCAGAGAATTATAGTCCCAAATTTTCTTGGACTTCTGAGTTATAGGAATGAGAGTCTGTAAAGCAAACTAGGATAGCTAGCTGATTCAAAGCATCAAAGAAACAAACATAACTTTTCTGGCTTCTCTTCCTGGATGGATAGATGGCAATGAAGAAGAGATAATAGATGAATAGACAAATAGACAGAAAAACAGAGACAGATAATTCCAATTGTCTGTGTCCATGTTAGTATTCTAATATCTAAGGGGCTAACACAAAAAAGAGATCAACCTATTCTCCAAAGCACCTGAAGGCAGGACAAGAAGCAATGGATGGAAACTAATCAAGGAGAGAAGCAAGGAGAAATTTCCTGACAGTTAGAACAATTAATCATGGAACAACCTGCCTCCAGAAGTTGTGGATGCTCCAACACTGGAAGTTCTTAAAAACTGAACAACCATTTGTCTAAAATGGTTTAGGGTTTTCTGCATGGACAAGGAGTTGGACTAGATGTTTTCCAAGGTTCCTTCCAACTCTTATTATTCTGTTAATTATTTAATTGCAATGGGTGGATAGACAGACAGACAGATAGATAGATGACAGACCGACAGACATATCATCAAGGCTAGGGGGAATTCCATGATGAAAGTTTCCCTTTTAGTCAGCACAAGAATTTGATGAATGCGTGAATACATGCTTAAATGCTCTCTGAAGATTTGTAATTTTATTTTACCTTTGAAGCTGAACACGTACCTACTTTACTATTTGCTTGGTTAAATATACACTCTCCAATTTTAATATACATGGCAATATTTAGTTAGTTTCAATTATGGCTTGTCTTAAGCCAAATTCATTCATGGTTTTTACTGATAAAACTATAGGGAAATCTATAAGGTTATTTGAAATGTAATACTAACTTCATTTTTTCATAAACATATCAAAGAAGACAAAGAGGCAACAGTCCTTACATTTAGCCACTAATTAGCACTTTCTGATGGTAATCAGCCACTGAGTATATTACCCAATATGAACTTGGTCCTGGTGCTTCTTGCTCACTTAATCTCTACAATGTCCACTGAATTCTCCAATTCCTCAGTTTCCAAGTAATAAAGAATCAAGTTTGTTTTAACAATCCTACCTTTTTGACAGTCCTTCGGTGTTCATAAAACATTCTCAACTTTTGGACAGCTTGGTAATGGACAGGAAGGAGAGAAGGAAAGCCTCATTTAAGCCTCATTTTTATTTCTCAACAACATCCATGTTCGTCCTTCTTTCTGGACACCCTCCCATTGATATGGTCAATGGGTATACTTATTCACTTTACCTCAGTGATGTCCAGTAAGGTACTACAAAATCTCCTTTCTCACTCATCTGTCCAAGCTCTGATGACTTCGCCAAAAGCCTGTCACAGAGAGGAGGGGGTCAACCTATTCTACAAGGGCAGGACAAGAAAAAGAGAAGGAAGCTAATCAAAGAGAGAGCCAACCTAGAATAAGGAGAAATTTCCTTTCAGTGAGAACAATTAATCAGTGGAATGGCTTGCCTTCAGTTGTGAGTACTCCATCATTGGAGTTTTTTAAGAAAACACTGGACAGCCATATGTCCAAAATGGTGTAGAGTCTCTTGCTCCAAGGTCCCTTCCAACTCTTATTCTGTATGTATCCCAATACCTTAACGTAGCCTGGTTTTGACTGAACGGATCCCACGTTTTGAATAGAAGATTTTGTGTTGCAACAGCCATAGTTCACAATAATATCCTGTTGCTGAGATGTGTGTGCTCTCCCTACCATACTGTCTACTATAAAATATGTTCCAGTACACCAGGGAGAGCTAAATCTGTTAACTTCAGTTCCATTCAGCTTCTCTTGTTCTCTTACTGTAACCAACCCATTTCTGGCTCATTTTTCATATTATGAAAAGGGACCCCTAAAACTCAGTGCACATTTCTCCCAATGCACTCATTTATGGCTCTCTCTGTGTGTTTGTGTATATGTATTCCAATATATTCCTTTTATCAGACAGAGATAATATATATTATACAGTCCATACTATATTCATATTTTTTCATTTAATACTTACATCAAACTTTGAGACCATTCACAAAATAGCTCTTTAAGTATTTATTTATAATATTTTTAATATTTTTCTCTATTGTTTGCACTTATCTGCTTAGAGTGAATCATACTACAATATTTTGGAAAGTAAGAATTTTGGCAAACAAAAGAGAGATTTTTGTAGGTTCATAGGTACAATATTTATTTGCATGTTGTTTTGTCTTTTTTAAAAAGGCAATCATCTACAAGACAAGTGTCTACACTGTATTGTGCTGGCAAATACAAAACATTGAAACTAATACATTAGTATACATGTTATGACTTACAGATTTGTATATAATGTAGGAGAAGAGCAGGCAGAGCTGGAGGATGGGGGTGAAGTTAAATGTGTTATCAGTTTAGAATTGTTACATTCCCACAAGTGCTCCAACATTCCAATCCCTCCTGAATTCCATTGACCTTTATCTAGTGTCAATTTAGTGTTGAATTTTAATTGACCAGATTTTTGTGTATAGACTTTGATAAATCTTCTAGGCCGCAACCTTACAAAAAGTCCTGTTTCTTTGCACCTGATATGTAAAGAGGAACTGATTCTACCTCTAGTCACAGAGAAGCATTAAAGAGGTGAACACAATATTTCTTAGCATAATTGTAACAATATGATTGGGAGATATTGTAACTTAACAAGAGTATTTAAAAAAAGGCAGTTACCTTTCTGTTAAGTCTTTCACACATGCCCTCTGTTACTTCACAGTGTCCCCAGACTGCTTTTTTTTGTAATGAGAATTTTAACAGCAAATATGTGCGTAGGTCATAGGCCACAATGTCACTTACAACTAATCCTGTCTTCCAGTAGTTGATTTAACTTGTTTCCAGCTCAAAAAAATGCTCTAGAGATAAGGCAAAAAAAATTCCATAGATTAGGAGTGATAGCAATATAATTGGTAGGGGGGAAAGATCCATAAGCCTAATTTCTTCAATCCAGGGTTTACATATTAAGAGATGTGGCTCATGTAAATCATGATGAAAATTCTTGAATCCCAAATCAAAGCAGGGTTACAAAATCCATGAGCTAAGGGCTACATACAGCACCTGGTTGTTCTTATTCAGAAGATGGGGGGACCTCACTGTTTATACTGTTGAAATTCAGTTACAAAATAGCATATAACAGTAGGATGTCTTCCTGCTGGTTTGAGCAGAAACAGAAGAAAGCGGATTTTAAATCAGTGTGTGGATTGTCAGGCTGTTTACCTCTAGAAAACTGGAAAAAAAATTAAAATGAAAAGCCCATAATTGCATCACTACACTAACTGCAGTACTCCTTTTGGAAAAATAAAATAAAATAAAAGAACTGAGCTCAGGCACCAATAGCTTGCTCAGTCCTAATGTAATATTTATTTATTATTGTGGTTTTTAGTATCGCCTGTTCACCGCCCTGAGTCCCGTAAGGGAGATAGGGCGGTATATAAATTTAATAAATAAATAAAAATAAATAAAGTAAAAAATCAAAACTATTAACATCATTCAAACATTGGCAATTTTTATGTACATATCCTTAAAGAAGTAATAATAAAAATCTCAAAGAATTATTGACAGCAGGCAAATCTATTTCCAGCCTGGGGAACTTCCAGATGGGTGGACTTTAATTCCCAAAATTCTCACCTCTAATCATGCTGGT
>NW_015386438.1:515641-561975 GCF_001527695.2 Protobothrops mucrosquamatus
GATAGGTGATAGATAGATAGATAGATAGATAGATAGATAGATAGATAGATAGATAGATAGATAGATAGATAGATAGATAGATAGATAGATAGATAGGCAGGCAGGCAGGCAGGCAGGCAGGCAGGCAGGCAGGCAGGCAGGCAGGCAGGCAGGCAGGCAGATGGACAGACAATTCTTTAGTTGCAATGAGCAAAAGTCGTTATTTGCTTCTAGAGTCTCATTTTATCAGTGCTGCAGTTTCCCAAGAAATTTTGCAAACGAAGGGAAGTTCAGAAAAAGCCCCTCATCTCTCTACCCCTCAGACCATCTCAGCTTTAATCTCCCAGATGTTATTTCCTCTGCTGTGCCAGTATTGACCTCTCTGAAGCTTGATAAATTGGAAGCCCGATTGCAGATGAGCTCTCTGTGTTTAAGTATTGAGCTGATACATAACTTTCACACCAACCAAAAACCATTTATTGTCACTCCTGTCCAGAATATATCCTGACAGTTCAGTGGGTGTTTCGGTGCCATTTATTTTCAAATCAATACTCAATTACGAAGAGGAAGATTCACTCCCTTGCCCATTTTCAAGATGAAATTATGGACTGGAGGTATAACACTTAGTCAAGGCAAGCCACTGTCCATTAACTCATGATGTTACATACCCACCTCTGCACGGATGCTTTATTGAACCTTCATCGCCCTCCCCTCCTCCCTCTCCCCCTCCCCAGCCCCAGCTTTTAATTAATCATTGTGAAAAAGCCCTTTCACATGGTGACTGATGACCACAGAAAACAATTTTCTCCTAACTGCCTTTTAATTTCAACTCTGGAAGTGCTCATTGACTGGATCTCACAACAACCCATCAATGCTAGTTTTTAATGTGTTTTCTCCTTTGTTATTGAGAAGAATGGAGTGGCGACAAGTCTTTGTGCTCCTCTTCATAACTCAAGTAATTGATTTGGTAAATGCTGCCCATTTGCGGGTGGATAAAAAGGGCTGTCAATAGAGATAGTTGGGACTGTATAAATTACCCCATTAACACGAAATAAAGCTATTTACAATATTTAAAGGGTGGAATGGAAGTTGCTCAACTTTCTTTATCCCGCCACAACATCACATCTACCTCTTGATCCTTTTGGGCTAAAATAATGTTGCTTTCAATGTTACCCTTGTTCTACTATTCACCAATTGTTTGTTTGCTTGCTTGTTTGCTTGTTTGTTAAAAAAAAAAACCCTGCAAGTGACAAACACAAAATGTCAAGATCACAGACTTGGACCTTTCAGTTCAGTTTATACAATGTGTTGGTAACATCACAAAAGAGTGCAGCAGCTCACAGCAATGCAGTATTTGTATGGTAACAGTTAATACAACACTCCAGAAGACAGGCTTAAGATACAGGAGGACCTGGACAGATTTGAATACTGGGCGCTATCTAACAAAATGAAATTCAATGGTGAAAAAAGCAAGGTTCTACATTTAGGCAAGAAAAACCAAATGTACAGGTATAGTATAGGGGGTACCTTGCTCAATAGTAGTAACTGTGAGAGGAATCTCCAAGTCCTAGTGGACAATCCCTTAAATATGAGCCAGCAGTGTGCTGCAGCTGCCAAAAAAAGCCAACACAGTGCTAGGCTGCATTAACAGAGGGATAGAATCAAGATCATGTGAAGTATTAATACCACTTTACAATGCCTTAGTAAGGCCACACTTGGAATACTGCATCCAGTTTTCGTCACCACGATGTAAAAAGATGCTGAGACTCTAGAAAGAGTACAGAGAAGAGCAACAAAGATGATTAGGGGACTGGAGGCTAAAACATATAAGGAACGGTTGCTGGAATTGGGTATGTCTAGTTTAATGAAGAGAAGGACAAGGGGGAACATGATAGCAGTGTTCCAATATCTCAGGGACTGCCACAAAGAAGAGGGAGTCAAGCTATTCTCCAAGGCGCCTGAAGGCAGGACGAGAAGCAACGGATGGAAACTGATCAAGGAGAGAAGCAACTTAGAACTAAGGAGAAACTTCCTGACAGTTAGAACAATTAACCAATGGAACAACCTGCCTCCAGAAGCAGTGAATGCTCCAACATTGGAAGTTTTTAAGAAGAGACTGGACAGCCATTTTTCTGAAATGGTGTAGGGTTCCTGCCTGAGCAGGGGGTTGGACTCGATGACCTCCAAGGTCCCTTCCAACTTTATTATTATTACTATTACTATTACTACTACTACTACTACTACTACTACTACTATTATTATTATTATTATTATACAAGCTAACTGATGTATGAAGACCCCATAACCCTCAGATCTCATACAAACTGGTGACAAAATGTTTTGTGATACTTGGAGTGGCAATTATGATTGAAATTTGGTAGAACAACCTTCAATAATGTTCATGCAGGAGATGCATGAAAAATGCAGTAGAAAAATCTTTAAAAAGCTTAACATATCTTTAGAACTCAGGCATACTCTCCAAATTCTACCTGTAGATAGTCCTCGAATTATGACCACAGTATTTCTGTTGCTAAGTAAGCCTATTATTAAATGAATTTCACCCAATTTTACAACCTTTGTGCAACAATTAAGCAAATCATTGCGCTTGTTAATTGAATCATGTGGCTGTTGAATGAATCCAGCCTTCCCCATCGACTTTGCTTGTTGGAAACTGGCTGGAAAGTTCACAAAGGGTGATCACATGATCCCAGGATGCTATAACCATTGAAAATACAAGCCATTTGCAGTACTGGAATTTTGATCACGTGATCATGGGGATGCTGCAATGATCATACAGTACGTGTGAGAAGGGGTCATAAATACCTTTTTACATACTATTGTAACTTTGAACAGAAATGAGTGGCTTAAACCAATGACTTATTTTGTTGTCCTGTCCACCACAGCTGTTATTCCTTCTCCCAAAATATACCTTGTTTCCTAATTATTATTTGCTCCTTGTCTGCATGTCAAAGAGCCACACCAGATTAATCGTGCAAGCATTTAGCTGCCAAGAGCAGTGATGAGATAGTCACAAGATATATGTGTACATCCTAATTTTAATGATTTGATGAAAACATAAATAACAATAAACATACTAGCAATAGAACCACTCACCACCCTCAACAATAAAAACATCAGCTAGAGAAATTTACTCTCTCTATATTACGGGTGTCAAACTCGCCACGTCACGTGACATGTCGCGACGTATTGCGACTCTTTTTGCATTTCCGGCAATGGGGGTGGGCGTGGCTTCCGTATGATGAAACTGGTCTGCAGGCCGGCAGTTTGACACCCCTGCTTATATCCAATGAATAAAGGAGAAAAAAGGGCAGGAGGAGAACTCAGAAATTGTAAGGTAGAGTTCAGGACATATTTGTAGGCCTTGGTTTCTAATTTCAGAAGCAAGCAGACCTTCTGCACATATATGGCTTCTTCCTTGTCTGCAATGAAGCAACTTGTGTGAACATATCTTTTGGAGGAGTAAGATTTATTCTTGTGCATGGCATGGAGACTCAAAATGTCTTCGTAATCCTGAATGGAATTTCTACTGATGGATAGTTGACCAAGTATTTACAATCTTTCAATCCATATTTTCTCTGAGAAATAGATAACTCTGAAGCACTACTATTAAGGAACCACTGTTATGTACAAGTAGCCTCAACTTACAACCATAATTGGGATCAACATTTCCATTGCTAAGCAAAGCACTTTTTAAGTGAGTTGTGCCCAATTTTATGACCTTCACTTTTATTAAGTGAATCATGGCACTTGATAAATGAATCATGTGGTTATTAAGGGACTCTAGCTTTCCACAATGACTTTGATTGGTGGAAGCCACTGGGAAGATCACAATAGTCACAATCAGTAACTCTGAGATGCTGCAACCATTGTAAATATATGCCAGTTGATTTCCCAGGCTAGACGCTCAGGAGGCGAGGGCAGTGCTGGCGGAAAGTACCTTCAGGTGAGGAGGAGAGTAGCACGGACAGGTGGGGGAAGCCGAAGGACTGGGCAGCGCAAGCCTCCCTGGCCACCTTCCTTCTCCTGCCACACTCTTTCCTTTTGCAAGCAGACAAAGCTTCCAGTCTCCATCAGTTCTCTGTTTCTAAGCGCCCATAGGCACCCAAACACTTTTTGCCCGGATGGAGAAATGATGGGAGACTGGAAGCTTTGACTGCTTGCAAATGGGGTGCTTGGAAATGGAGGGAATCATTCATTTCCAAGCACCCCATAGGCACCCAAACACTTTTCGCCCAGAGGGAGTCTGGAAGCTTCATCTGCTTGCAAATGGGGCACTTGGGAATGGAGCGCCCATTTAAGGTTGGGCTTACATTAGGCGCACATGTAAAAATCAGGCTAGGGCTTACTTTCGGGATAGGTCTTATTTTCGGGGAAACAGGGTAAGTGCAAGGACCAGTCATAAGTCACTTTTTCAGTGCTATTGTAAGTTCAAGTGGTTGTAAGTCAAGGAGTACCTGTGCAGAGTTTTCCCTTCTGTCATCTTCTATCTCTAATAATCTTTTATTTGTTCTTCTTTGTCAGAGGTGGTCAACTGATTATTGCAGGGTATATTTAATCCCACTACCAGTTTTGGAACCTTGGAGCATTACACAAATAAGATCAAACAGCCCATTAATTTGTTTTATAAGGTTGGAAGGTTGGAAAGCATTTAAGGGGCAAAATGGGTGACTTACGATTCTGTTCATTAGATTCAGTAATTGCATTACTTCTCCCTGGAAAGCAGGGATGTCTAGCGGGAGGATTCAGAAACATCAAGTTGGCAACCACAACCACACAATAAAACCCCATGCTTTTTCCACATCCTTTGCAACATAAAATCACATGGTTGCAGCTGCCAACTTGTCTTTTTTTTATTCCCTGCAGACACTCCTGGGGGAGAAAATGGGGTGTTAGGCTTAAAGAAAAAGAGCTAATCATAGAAGAAGACAAGGAGATATGTGAGTAATGGATTTTGGGCAAAAGAAAGTGGTGCGTGGTTGTATCTGTACTTTACCCTTCCTGAGTTCATAACTCCAATACATGATAATAGCCCAGCAGTGAACCTGCTGAGTTCCAGTAATGGTTAAATCATGAGAAAATGGGCAGTTATAATGAGAGTCATTAACCAACAATTCCTCATAAAAATATGGACCAAGAGAATATTTCTACAAGAAACCAAGCTGATTCCATTATCCTGGGGAAAAAATCAGAATGTTCTTTCCACCAAATCATGAAAAATTTACCTCAGTTTTCTTCAAAAAAAACAAAACAAAAGTATCTGTGGGATTTTTCTCCATTTAATGCATCCAATTCTCAAATGCATTATTACTGGTTGTCATGGCAATCCTCTGAGATGTGTTTGACATGGATTTCCTCATGGAACTGAACTTCTTCACCTAATCGAATATTGCAGAAGAGAAGTCAAAAGTTTAACTTCCAACCGTGTGGTTAAAGAATTGGGGCTGGAAGGAAGAAAAAAGATTCTTTTCACTCTACAAGTGGAGGAATTCATTTAGCTGAGCCACCTTCTTTAATCTCCTATCTTCATATTTGTATTTATTTATATCTCATGTTTCCATACCGCCTCTCTCCTTCAAGGATTGCTTCTTGCGTTTTTGTCAATGCACATCTTAAACAATTTGTACCAAAGAAAGATATTATTATTATGCCCTGTCATAAAAGTGTAACAAGAAACTTACAACTAGTTATGTGCTCTTCTTGTTTATTTTCCCATTTTTTTCAACAATATTGTATTTATTTTGCTGTGAATTTAATTTTGTTTTGTTATGTAGCAGTTAAAAGCATGTGATTCTTTCAGTTATATATTTAATAGCAATTAGAGTAAAACATACTATTCTTTGAAAGAGATCTTGCATACAGGAAGTCCTCGACTTACAATCAGTTGCTTAGCGACCACTTGAAATTACAATGGACCTCCCCAGAGCTACTTACAATCCAGTTTTGAAGTTATAATGCCCTCTCAAAGTCATGTGATCACATTTTGGGTGCTTGGCAACTGGACCACATTTACAGTTGTTTGCAGCATTACATGAGTTATGCCATATTTTAAATCAGAAAAATGATTACTTCTATTTCTGACAAAAAAAATGTCCTTTGAGGCTTAAAGACTGACATTTGCTTAACAACCACTGCAGAAAGGTTGTAATATTAGGTGAGTCACATGGTGACCTGCTTAATGACTGCGTGGCTAACAAGTGCAGTTTTGGCCTGAATTATAGTAATAAGTCAAGGACTTAACTGTGATTGGGAAAAAGAAATAAGCAAGACCGTTGGCAGATGAGTTGTGTTTGGAAAAAAAGTCAAAACGGGATCCAAAATAGGGCAATAAAAGTATTTCTTTTTTACATACACAGCTGAAATGCATATATAAAGGGGTAGAGTCAAATCAAATTAAATCTTTATTTTGGAAATTGACCAGCAGAGCATTACACAATCAACCCAATGGTTTCATCAGAACAAAGTAGTCAAAACCATAAACACCAGGTTTAAATATTTATTTATTATTAAATTTATTTGCACCAACATGTAGATCAAGGTGATTCTGAGCAATTTGCAATGAGATAAAGTATGCAAATTGGGTAAATAAAGCAAGGTTCTTTATGAGTAATTTGAACTTTGTGAATTAGGACAAGTTGTTATGAGCCGAGATATTGTAAACATCGTGATTCCACCAGCTTTTGCTCTTCCTGAAAATTCAAATACTTGCAGGGTCCAAATAAACAAAATTTTGCTCCTTCCTCATTTCTTCAGAAGACAAAGTAGTATTGCAGGGATAAATAATCTGAGATTTCTTTTAAAGCTATGGATGGTTCATAAGGAAGGAAGATTGTTTTGGAAATGCAAATTATTGTTTGAAGGGAGGGAGTTTAATTTTTTTAAACCTTTGATATGAATATGGATTTTTGTGCATGGAAAAATACAACAGTAAATATGAAGGTGGAGCAGAAATTGATGGGTTGCTTCATCTCTTCTCTAAGAGAGTTTTCAGAAGCAAAGGAGAATGAAGGAGGCACAAATTTGGCAAAAAACTGTGAAACACACGGTGGAAATGGCTTGCAGCCAAATCAGAATCAAAATGCATTCACTAGCCAAGTTCACTCTTGTTGTTTTTTATGCCTTTTATAATGCAAACATTTGCCTCACCATCACTTGTATACTTCACCTTTGTTAGGAAATTCAAAAGCCAAATTCTCCTGTTTAGTAAATAACCCATTCAGAGTAAATAACAAGCATGCAACATAATTGCTTAACAAGTTTTGCAAAGAGGGCAAAACCCCAGTTCATATATCAGCACCAATTTCCCCATAGATTGAACAGTTTTCTCTTCTTTCTAATTTACAAGACAGGAAATTTAGGCTGAGCTAACCAGAAAGTGAGCTAACCTGGATATGTTTAGCTTCAGAAAAGAGTAGAAGTAGGATATCGGTGGTCATATATCTGAAAGTGGTCGTGCAGAATAGAGCAAGAATTTAGTTTCAGTTGTTCCAGAGGACAGGACCAAAACCAATGAATTAAGACTATAAGAACAGAGATTAAAACTATCGGAAGGCATTTTCTGACTTTATCAGCTATGGGAACAAGCTGCCATTTGAAATGGTGAGTGTTGCTTTGCTGGAGATCCTTAAATAGAGGCTGGATGGTTTCTGTCCTGAGATGGTCGAGTGGATCCTGCACTGAGCATAGGATTGGATGAGATGGTCTCCTAGATCTCTTTCAACTCCTTGTTTCCTGAAAAGATTTTTCAATTTCCACAATCTAGCTTGAAGGAATGCAGAGCAGCAGAAGTCACAACAAATCAGACAATATCCTTCTGAAGTAACTGTACCTAGATCTCCTTTGTACAAATTTATTTTAGGGGAAGGGGATTGTCTTCAAGTCATTGTTGACTTCTGGTGACTGAATTTTTCTTGGGAAGATTTCAGAAGTGGCTTGCCATTGCCTTTTCCCCTAGAGTTAAGAGAGTGGGATTGTTTCAAAGTCATCCAGCTTTTGTGGCTTTGTGACTAAGGCAGAACTAGAACGCACAGTCTCTCACTTTCTAGATTGCTGCATTAACCACTACACTAAACTGCTCTCTGCAAATGCAATATCTTAACCATAATACTACAAGTTAACTGTCCAAGATCTGTCATCATGGCATCAACTGCTACGAATGCATCTGCCCTCATTGGGGCCTTATTGCATCCTGTAGTCTCCTGCTTATAATTAAAGCAGGTATCTGTAAGTAGAATATACTGCTGCCAGCAAGATAAGACTGAACTGGATATTCCATTGTTCGGACTTGATTAATCATCTTTTATTTTTCATAAATTTATTACCGAGCACCATTTCACTGTAAACATTCTTTTTACAACATTGCTTTTGTACATGTTGCAAAAAATACAGAATCCAGCAAAGTTCTTTTCTTCCTACCTCCATGATTTTGTTTCCATGCAGTGGTTAATTTCTTCTTCAAAATCACCATGGACAGATGTTTTCCTCATTTCTGTATTTCTTGACAAATCTTCAAATTTCAGGCATTTCACCAACAACATGATCTACAACGAACAGAAGGATGAGGGGGGACATGATAGCAGTGTTCCAATATCTCAGGGCTGCCACAAAGAAGAGGGAGTTAAGCTATTCTCCAAGGCGCCTGAAGGCAGGACGAGAAGCAATGGGTGGAAACTGATCAAGGAGAGAAGCAACTTAGAACTAAGGAGAAACTTCCTGACAGTTAGAACAATTAACCAGTGGAACCACCTGCCTCCAGAAGCGGTGAATGCACCAACACTGGAAGTTTTTAAGAAGAGACTGAACAGCCATTTGTCTGAAATGGTATAGGATTTCCTGCCTGAGCAGGGAGTTGGACTCGATGACCTCCAAGGTCCCTTCCAACTTTATTATTATTATTATTATTATTATTATTAAATATTCTTCTTTATCATTGGTATGAAGTAAGAAATATCTAAACATTGGGAGTAGGATAGATATATATTTTTCAAAAACTGATCCTAAGGCACCATATTTCTTACTCCTGAGTTGCTTGCATTTGCATTGTTCTTTCCCTGAATAGATGTATATTCCTGGTTCTATATTTGCTGACACAATTTTTTTGAGAGGTCAGAAAATGATAGCTACCAAATTTCAGTTATTTATTCAATATGAATTTTCAATGACATCTTGAGAAGTTTAGAGTGAGCAGGCAGTGATAAAAAAATAACATTCTACTTTATATGTTTTATCATTTCAGTTTCCATACCCATTATGAGGAGCTGCAAGAGAGGTCCTTTTGAAGACACCAGTACTTCTGTTTGCTAACTTGTTATCAAGAAGAAATTCCATGCCAGAGAGCATGACTTTAATTTGTGGCTTCTCCAGTTTGACCATCAATCAGTATAATCTCCCAAGTTGTCAATTTAATGCCTCTCTATGAACCATCCATCTCTCCTTGTGACTAATAGCATAGTAAAGATCTGATTTAGGTATACTGGTATATTGTTTTGAAAGTAAATGAATATGACTTCTGCTTGGGATCTCCTGGCGATGCAGATGCAGGAAGATGGGGCTCTGTCTTTCAAGTCTGGTTTCACCCCGCTGGGGGACCCTGGAAAGGGTCGAAAGTCGCTCTGTAGATGTGGCAAGCAAGGAGGGGACTCTCGTTGATCGTGAAGGGGTGGCAGCCCCCCGTTTGATCCTAGGAAGCCCTCCAAACCGGCAGAGGAAAGACTGGTTGCATTTGTATAGCCAGTCCGAAGCTGCGGACAATGGAAGTCAACAAGCACTACCAAGCAACTTTACAGCAACGTGGATGAAATTGGTTGACACCTGATCCTTTCTTTAAGACCTCTTCCTGAAAATCTGTCCAAAGCGTTCCTCCCCCCGATGAAAGAGGGAAAGGGAATTTCCGCCCCACTCCCTCAGAAAAGAAAAGCGGTGAATTAATACTTGGAGTGAAACCTATAAGACTTATCTGGAATTACAGCTTGAAAAATTGGTGACCAAAAGTGTTTTTAAGACCTTTTGTGGTTTTTTTGTGTTTTTTTTTTTGTTTTTTTTTAAGAAAAGGACTTGAAAAGTTTAACAATATAAGTTTTGGATCTAAAAACTGAAAAGTGGCATTGATGACATCTAGTGGTGAATTATGGCACTAAACCTATTTAGGCCTAAAAGAAATCTGGCTTGAAGCCCAGAACTAGATAAGATTTTGGCTGGCTTTGGAACTATTTTATTATTGAGAATCACAGTTGAGGGAAAAAAAGGAACAGGTTTGGGGGCTGCTTATCTATGTGGCAGAAATGATAAACATTTTAAATTTGGCCTTGGAAACTGTGAGCATCTAGACCAAGCTAAATCCAAAAAAATGGTAAGGAATTCCTGGAAGCTTGGCATTCAGACAAATCAGCCATCATCATAGAGATAAATCATATTTACACACAATTCAAAACAGACAGTAAAGAAAACTAAAAAGGATTAGGATGCATCCTTCCAGCAGCCAACACCCAGAGAAGCAGGGATTAACACTTGGTAATGATTAAGTAGAAACAATATCCTAATTTAGTAAGTATCATTGAGAAAACCACACCACCAACACTGGTAGGACAGCATTTATGTGTCATGACATAACTTTGCATATCTAGTTGCAGGGGTAAGCAATGTGACCTGCAGACCCCTTCCTTTGTGCCCACCATCTAATTTTTATCATTTGTCCAAGTTCTAAATTTAAAATACATTAAGTGAAGATGCTGCAAAATAAAATGCTATGATCATAGCCTTATCTGAGTAGTTTTTCTTTTTAAAAATTCATAGATTTCCTTTTAAAAATGAAAGTAGACTTCCGGTTTGCATCGTAGCTGCTGTGGCTGCTGGAAGGCAAGTTTCCGTCCTTCCCCTGGGGAATCCTGTAAAGGGTCAAAAGTCGCCCAGTAGGGGCGACAAGCAAGGAGGGGACCCCCGCTTGATCGCGGAAAAGCGGTAGCCCTACTGCTCGATCCAGGGCAGCCCTCCAAACCGGCGGACGAGAGACCGGCCATAGAAATATGGCTCGTCACTAGGCACTTCTAAAACACGCGGATGAGACTTGGTGAGATCTGAACCTCTCTTCAATCCTAAGTATTTTCTTCTCCTGTAAAAGCTGCCCAAAGTATCTTTCCCCCTGTGAGGAGAGAGGGAAGGGAACTTCTATCCCACCCTCTAAGAATAGCGGCGACTGACTATACAGGGGAGTTAAAACACTGAAAGAATAATCTTAATCTAACTGGATTTATATGCTTCTAAAATTTGGGGGCCAAAAGATTTCTTATCTTCTCTGAAGACTTTGGTTTTTATTTACAAAAAAGAAATAAAATTGGAAAAAGGATTATAAAAGTTTTGGACTTAAAAAACCTTAAATGGCATTGGTGACATCTTGTGGCCAAGTTTGATATTACAACTTGTTATTGTCTAAAGGAGACTTGGCTTGAAGCCCAGACTACAGATAAGACTTTTTCAACCTTGACAAATATCAGCTGTGAGAAGCTCAGCTGTGTTCTATACTCAATTATAAAATTATTTTCATTCTCTAACTTTAAAGCTTTCAATATAACACACCATTAAGAGAATATGGATGAAGACCAGGAACAGATTCTTTTTATGTTGAAAACAATAAATGAAACCATTATTTCAGCTTGTGATGAAATAAGATGCTACTGAAAAGAACAAGATGTCAGCCTAGATATACGAACCCAAATTTTGACTACAATTAAAGAATCAACTATGCAGAACATAACAGAAGAAGTGGAACAATTAAATACTATGATAGAGGATTCAACTGGCCAACAAATACAGTCAATGGAAAATCCAGAACAACACTGAAAATGGAAAAGACTTTCTATATAAACCAGAAGAAACTTGAGGAGCAAGAAGAACAGACTGAAGGGAAGACAAACATATCAGGACAACTATGAGGATCTGGAATAATAGAGACAATTCGCTAGGCCTTCCAAAAAATGGTGACTGGATGGTCTTTTTTATTTCAAATAATATATATAACAACAGAGGGAGATCTATTTGATGACTTAAAAGCACTGACATGGAAGGCGAGCTGGCAAAGGAAGAAAGCCAGAATAAGGCTGAAGAAAATTGGGCTTTGATTTATTAGAGAGGATTTTATATTACTAATTAAAATAAAATATACTCAAATAGACAAGATGTGTATTTAGAATACTAGATTTTGTTACGAATTGAGATAAAGAAAACTTTGGTCATTTAAAACTTGGAAGTATAAATATTAAAAGTTAAATTTGAATATTGATGGGAAATTAAAAATTGGGGAAAACAAATAAATAGGATATTGTCTATAAAAATTGAATTTAAAAGTAATTAAGATATGTATAAGCTAAAAAAATATTGATAAATGTAATAAACATGTTTTTACTTAGTTGATATAATAAGAACTGTATTAGCTTAATTATGAGACAGTAGATATTAAGGGAAGAAGAGAGGAAATATTTGATGTTGAAATAGGGGAAATTTTGGTCATTAAATTTAAGACATTTGAAAATTAGTTGAAAATAAGGATGTTATACTGTATTATTAATTAGATGATGTAAGATGGTGGGAAATAGAATATACTCAAATAGATAAGATGTATATCTTGAATATTGTTATGAATTGTGATAAAGGAAAGTTTGGTTACCTAAAACTTGGAAATTATAAATATTAAATGTTAAATTTAAATATTGATGGGAAACTAAAAATTGGGAAAAACTAATTACAAGACATTGATTGTCTATAAAGATTGAATGTTAATGTAACTAGGATGTGTATAAGCTACAAATTTATTGATAAATGTAATAATGCTATTTTGCTTAATTGATATAATAAGAACTGTATTAGTTCAAATTTGAGACAGTATATATTAAGGGAAAAAGAGAGGAAATATTTGATGTGGTAGCTTGAGATTTGTACTAAAGATTTTTGTATGTTATTGAATTACCGATTAACCCAGCCACCACGTTGCTTTTTAAATACTTAAATGTAAAATTAGAAAATTAATGAAATATTACCAAAAAATGAAAGCGGTGGGTGGGTTTCATATCAGGGCTGTATTTGGCTGTATGTCATTTGGATTAATATCCAGTTTCATTAAATCATTTACACTTCATGACTTCACTCCTTGACTTGACTTGGCTGAAAATTCTCAGACTCAGCTTGGCTAGGTAAGAATCTTACTGTGGACAATCAGCTGTCTTCTATTATCAAGATAGAAAAATTGTTTATGTACTCAGGGCTTTAAACTCATCTCTTCTTCCTGGGTTTCCTAATTTACTGATATTTGGCACATTTATGTAAAACCAATCTGTGACCTGAATAGTTCTGGTTTTTGTCTCTTCTATGTCAACCACTTGGCAAATAGTTGAGAGAGGTTAAAAAGAATATAGGGAGATCAATCTTATCTACTTGCCTTCATCTACAAGTTGATATTGGGAACATCAGTTGCCACCATGGTTGTTCATTTTGCACATAGCCAAGGAACTTTCATAGCTATTATCTTCTGACATTTCATACATCTCCAAAGACACTCCCAAGGTTGTTTATTTCTGCCTTATCATGTCAACCATGCTTTCATGATGTCTTTTATGGATACCATGACTTTCAAAAAAGGACTTTTTAAAAACAAATTACATGCTTCTGAATATGATTGTTTTGTTTATTTATCCTAAATATTTTGCTTGGTGTCTAAAGATAATACTGAGTTTTACTTCTATACAATAAGACAAGAAACATGCTAGTCTTGTTTTTCCAGGCACTTCATAATTTTACAATTTATTTTATTTTATTCATTTGCTTTCTACTATGACCTCCATCATTCTCCCCAGCTGGTGGTACTGACGGGAACTTAGAACATAGAACATAGAATGATTCAGAGTTGGAAGGGGCCTTGGAGGTCTTCTAGTCCAACCCCCTGCTTAAGCAGGAGACCCTATACCATTTCAGACAAGTGGCTATCTAATCTCTTCTTAAAGCCTCCAGTGATTAAGCATCCATAACTTTTGAACACAAGCCATTCCACTGATTTATTATTCTCACTGTCAAGAAATTTCTCCTTAGTTCTAGTTGATTCTCTTTGACTAGCTTCCATTGGTTGTTTTTAGTCTTGCCTTCGGGTGCTTTGGAGAATAGGTTAACCCCCCACTCATCTTTGTGGCAGCCCCTCAAATATTGGAACATTGCTATCATGTCACCCCTAGTTCTTCTTTTCACTATACCTAATTCCAGCAACATTCATCATATTTTTATCCTCCAGACCCCTAATCATCTTCATTGTTCTTCTCTGCACTTTTTCCAAACCATCAACATCTTTTTTATAATGTGGTAACCAAAACTGGAGGCAGTATTCCAGGTGTGATCTTACTAAGGCTTTGTAAAGTGGTACTAGTACTTCACCTGATCTTGATTCTGTCTTTCTGTTAATGCATCCTAAGATTGCTAGTTGAAGCATAATACTATCACGCATCCTGGCTTTTGAGCTTATGCCACTCCCCTCTTTAATTTCACTTGAAGAGGCATGGAACTAGAAAGACAGACAAGGTTTGTGGGATTCTTATCAAATCTGTGACTAAGAGAACAAGTCTTCTAAATTTTTTGAAGGAAACAAAGGGAAAGAATATTGGCATCTCTACTGAAAAAGGCCAAGTGGGAGGTGTCCTTTTACATCTTTTTTTTCAGTTAATTAAAATGTATAAATTTGCACTTTACTGAAGAAATTATTATGCAAAAAAGACATCTTTTGATCTCTTCTTAAGGACATTTACATACATCTATCAGTTGTCTTGTACTAACTAGGATGAAGGATAATATTCTCCATCAATGAGAATTTCTCCAAAATGTTCTGCTCCTTTAAAACAATTTCCAAAACAACTTATCTTTCATCAAACATAACAAGAATAGAGAAGAAAATCTGAGACTGTTTCTGCCCAGTATTATAAGAAATCCTATATCTATGTAAATATTCCATCCAAATTATTCCATCCAGTTTGGACAGGAACATATACAGAGTCCCCAACTTTCTACTGTTTAACTTATTAATGTTCTCTGACACCCAGAAAAACTTGTTCTGGTTTGAATTTGCATGAAGAATTTAAGTGGAAATCTAATCATCTATTCCTGAGGCAGCACTTAGCATGGGTAGGGCAGCAGCTGTGAAATCTTTATCTCCTTTCCTGTATGACACCTTGATAAGGCAATTACAGTATAATAATTACTGTAACAAGTGGCATTACAGGAAATTATTGTCATGCTCCCGTTAAAATAACACATAATCATCAGCAAGTGTATTCTAGAATCCCAATCAGCATCTCCCCAGCCACAGCTAACTCAGGGAGAAACATTCAGAAGTGGGACAATAATTGACAATGTGCTGAGAAAAGAAATAGAAGACTAACGAGGCCTTTGCTGCAAATGATTAGCTATCCAACAAGGTTAATCCCTTGATGCAAAAGATACAATTAAAATACAAAATTCTTCTCTCTCCCTCCCTATCTTCCCCAGTATGGTGCAATGTCTTTTTATCATGTAATAGTATTGTTTCAAACAGCCTCATAGTGTTGAGACCAGTTCCTTGAAGATGAGGCAGTGGTTTAGCAATTATAGAAGAACTACTTCATAAATAGTAATACTTCCAATGGCATACAGAGGTTGCAGGGGCCCCTTCCCCTCCTCAGCAAGCAATTACTTAATTTTTCAAGTAGAGATCAGAAATAATGAGTATGAGATAATTGATTGCTAAATAAATCACTCAAAAATATTCCTGCAAACTCAAGTCATGGCTTCTTTGGTATCCAGACTGGGTTGAGGCAATGTGATTTTCACACAAGATTATGTCCCCCAAAACCATAATATGGGGAAATGATGTTTATTTATCTGGCTTATGTTCTGCTGTCTTTTTCTGATGGGTCAGTTGTCCATCTAGCCTGCCTGTTCTATGCTGGCCCTCCATGGTTTCCTGCAGAAGCCATGGATCAATAGTTGCCAGGGTTACAGATGGAGGTCACCAGAGATTTCTCATCTGGAACTGCTGACGTTTTGCACTACTGAAATATGATTTCATGCCTAGTTTAGTCAAAAAGTGAAATCAAAATGCAAGCAAAACAAAGGTAATGCATAGTTTTCTGACTCCAAACATTTGTAACAGAGGCAAAGGAGGATAAGAAATAAGAGGGAAAGGACTGCATTGTCTTTCAGAAGCTAAAGAAAAGAAGTTGAGTTGAGTGGACTTTTTTCACTCTCTTCTCACAATTTGGTCAGTATCAACCTGAAAGCCTTTGGAGATTCTCAGTCATCCAGGTCATAGTTGTCTCAAAGGTGCTTTTTCAAAAGGTGACTGGACTGTTGTTGTTGTTTTTTTGAGGAAGAAGAAAACTTTCGCTTGTTATCCAAAACTTTCTTGGAAGAGAAGCAAAACGTCTTCTTCCTCAAGAAAAACAACAACAGTCCAATTGCCTTTTGAAGAAGTACTTTTGAGGCAATATCAACTTGAAAGTTTCAAGATGGCAAAACAACTTTTGAAAACTCAGAAACATCTAACACAATTTTAAGTAGTCTGCTCATCTAACCCTTCCAGATTTTTTTTTCTCCCACAGTACAAGTTAAGTTGTCAGTGTTGGAAATAGCTGCAACCTACATTGTCAAAGGGTATTAAAAACATAGCATTTGGATTGGCAAGTCAAAGCTTGCCCCTCGTGAAGCTGAATACATAGTGACATTGCCTCAAATTGTGTTCCTGGAACTGAGTTTTCTAAGAGAAACCACTTGCATCTCTCTCTCTCTCTCTCTCTCTTGTCAAAACAAACAGAAAAGTGTAAAAGGACAAACTGTCATGTTGAAACTGGAAGCATATAATTCCCTATGTACAAGAGCAAATTGTGTGAACTAAAGTGTATGTCACAAAAAAAGAGTGGTAGGGGAAAGAGAGGTAAGCCTTGGGGCATTTTGATGTGGGAACATGTATTAAATAGAAACTGAGGTCATCACCAGAGGCAACAAATATGCTTAGAAGGGACAATGTATATATTTGAAGGGCAACCTTGAAAACTGGAGATAACTGACAAGATATGTTTTGTCACAACGGGTCTTAGAAAGTAGACAAGGGTGACATCTACAAGAAAAACAGGTCTTCTGGGTCATCTACAAGGAGTAAAGTAGCATTCACAGGAACAAGCAAAAATAATCCTTAGCATTTACATAGTCCATTTCAAGTATGCCTTGATAACGCCACACTTGGAATACTGCATCCAGTTTTGGTCACCACAATGTAAAAAAGATGTTGAGACTCTAAAAAGAGTACAGAGAAGAGCAACAAAGATGATTAGGGGACTGGAGGTTAAAACATATAAGGAAAGGTTGCTGGAATTGGGTGTGTCTAGTTTAGTGAAGAGAAGGACGAGGGGGGACATGATAGCAGTGTTCCAATATCTCAGGGGTTGCCACAGAGAAGAGGGAGTCAGGCTATTTTCCAAAGCCCCTGAAGGCAGGACGAGAAGCAATGGGTGGAAACTGATCAAGGAGAGAAGCAACCTAGAACTAAGGAGAAACTTCCTGACAGTTAGAACAATTAACCAGTGGAACAACCTGCCTCCAGAAGCGGTGAATGCCCCAACACTGGAAGTTTTTAAGAGGAGACTGGATAGTCATTTGTCTGAAATGATATAGGGTTACCTGCCTGATCGGGGGTTGGACTCGATGACCTCCAAGGTCCCTTCCAACTTTATTATTATTATTATTATTATTATTATTATTATTTTTATTATTATTATTATTATTATTATTATTATTATTATTATTATTATTAGTCTTCTGAACAGTTTTATGACTATAGACAGATACGCTTATAAGGAACTTTCCTACACCCATTTACTTCAAGCCAAAATATATCTTCCATCAACCAAAGCCTGTATGGTTCATATTGAAATAACATTTAGAAGTGTGCATCTTCAGTAATTTAATAATTTGGGGCTGGTTGGGAATGTTCAGTTGCTACAAAGATCATATTGTCTAACTTTCCAATTTTCGCAATGGACTAGCAGAACAATACAGAGCACAATACAAAAAAAAACCCAAAGGGAAATATACAGACCAATATTGCGGTCTCAGAAGAACTGGTGATACATGAGGTTTGGACCAGGTGTTTTTTTTGTTTTGTGTTTTTTAAACTCTATGATATCCTGCACCTTAAATCGTTGCTGAACTCTGCCTTGCATAAGACATAAATGAACTTATACTGTACGAAGAATGTTATGCTGTTTGACATACTCCTGTTCTACTTAAGTAGATACTAATGTTGGGGATCACACAGATTACTGTGTTGCAAAGAACCAGATCCAAACTGAACCATGGTACTCTTCGGCTCACACAAAATTTAATGACTGATCAAAATTATAATGGCACTGAAAAGAGTGACTTACAACCACTTATAAAGTGACGTTATATTGAAGAATTGAATTTGGGTAAGTCACCAGGACCAGAGATTTACCCTTCTGAGCTTTCAGAGTTATGCTGGAGCCAGCCAACCTTCATGGAATTTCTCTCTACTGGAATACGTGCTTTGGGCTGTTCTCTGAGTCATGTTTATGTGGTGCTTTCCTATTGGCTGACTGGTGTATTAATGACTGGTGATTCGTTATTGTTTTCTTGATGGCTGGCAATTCATTATTGTTTCCTTGGGCTGCCAAGTCCACTGCTCCTAAGTATTTGATAGGCTGGTGGTAATTCAGCACTCCTGTTTGCTGACAAGGGGCCTGCTTCCCAGGCTTCAATCGTTTCCCTGGCTATCTTTGTACCTGCATGGCCAATGATCTTAGTAGTTGCAAAATTAAATGGGTGTCCTTGTTCATTGAACTACTGAAGAGTTCAGGTCTCCTTGTCTAACCAATCAATCGTGTTCTTGCAATCTGGTGGTTAGCTTCCTTCCACCCTTTGTCCTACATAGTCACATAGTCTTTAGACTTATATGGCCCCATGGTCAAATTTGAGCACTTGGCAAGCAGCATGTGTTTATGGCAATTGCATTGTCCTGGGGTCATAGGATCCCCACTTGCAATCTTCCCAGCCAGCTTACAACAAAAAGGGGGGAAGCTAATTCACTGAATGACCAGAAGATTCACTTAACAACTGCAGTGATTTTCTTTTTTTCTTTTTTAACAAATATTTTATTCAGTTTTATAAGGGTAACAAGGGAATAAGGTCAACAAAGGTAAAACAAAGGGAGACATACAAAAGTGTTAAACCAAAGGAAAGGGGTAAACACAAAAGTGGGATTAATCACACAAAATAATATCACTTCAGCAAGTAAATCTGTCCGGGTATACATATTAAATCTTAATGATTACTCTAGTATTAAACAGTGTTCAATAACAAGTTAGTCAATATATCTCATTCATCTTACTAACTAACAATGCTTAATATTATTTAGTTGTAATAACTTTAAAATAGTAATATGTTACTTATTGGTTATAATTTACTATATTATTAAAATCACAAATACAAAAAAAGAAGAAGAAAAAAAAGAAGACAAGTTCATACAAATAATCATAAAATATAAATACAAATTATCAATTATTTTTTTAAATTTCATAACCTTTTCTCATTCTATCGTATTGCTAACCATTGGTAAAAAAATTTCCCATGTTTTAAAATAAATTGTATCTTCTTTCTCTTTCATTTCTAAAGTTAATTTATCCATTTCTGCACATTCAAGTATTTTTCCAAAATTGGGCAAATATTATCCTCGTGGCTGTTAACACATGTACGGTAATATTAAATACTCATTCTCTTTTCCATAATTCAAGCCTAATATTCCTAGCAAACAGAGTTCTGGTTTAAATTCTATCTGTACTTTAATAATCTTTTCTAGCCACATATGAATCTTAAACCAAAACAGTGATTTTCTTAATAATGGTGGCAAAAAGGTCTTAAAATCAGATGCAACTTACTTAACAACAATTTTACTTAGTAGTGGAAATTCTGGCCCCAATTGTGATTGTAAATTTGAAGACCACCTGTAGTCCAGAATCAGAATTATTTGCAAGTCAATGCTGTAAACTAGCACAATGCTGTAAACTAGTTGTTTATGTCCTTTGATCCACAGTTTTAACTTTCCACAAATTAGTTCTTAATCCCCTTGTTTTGTTTTAATTTTTCCAAGAACAAGAAATAAGCTAAACAGAGTAATGATAGGAATGTAGTAACTTCTCATTGGCAACATAGATTCATAAGGCTGGAAGAGACTTTGGAAGTCTTCTAGGCCAACATCCCAGACAAATGATTGTCTAATCTATTCTTGAAAACCTCCAATGATGCAGCAACCACAAGTCCAAGAGGCAAGCTGTTCCATTGGTTAATTTTTCCCACTGTCAGGAAATTTCTCTTTAGTTCCAGGTTGGCTCTCTCTGTAATGAATTGCCACCCATAGCTTCTTGTCCTAGCCTCTAGTGCTTTGGAGAATAGGTTGTCACCCTATTCTCTCTGATATCCCCTCAAGTACTAGAAGACAGTTATCATATCATCCCTAATTTTTCTCTTCATTAGGCTAGACATACTTAGTTCCTTTAACTTAGCCCCTAAACTCTTCATCTTTGTTGCTCTCCTCTGCACCTTTCCCCCCACTCTACACTGGGGGCAAGACAGAACCTTGGGGTACCCCACTGCATGTTCCCCTCCATGTAGATATAGTTCCACTGAAGACCACACATTGAATGCAGTTGATGAGCCAACTGCATATCCATCTGATAGTGGTACTGTCTATCCCATATTTTTCTATATTACCAAGAAGTAGACTGTGGTCCACTTTATAAAATGCCTTACTCTATCTTTAAGGCAACAGAATTTTATGAGGGAGTGGTTTGTTCTTAACAAACCCATGCTGGTTTCTAACAATCCCCTTGTTCATTTCTAGGTGTTCACAATTCTGCTGCTTGATTACCTTTTCCCAGGTTTTCCTAGAAAATCAGACTTTCTTTGTAATATTTGAATATGGAAAGGTCATTTAGGGCAATTAGTATTCCTTAAGAATTAGGCCTTCATTTGTTAAATATTCATGATATTTAACAGTGTCCAGAAAAAAATTCTCCTGCACTTTCCCCATCAGTTTTCATATGATTTTACAGAAGAGAATTTTTCAAAATCTCATTCAAAATGGGAATAAGGTAGCAAAAGAAAAACATGGGGCACAGAGAAGAAAATGCTTTAGAAACCTCAAGACAGACATAGCATAGCATTAACCGATTATGAACATTCTTTGCAACTCATACTGAAAAACGTGGGTTTTTTTTTCTTTTTAATGCTAAATTTGACAGGTGAAACAGATTACACCACTGTTTCTTTCAGACTAACGCAAACTATTTTTATTTGTTTATATTTCACATTTTTAACCACCTATCTCCCTCAGAGAAACAAGGAGAAGAAAGAGAACTAAAAAATAAATCAATGTTCAGTGTCTAGATTCTTCTAAGGATTTGCAGAAAATCACTCACCTTAGTATGTAAACAAGGGAGATTGAAATATTGCTACTATCTAAAGACCATACTGTTAATTAAAACTACCACAATATAAATGGAATATAAGCTGTTCTCATGACTATTAACATGCAACTATTAACCAGCACTATGAGATTAGGCTGAAGCTGCTATAACTAATGATCAGGCAGACACATAAGCAGGGCAGGCAAAACCAGGAATCTTATCTTAAAAGTACCATAAGGGAGGTAGCTAAGGAGGAACCAACTTGTTAAGGAAACAAAGGAGAAAATGTCATCTGAATCAGACAAAGGAAGTTGCTCCTCTGGAGTAGAGATATCAATCTCTACTGGAGACAGGAGCAATTGCTAGTCTTGTGAATCAACAAAGCAAGGAATCTGGGAAATAAAAAGGGTTGAGACTTGCCCACTCTTTGATTTTTCTTTGCATTCAAGGCAGGAAGTCACAAGTCGTGATCATGTGAGGTCCTCAATTAATAACCCATGATCCTCTCTTAACAATAACAACCAGGACTGTTGGGATTGCTGTTGCTAAGTGATTCAGCCCCATGACATTGTGCTTTACAACCTCATTGCTTAAAGGAGGATATTCCAATCCCAATTATGATTGTTCATTGAGGACTATCTATAGAAAACAGAATGTTGAACAACACAGTCTATCCAGTCACATTCAAGGCTGATAGAATAGGTAACTCTATATACCACAGCTCTGAAAATGTCATCACAATGGGTAATAAAATATCTGCAAATTAAAACCAAGCTCAGAAAATGACAAGCCAACACACTCTAAACTACATATATTCTATACAATTGCTTAAAAATGCTTTTCTGAGTGGGCAATTTAGAAAACCAGAACGAAAAGGTTATATGAATCATCCCACTCCTAAGCTTAACTCCCAAAGTTAATCTTCATAGATTGCAATCTATGGGTCCTAAGTATTCTTAGAAAATAGGACTTCCGGTCCTGTGCGGTAGCGACTAGTCACGGGCTTGCAGACTGCCGCACCCCCACGGCCAACTTTCGTCCTACCTGGAGATCCTAATGGGTCCAAGCTGCCCCAGAGAGGCAGCAAAGAAAGAAGGATGCCCGGCGACTCTGGAATGATGGCAGTCGTTCTGTTCGTCTTGGGGAAAGCCTTCTAACCCGACAGGAGAAAGGCTGTATTTCATCTATCAGCCTAAGCTACTTGCAACCGGAGTCCAAAAGAACTAACCAGCATTACAGTAAACAGCGTGCTTGAAACTGGATGAGGAATCTGATTTTCCCTTTTCTATTCTACACTTAATTTCCTGGAAAAGATCCCCAAGAAGCAAAATATCTCCGAAAGTGAAGGAGGGGGACTTCCGCCCCATCCTTATACTAACAGAAGCGGTGAATTAAAATTTCTATGGAGGATCAAAATATATGGTAGTGAAATAAATTTATAAACTTGAAAGCTAAAATTTAACTTTGGACAAGTTTAAGATTGTTGAATGGTTAAGACTCTCATTTTAAAGGCCATTGTTCATATTGAAAACTAAATAGATGCTGACACCTAGTGGTGGATGAGATTATGACAGCTATGATTTCCATAGAGAATTTGCCAAAACCTGGGAAAAACTAATCTGTGCTTGTGACCTTCAAAGCTTTAATAATAAAGAACACTTGTGACAAAAAAAAGACCACAATCTGGGCTGCAGACAAAGATAGAATTATAAACTTTAGGGAAAAATCTTTTCTGAACTCTTTGGATTACAAATATCTATTTAACCGGGACTCTAAAGCTATTTGCAGATAAGAAGGAAAACTCCAACTTTTGGCCATCATGGATCAGAGACATGTAGACAGAACACACCAAGAAAACATAAATACCTCTCAGGAGGAAATATATAATATACTGCAATTAATTCAAATAACACTGAGTTCAAATCACAAAAAAAAAAATGCTAAATAACTTTGAAAATACAGACCAATCTATCTCTAAGATCTCTAAGTTAACTTTACAACAAAAAAACCTTCCAGGAAACAACAACAGAGAAGGAGCAGACAAAACAAATAAGTGGACATAAAATTGAAAATAGACACTCAAAGACGGAACGTAACAAAGCAAGAAAACATGATTTAATCCTAGTGGGGAAAAATTTACAAGAAATGGAAAAAACAACTCATCCCTTAAGACTACAAAATAAATCTGAGGACAAAAAAACAGATTGGATAAAATGGAATGAAGAGATATTGAAAACATCAGAGAGAAAGGAAGTGATAAGAGAAGCAAAGAAGAACGAAGAGAAAAACATTTTCAAGAAACATGGAAAGACAAAAGCCTCACATAAAGATACTTTATTCGATTTACTTCTTATATCTACAGCAACAGTCATGAATATATGGGAAAACTTTTTGATTCAGCAAAATACATTGATCAAGAAAGATACTGGTCAAAGGAAAAAGATCAAAGGGAAAATTAAGAAAATAGATGATGGGATCTATCAGAGAGAATATTTTAAAAAGAAACATTTATCTGAATATGGTTAAAGAAATAGAAAAGATTCTGAATACATATGTCATTCTAAGAGAGATGCATTCCTTAAATAATACTGTATACTTTTTTCCCCTTTTTATTTTATTTCTTGATATAACTAATATAATACTGCTGAAATGGCCTAGATGAAGGAACTGTTTTAGATAATTAAATGTGACTGAATTTAGGGAAATTATAATGTATAAAAAAGAAAAAAATGTTTTGAATAAGAGTTAAAGGATTAGATGACTAGGAACATTAAATGGAATATTTAAAGATTAAATTTATTTTTAATCATGGTTATAAAGATTAAGAAATTTGGGGAATGAATATATATTAGCTTAGGAGGAATATATATTTTAAGTAGTATTTTACTTTTTATGTTTCTTTATTCTTGCTCTCTTTTCCTTTTCTTTACTCTTTTTACCTATTCTTTAAGAAATGTAAAAATGTTGAAATGGTTTATATGGAAAAAATGGATTTAAATCTTAAATGTAATTAACTGCTGAGAAAATCTTAACGAGCAAGAATACTTTTAACTTTATGGGAGAAACAAATCTAAATAAGGACTGTAACAGGATATAAGATGAGGCAACCAGAATGATAAGAAAGAAAAGAAATATTATATTGATGTGATCATTACTTCTAGGAATATTTGGGGGGGGGAATCATATATGTAACTGTTATTTATCAAAATAATAAGAACTGTATTATTTCAAGGTTTGCAAAGAAGACATTTTGGGGAAAAGGGGAAATCAACTAAATGTACTATGTGGATTATGGATTATAGAAACCAATTGTTAATGATTTTTCTTTACAAATGTAAACCAGAAACACACTGTTTACCAACTATTAAGTGATTTATGTTTTAAAAAATCAATAAAATATATGAAATAAAGTATTCTTAGAAAGCACCAGTAAATTGCAGAAAGCATACTGTATATTTGCCAAATATGATTGATGGTTAGCTAATATTTAGAATATAATTATATGCATCCACCCTAATGGCCTGGGAATCAAGACAAATGTCAGTGTGTAGGCAGGGACCCAATGATAGGTCATGCTAAAGGCTGCAGTGGAAAGCAGTACACACAGGTGTGCATATACAACTTCTATGTACATTAAAGATGAAGTAGAGAAAATGTGCCAGAAATAACCATCATCTATTCAATATAATTCTTGCATCTTCTTGGATTTAACTGCTTCTAGAACCAGCAGAAACATGTCAGCCAATATTCCAAGTCTGGTGCCAAATTCATCTCTCAGAATTTCATTGACAAGTTTGGCTGGAAATACTGGTAAATGTAGTGCCAAAATAATTGGAGGACATAAAGATAGAAATAAATAAATGAAGTTGTAATTCTGGCATAGGATATAAAATACTGTGCCAGACTCTGGTAGCATTTTCAAGAGTAACCAAGTTTATTGGGATATAAGCTTTTGTCCCACCCAAATCACTTTACTACCTTAACCAAAGGGAAGGATAGGAGCACATATTACTGTACATGCGCAGAAACTGATTAGATGCTTGATTATCTGCCATCAAATCAGTGTTATCTCTACATGGTCTATTTTCTCCATGATGAACTGCTCCTAACATAGTCCTTCTGTCTTCTAGCAGTGCATTTATCAGCACTATAACTGATCCAACCCCTTTGTTCCTGGTTATTCTCTTATTCTCTTTCCTTCCACCTTTTTCAGGATTAAAACTTTTTCAAGAGCTAGGTCTTAGCATAATGTGATCAATAATCTGAGCCTGCTCAATAGTAGTAACTGCGAGAGGGACCTCAGAGTCCTAGTGGACAATTATTTAAATATGAGCCAGCAGTGTGCTGCAGCTGCCAAAAAAGCCAACATAGTGCTAGGCTGCATTAACAGAGGGATAGAATCAAGATCACGTGAAGTGTTAATATCACTTTACAATGCCTTGGTAAGGCCACACTTGGAATACTGCATCCAGTTTTGGTCACCACAATGTAAAAAAGATGTTGAGACTCTAGAAAGAGTACAGAGAAGAGCAACACAGATGATTAGGGGACTGGAGGCTGAAACATATAAGGAACGGTTGCTGGAATTGGGTATGTCTAGTTTAATGAAGAGAAGGAGGAGAGATGACATGACAGCAGTGTTCCAATATCTCCGGGGCTGCCGCAAAGAAGAGGGTGTCAAGCTATTTTCCAAAGCACCTGAAGGCAGGACAAGAAGCAACGGATAGAAATTAATCAAAGAGAGAAGCAACCTAGAACTAAGGAGAAACTTCCTGACAGTTAGAACAATTAACCAGTGGAACAACCTGCCTCCAGAAGCGGTGAATGCTCCAACACTGGAAGTTTTCAAGAAGAGACTGGACAGCCATTTGTCCGAAATGGTATAGGGTTTCCTGCCTGAGCAGGAGGTTGGACTAGATGACCTCCGAGGTCCCTTCCAACTTTATCATTATTATTATTATTAAGTGAGAACTCTGGGTTGATTTGTTAAATGATCCATGTGTTTGTTTTCTTGGACATCCACAGTATATTTTCAGAAATCTTCTCCAACACCAAGTGGTCAAAAATGTCAATACTCTTTCTATTCAGTCCAACTTTTACTTCCATAAAGTTTCATGAGGAATACCATGGCTTGTATTATTCTGATCATGGCATTTTTAAGGAGTTATATGGCTGTTCTGTGGCTTGTCAGCTATATTGATTATATTGGGTAGTAGAGATATAGGAAGATGTTAGAGGCAGATGATCTAGTGACAATAGCAAAGGCATCAATTCATAACATGCAGGAGAAGGCAAGTGTAAACTACTGCTGGTTTTTTTAACCAGAAAAAGCATATGGGTAGCCAGATGCTTAATCACCAATTTTTAGGGGATCACCTTCTACCTAGTAAGATAGATCAGTGAGGACTCAAATGAAAGAACTGGAAGGGGGTTGCTGTTTCTTCATCCTCAAATAACCCACAGACCTAACACAGACCTAAGTCAAAAAGCCAACATGGCACACTGTATCAGACTGACACCCAAAGCCACACATTCTGCAGTGCGGTCTGAGACCTCATTGCCATAAGCAAACTGAACTAGTCTACTACTAAAACAAGTGATGGGCGGAGCCAGCCCTCCTGCCCAAACTGCTTAAAGCCAGTTAGTTACATCATGCGGACATTAAACTCGGCTATAAATAGGGCTTGTGTTTAATATATAACATTTGCTGGAATTCTTTCATCATGGTTTCATTAGCTTAGTCTACATTAAATTTCTTTATTGGAGCTTTATGTTCTTGGGGTACCTTCTTGTACCTGTTTCTAATCTAGCATTGTCCAAAAAGTAGCCTTCAGAGAGGCCACACTTTTATTAAGGCAATATAAACTACACAAAGCTTCAGATTTCCAAGCTGGCAAGCAGTATTACATATATGAGAACTCTTATTTGCTATGTTATGTGATGAGCTGCTTGGGGCTACAGAGCCAACAGTTCCCAGATGAATATCACACTTCCTTGTTCCAGGTGATTCTACCCAATTCCCTTTACCTAAAGGGTTTAATAAAAATAATAATAATATCTGATGATTATACAGGTGACAGTTTTGGCATAGCTGCTTCCTACCAATATGGCCCCATATTACCCACAATAATGGTTGAAATTCTACCTAAGAAAAATGGATATCCAGAGAGGACAAGAAATTTCTTCTAATCATAAGAAATCTTGAATCATTCTGAATGGACTGAGCCACAGAGACCTAGCATGTAATTTTTCCCATCTCTGCTGCTTAAACTAATTTATTGTCGCAAATTTCAATTCCTCCCCACATTTAACCAACTTTCCTCTCCTCCTTTGCTTCGTGGACAGGTGAATCCTATGTTCTAGCAAGTTCAACGTGTATTTGTGGAAAAGACTGTTTTCCGTGAATCCTGCCTTCAACGTTTGCATTTCACTCAGTGCCCAAACTCACATTTCCTTCTTGTGAAAGGTCTTTGAAAGCAGTTTTGCTACATTAAGCTCTGGATTTGCTGGGATCACACATTTCAGAAGGAATGCTGATCTGTCTCCATAGTTAGCAGAAGCTTTTGAGAGTCCTTGGTTATTAGTTTCAGAAATCTATTTTCTCCCTTACAGCAGCAAATCAGGAGAGATATTTTGCAAATGACTATACTGTTATATACTAGAAGTATATAATAATCATGAATCATAATCTTGTTGGGGAAAAGATAATGGGAATATTTTGCTTTGTTGGGGTAAAGGAGAGCTGTTTGTTAATTCACTTGGAAAGCAAAATAGTGTGTGTGTGTGTGTGTGTGTGTGTGTGTGTGTGTGTGTGTGTGTGTGTGTAAAAATAGAAGTAGAAAAGGTTAGGACTGATTGGTTGATTTTCCAATAGTTCAATTGCTGATTAGTTCAGACCAATTTAATATGGCTTGTCTGAAGGTACTCTTCTCTCAGATGTGCAAGCATGCAGTTAACAATGCAGCATCTATGATAGTGATGGTGAACCTTTTAGAGACCGAGTGCCGAAAAACTGGCCCCGCTCCCACTTCACCCCCTGCCCCGCCCCCCCCTGCTTGCCCGCAGGGCCACTCACCGCCTCCAGGGCCCACTGCAGATCACCCAGCAGCACCATGGTGGCCACGCCCTCTGCCCGCACCCCGCAGCATCAACTGTGCACGATGGGGCACAATGTCTATGCTGCCATGTCCTTGGCTGAGCTGCCATGTCCTTGGCTGCGCTCAGGGGTAACTCTCCTCCAGGGGGCTGCTGGTGAGGAGGGGGTTGCGGGGGGAGGCAAGGCTGGGGCAACGGCATGTGTGCTCACAGAGAGGGCTCCGAGTGCCGCCTCTGGCGCCCGTGCCATAGGTTTGCCACCACTGATCTATGATCTATAGATAGCGAAGACAACATAGGGAAAATAAAGGTTGGTTGTGGAGTTCACTCAGATTTACAATATATTTATTTTTAATCATTTATTTATTAAACAAATTTATATAGCTGTCCAACTCTGACATACGTGATTCTAGGCAGCTTACAAAATTAAAAAAAAAATTACTTTTCTTTTGCTGTTCAGCTGAAAAAAAACCTGTCCTCTTCTTCCCCAATTCCTCCCTATCTGATCTGAAAAAAAAATCTACTTCTTCTACTGCAACTTTCTCCTAGTTAGCATGTGGTACCCACCAATATTTACATAATTTCTTAGGATGCTGGGTGTGGGCGTCAAATCGTCATAATAGTATCAACAATAATGCAGGTTAACCACAATGCTGCTAAAAAATGGACAGAGCCTTCAACTCATCAAAGAGAAGACAAGGCAAGAAGCAATGGATGGAAACTGAACAAAGAGAGGTGCAACTAAGGAGAAATTTCCTGACAGAACAATTAATCAATGGAATGACTTGAGGAGTTGTGGGTGCTCCAACACTGAAGATTTTTAAGAAGAGACTGGACCACCATTTGTCTAACATGGTATAGAATCTCCTGCTTGAGCAGGAGATTGAACTAGAAGACCTTCAAGGTCCCTTTCAACTCTGTTCAATATTCTGTAAGAGCACTGTCTGTCTTGACACTTTTGGCCATGCCCAACAGACACCCAGAAGGATTAATTAAACCCAGTAAATATTTCCTTTTAGGTTTTTTCCCAAGCCCATGCATTTAAGTTTCCTTTCTGATCTTTGATGAAGCAAAGAAATCTCACAGACCAGCCTAAATCCATAATAGAGAGAAATCTGCTGAATTGAGGCCAAGACATGAACAGCTACTACTGACAGAATAAACGCTGGGCAGATGTTTTATTTATAGAGTTGTGGACTAAAGCAATGAGGCTAAATTACTAAACTTTTAGAGAAGTTATAAAACCAGAGATAAAAATTGCTCTCAGCAATTACATGCAGTTATGCATGGTTATTAAAATTTCACTGCACAGAGGCTGGAAATGCCCAATTGCAATATGCTAGATTTTTTTTTTCAAAAAAAGTTTCCAAGGCAACAGCAACATCTTCAGACAGCAAGATGACATTCCTGACAGTTATATCAAGCTATGACCCATTCTACCTATTATACCTGGCAAGTTTTGAAGAGCAGAGGAAAAAATGCTTTGTCTGGATGACATTTATATCCCAATTCTCCCAAAACCAATGCCCTGTTTAGGAGATGCAACAAGGAGCAATTATATTTGACTAACATACCAAAATGTTTCCCACATCAAGACTGACAAAGATGACAGACTAATTATTCAGAGTTTTTTCAAAATTCAAAACTTTCTCAGAAAAATCAGAAAACTTATCGTTTCCCACAAATTAAAAATACATTTTGAACTGAGCTCTCAAATGGATTTGTTCTTTATTCATTCCTGGCCTCTCAGTTTCTTGTCTAAAATGGTATCAAGTATTAATAAAAATACAGATTTTAAAATGAATTCCTTAAAAACATTAAGATATTTTTTTTAAATTCCCTTTTAAAGTTTGGGGCATCATTCCAGACAAATTAATTAGAAAAACACTATATTGATATAAAATTAGCTGTCCCCACTGCTGATCCCTACCTTGCCACAATTATTTCAAAGTACTGACATGACCTCCATCCAAGTTAAGCCATGATAATGCCAAACAGATTTTATAGAGGAGGATAAGGAGATGGTGGTGATAGAGGTGATGGAGGTGATGGAGCAGATAACTTCAGCTAGAAAGAAGGATGGTAATAGATTGTTATCATATTAGCAGTAAGTTCACTGGCTTAATTTTTTTCTTACAAGCTCTGATTACAAAAATTACGGTGACTTGAGGAAGATGGTATTTCATAGTCTGAAGTCAAACAGTCTTTCCATAGGTTAGTGCTACTTCCTTAGATGACGTATAAGTGGTAATGGTTCTACAACTATTTTTTTTTTAACTGAAAGTTTTATAAATTTTTACAATATAAATCCCTCCCTCCCCCCAAACCCAACCCTCCATCCCTCCCCCCTCACTTCCCAGAGCCAATCACAGGATTAACAATAAAATAATCATAATCTAACTAACATTAATCAACTATTAATCTAACAAATCTATAACTTCCTTTAACTCTCTTTTAAAACAAATATACAATTATTAAATGCCATAATATTAACATAATTTTAAATATTAAANAACCTTTCATTTTCCAATATTGAGCAATTAATAATCTTGCAGCCGTTATAAGATTTAACATCAACTCCATTTCTTTTGCATCCAAATCTTCCAAAATACCCAACAAAAATATCTGTGGTTTAAACTTTATCTTTTTCTTAAAAATATTTTGAATGTTCCACCAAATCTTAATCCAAAATACTTTAACCTCCTTACATGTCCACCACATATGAAAATACGTTGCATCTAAATTTCCACATCTCCAACACTTGGGTTGTAAATTAGAATACATACAAGACAATTTCTGTGGTTCTACAACTATTGAACCATGATCCCACACTAGGCAAGATCAACTTTTGGAAAATTAAATTTCCTCAACAGTACAGCAGCACTCATCCTAAACCAGAAGTCCCCAACCACCAGTCCGTGGACCAGTACCAGGCTGCGGCATGCCAGCAACCAGTCGACACAAACAAGCAAAGCCTCATCCGTGGGATGCAGGTAGCACACAAAACCACGCACCCTCCAGTCCACGGAAAAACCTCTCTCCATGGAAACGGTCCCTGGTGCCCGAAAGGCTGGGTGCCTCTGTCCTAAACAGTAAAAGTTCCTTTCCTTTAAGGATACAATTCACATTATAATGCAAAACTTAACCATTTGTGTCACCTTCTCCATAAGGAGATAACCATGTGCAGAGGGGGGGGAAATGCAGCTGTTTTGCATAAGCCCCAGAAAAAGGATTTTTCTATTGACAATCTGCCTTATAGGGATATTGTCTGAGGGAATTTCACATTACATCCTTCTGAAAGAATGCTGTGAAATCTTCCAGATCTTTAGCCTCAGAGGGAAAAGAGCTGTCAGACTGAATTTCTCTTAGATGGTCATCCTGAAAAGATGTTATACCCAGTGTTATTCCAGGTTTCCTTATTTCAGGTCAAATGAAGATGTGGGAGATGGGGAATAGGGAAGCTTAGATTGGACCCTATTTTGACAGACTGCCCCTTGACTTGCTGTGTACACCTGTTGGGATTCCATTGCAAAAGTTCTCTTATTATCAATGATGGAAATATTTTATCAATAGAAGAGGATATTTGTAGGTTGAATTGTGTGGTCCCTGCTACTCTTTGAGCTGGGTTGCTTTCTTGCAGATGTTTCATACCCAATTAGGTACATAATCCAGGCTAGAAGGGAATGGGGTTTGTTCTCTGATTATATACAAATACCTTACTCTGTCAGTGTTAGTGGGAGTATTCTTCATGGTTCCTTGATTAATATTCCAATCAAGGAACTACAAAACTCAAACAATCAAACAGTAAAATAACAGCTAAATCAAAGCACCACCAAGAACACTTCCACCAACACTATATAATTTATACAACATGTGTATATAAACAGAGTCCAAAACCCACATTCTTCTACCACTGGTGATGCTACCTAGTTGGGAACTGAACCAACTGCAAGAAAACAACCAAGTTCAGAGAACATCAAGTATCCCACAGTATCTCCATCACTGATAGCAAGAGAGCTTTGCAATATTTTATACTCTCCCTTGTCCAATCTGTAATTCAAGGAGCTTCTGTGTGTTAGAACAAGAGCAGATAATATTTTTGTGGCCAGTCAAGGACAGCTAAGCATGGTGGCAGGGCAAAACAGTTATGATGGTAGACTATATTGTTGGATTGAAGCCCTAGCCTTTTAAACCATGTTGCACATGAAAAGAAACAGAGCTTTGATCATGCAATTGCAATTGCAATTGTCATTTTAACTTTTTGGGACTGCATTTTCAGCTTCCTCTGTAGGCAAGGATTGTCCTCAATGAGTTGGGTGGAAGGAGAAGGACCACAGATGATGTGGCCATGATGAAAAGTGGGTGGAGTTATGTCATATACATGGAAATGTACAAAAGTTTGGTGGTGATTGTTTTCCCTACTTTGGTAATCTTAAATTTGGAATTACTGTCATGAATTCCCTCCCCAGCTGTTGCAGAAGCTTTCAACAACTGTTGTTACATGAATCCCAGTACTGTTTGCATCCCTTGCTAGACTGTAGGCAACAAAATATTGGACAAGCATAAAGAACTGACAGTCGTCAACTTTAAAATTATACCTAATTTTTCCAAACCTTAAAAAAACATGGGAGTAGAAATAATGCTAAATTTAAACAATATCAAATAGTTCTTGTATTATGTTGCAGTTTCTACAAATACTCCTAGTCAAGATATTATGACTGAAATTGTGATCCACATAAACATAAAAAATTACTTGTGTAGGAAGTTCAAGATTGAATCCTCTCTGTCATTTTCACTAAGTCATTTAAATAATGCTTGCTGACATTCTCAACAACAATTTCTCAACAACATCTCTTATCTTCTGGCTAAAAAGGATGATCTTGTGTTTCTACATTTTCCCTGGAGAGTTTCAAAATTTATTTGAAAATTTTCTTGGTGGATTTTTTTTGGGGAAGAAGTGAAAGAAGGAAATGATTGCTTTTGCTGTTTTCTGTTACAAATCTTTCCACCCCACCCATAGCCTCCTTGGCTTCTATTTCTAACCTGAAGAAGAGCTATTGGAAGGGATTCAATGGATATGCAGGAAGGTTGCAAATCACTGGGAAAAAACTATGCAATAGAGAAAAAGAGCTGGTTAATACCAGTTAGCCATGTTGTAATGCATTAATAGAGGATCCTCCACTAGTTAAATTTTCAGTAGTTCTTGAAAATGTCCATCCACTGTCTTAGGTCTGCATTTATGGAATGCAGCAAAACCCTTCTTCCATGATGTTCCCAAGAGATAAGATGCATTTCCAAACTGTTGTATTGTATTTCCAATCACACTTGCAGTATTTAAGTATTACATTGATCTAGAAAGCCAATAGGTTGCCTACCCCTGGTCTAGTGGTTAAGGCACCAGGCTAGATACCAGAAGATTGTGAGTTCTAGTCCATCTTCAGCCATGAGAACCATCTGGGTTACCTTGGACCAGTCCCTCTCTCTCAACACAACTCATCTCATAGGATTGTTGTTGTTGTGGGGAAAGGAGGAGGAGGAAGGAGTATTAGTTATGTTCACTTTCTTGAGTTATTTATAAAATTATTAAAGGCAGGA
Source organism: Protobothrops mucrosquamatus (assembly GCF_001527695.2). Classification (NCBI taxonomy): domain Eukaryota; kingdom Metazoa; phylum Chordata; class Lepidosauria; order Squamata; family Viperidae; genus Protobothrops; species Protobothrops mucrosquamatus. The sequence continues at coordinate 549,808 of NW_015386438.1, forward strand.
TATAAATAAAAGGGGTAAGATGAGTGGTCAATAAATTTGATAAATAAAATAAATAAATTTAGGAAGTCTGTTAAGGCTCTCTCACCAAACATTTATCATTCAACAGTTTTAATGTTTATTATATCTGAGTTTTATAAATTATATGTATGGAAGGAGCCATGATAGCACAGTGGTTAGAATGCAGTACTGCAGGCTAATTCAACTCACTCTAGGAATTCAATACTGACCGGCTCAAGGTTGACTCAGCCTTCCATCCTTCCGAAGTCAGTAAAATGAGGACCCAGATTGTTGGGGATAATATGCTGACCCTGTAAACTGCTTAGAGAGTGCTGTAAAGCACTGTGAAGCAGTATATAAGTCTAAGTGCTAATGTTACTGCTATTGTTATGAGTATAGTTAACATAGTTAAGTGATTAAGGGACCAAGCTAAAATCAGGAAACTCTGAGCTCTAATTTCACATTAGGCATGAAGTCTGCTGAGTTACTTTGGGACAGTCACTCTCTCAGCCTACAATGTTAGTGTCGGCGTCCTTACCAGTCCCTGGTTCCCACCGAAGCACAAGGAGGATGACTAGTAAACAGGAACGGTCTGACATGCCGTTTATTCCGAACAAACAAAGTCAGCACTGGGAGTGATCTGCTTCCAGCGCTTTACATAACTTCCCTCCCCGCAGCTCCACCCCCACCCCCATTCAGCAAGCCAGCAACCGGTGTCAGTCCTGAAAAACAGCAACCCAGGGCCCTGCCTCCCTTCTGGCCTACCGTCCAGTACCTGCTGGTTGGTGCGCAGCGTGTCACGCAGTGGAGAGGCAGAATCCAGGTAGGAACCCCATCCTCCCCTCGACCTCACAACAAGTCCCTCACAACAAGTTTTCTGGACAGTGGGGCCGTCCCATGGTCCATGGGTGATTGGTGGCTTTGCCGGTGCTGAGGCCGCTCCGCTGGTCAGCGGCACCAGTTTTGGGCCACGGGGCCATTTCTTCCCTGCGCCAGCATCGCTAGGACTCTCCGCTCATTGCCAGCATCGCTGGAAGCGAGCCACACTGGAACCGAGCTGCGGGCTTCCCTGCCCTACGGTGGCATCGCCAGTCCCCCCTGCTCGTTGTCGGCGTCAACGGAACCAAGCCACGCTAGTACTGAGCAGCGGGGCTTCCCTGCCCCACAGCGGTGGTGTCAGTCCCTCCTGCTCACCGTTGGTGTCACTGGGACTGAGCCGCGGGTCCAGTAAGCCGGTCGGTGGGTTTCCTTGCTGGAGTTACTGGAGCCAGGCCGCAAGGCCTCTCCGGTGGACAACTTTGCCAAATTCGAGCCGCTGGACTCAGGCTGCGAGGCGGCCTTCTGGTGCCTTCTCCCTTCCCCCTCTGGTGTATCAACACGGGGCTTGACAGTTAGGTTTGGGTGACAAGTCAGTTGGTCATTTTCTGTCATAACCAATGGATCAAAACTTAGTCAATCTGGGTGGGGGAGGGAGGCCATATCCTGCACTTGCAGGAAAGTGCTAGAAATTCACATACACACACATACACACATAAATTTGCCAGATCAGAAAGGTGGAATATAAATCCAGTGGATAAATTAATTAGTCAGTCAATAAACTCATAAGTATACAACAACTGTATATTTGTAAAATTATTATTATTATTATCAAAAATTATCTTCTCTTTTTGGGAAAAGATTATTTAAAAATACCACACCTGGAATACTGCAGCCAGTTTTGGTCACCATATCACAAAAAAGATCTTGAGAATTTGGGAAAAAATCAGGGAAGAGCAACTAAGATGATCAAAGGCCTGGAGACTAAAACATACGAAGAACAGCTGCAGGATTTGGTTTTGGCTAGTCTAAAGAAAAGAAGAAATAGGGGAGACATGATAGCAGTAGTCCAATATTTGAGGGGATGCCACAAAGAAGAGGGGGTCACATTATTCACCAAAGCACCAGAGGGTAGGACAAGGAACAATGATTGGAAATTGATCAAAGAGAGAAGCAACCTGGAATTAAGGAGAAACTTCCTGACAGTGAGGACAATTAACCAGTGGAACAGCTTGCCTCCAGAAATCGTGGGTACTCCATCACTGGAGATTTTTAAGACGAGGCTAGACAGTCACTTGTGTGAGATGGTATAGGTTCTCCTGCTTGAATATGGGGCTGGACTAGAAGACCTCCAAGGTCCCTTCCAGCTTTTATTCTATTCTATTCTAAAAGCCAATTGTTTTTCAATCAGAATGAATAGGAAAAACGTGGAGAAATATTAGTTTATGGCAATGTTTTTAAGTGAACAAAGATAACACATGGCTATCTGACTCCTTTTAAGAACAGATAGTTAAATATTTCAGGAAATTTGTTCCCAAAACATTGGCTTAAAAACTGTTTACTGCTTCTGTATATGGAAGTTCAGTTCAGCTACCATGAATCACCATCTGGGCCCAGTGCTCTTCAATATCTTTATCAGTGATTTGGATGAGGGGATAATAATAATAATGATAAAGTTGGAAGGGACCCCGGAGGTCATCTAGTCCAACCTCCTGCTCAGGCAGGAAACCCTATACCATTTCGGACAAATGGCTGTCCAGTTTCTTCTTAAAAACTTCCAGTGTTGGTGCATTCACTGCTTCTGGAGGCAGGTTGTTCCACTGGTTAATTGTTCTAACCGTCAGGAAGTTTCTCCTTAGTTCCAGGTTGTCTCTCTCCCTGGTCAGTTTCCACCTGTTGCTTCTTGTCCTGCCTCCAGGCGCCTTGGAGAATAGCTTGACTTCCTCTTCTTTGTGGCAGCCCCTAAGATATTGGAACACTGCTATCATGTCCCCCCTCGTCCTTCAGATGGGGAACTCATCAAATTTGCAGACGACACCAAACTGGCAGGAATAGCCAACTCCAGAAGATAGGCTTAAGATAAAGAAGCATCTTGACAGACTTGAACATTGGGCGCTATCTAACAAAATGAAATTCAATGGTTCTACATTTAGGCAAGAAAAACCAAATGCACAGGTATAGGTATAGGAGAAACTTCCTGACAGTGAGAACAATTAACCAGTGGAACAACTTGCCTCCAGAAGCTATGAATGCTCCAACACTGGAAGTTTTTAAGAAGAGACTGGACAACCATTTGTCTGAAATGGTATAGGGTTTCCTGCCTGAGCAGGAGATTGGACTAGATGACCTCCAAGGTCCCTTCCAAGTATTATTATTATTATTATTATTATTATTATTATTATTATTATTATTATCATCATCATCATCATCATCATCATCATCATCATCATCATCATCATCATCATCATCATCATCATCATCATGTCTCTTTCCACCCAAATGATGTATGTTTTCTACTGCAATATGTTTTGCCAACAGTTGAGAGAGGACATTGAGCTAAAATGATCAGCAATTGCTCTCAAAATATTTAAGTACAACAAAGGAGTTACATTCATGCTTTTGCCCATATTATTTAAGCTGTATTTAATTTAGATTCTCTTCCAGTGCATTGTCCCTAAAAATAATTCTGTTTATATTGTAGAATATCATTTAAAAATTCAGAAGAATACAACTTACATCTTGGTACAGTTCATTAACTTTCATCTGGGAATGAATTTCTTTGATCATGCTTGTAAAATTATTAGAATTTTTGCTGATGTCAGCAAATGGGAAACCCACATGTCTTTCTTCTAAGCAAAATATGTACCTTACAGCAAGACACACACGCATAAAGGAACAAATGACTTTCCCAACACTCAGAACAATTTTTTTCTGTTTTCTGTTTCAGTAATCAAGGCCCAAATCAGCCTACACATCAGTTTCTTTCTTTTTCTTCCTTTTTGTCTTCAGTGAATCTTCAGCACAAAAGTTGACATTATTAACGTTTTATGGCAGACTAAAAGACTGAACTAAGGAATTTTGCAGTTGCAGTAATGAAACTATTAACTCCTGAGTCATTTCATATCTGATGTTATTTATCCTTTCATGCTGTTCTCATTGAAATAAAGCAACTTTTTTCTTGCTACAAATATCTGTGTCATGTTTTCCAAGGTTCAATTGTGAATCGGTTTATTTATTTTTATTATTTTATTTTATTATTATTTTATTTTATTGTTTTGTTTTATTTTTTTTGTTTTGTTTTATTATTCTGCCAGCAAGTTAGAACAGCAATCAACCAACATTAGAAAAATTAAGAGTCTTTCTCTTATCAACCTAATAACCCAGTCATGCCTCATTCTTGGCAATTCTATCGGCCAGTCCTCTCCACATCTTCTGAACTTTCACTACTTCTTTGAATTTTTCTATGCTTGGCTGGTGTCAGCATTAATGGTGTCCAGCCACGGTGTTCTTTGGCAGCCTGGTTTCTTTTACAATAACCCCAAACCAGCTACAATTCAACAATCACAAGGGAAAAAAAGATAAGACTTCCAACACTACTGATCACATAGAAGGAACCAATACAGACAATTTCCTCTGTTATTGGCCATGTAAACAATCAATCAACAATAAGACATGTATCACTTGCAAAACAAGATTTACCTACAGGACCATCAAGCGCAAAGCAGACAAGACCTCCATCGCAGCTGGATGCTGCGGTTGCAGGGGGAATAATGGAAGCAGCATTGCCACAATCACTGTTTTTTCAACCAATACCAGTGCAAAAATGCCATCCCTGATTCTTAATGTGGTAAGAATGCACCCCACTCAATCCTTTTTACTATGCCTCCCTTCCAAATTACAAAAATAAAAGTCAGGAAAAGAAATACAGAAACAATGTATCACTCATGAAACCCCTGGCTATTGCGAAAAGCAGAAACATTGAATCAGGCCTGTTGATTCACAAAGAGCGTTCAATGGAAGTAATAGATAGATTAAAGATAAGGGGGTAAAATTAATTACATTTGTTTGACAGGATTAAAACCCAAGGAAATCAGTACTTAGACCGATTGTTAGCCTTTGCAAAACAAGCTAAGCGATTCTAATAACAAAACCATACAAAGCAAGCCTTCAAATTATGAAATGCTGTAAAACTGTATAAAAATCCTTGTACTCATCAAGTCAATTGATCCGCTGTCCCAGAACTACATGCTGTTGCTGGTTCTGCTCATCAAAAACAGGCCTTCTTTCCATTTTATTCCCAGCTTGGAACTAGACCTGGTTTTTCTTTCAACACTAACTTTAATGAAGAGCATCATCGCTTGGTGAGGTTCCAGTGACAAAGCAAGTTGAGAAGATTGGAAAAGAATAAACTGGAAAGATGATGGGGTGTAGAAGTTGGATATATTACAGAGGTGATGGCTACATTACTCCTGAAGCACAATGCTGTTTGGAATTTGAATGGGCGGCTGAAATAGAATCAAGTTCTACACAGTATTATATTTACAAGAACTGCTCACTGCTCCAGGTCATGGTATTTCAGATACAAAAACAGTGGGGGGGGGGGAGTTCTTGCTTTCAAAATATTATTGCAGAGAAATCCCAGCATTCTCGCCTCCCAAGCTATAATCAATTCCTCATATTCTGCACGAGGAGAGGTTATATAGCCACTCAGAAAAGGAAATATGCAAGTCTTTTGTAAAACATGTTCCTGTGACTCCTGTGATATTTCATGGTAAAAATTCAGGGCAGAAAAGGGCATGCTCTCAAGCAAACAGCAGGTGGAAAAGTTTAAATCCTTCTATGAATTTATGAGTTCCTGATCTAATTCATATAACCCAGTGCAGAAAGAACACAGCACTACTTTTTTAGTAGCATTACATGTCATTTGTGGGGAATTATTGTATCAGTAAACTAGTAATGCATTAGTCTCCATAATATTTGGTTGTATTTCTTGGTTTGGACTTAGAAAAACTATGATACTGGCAAATGCTCTACAAGCCCAGTTGCTAAAATCTTTCATTGTTACATTTTGAAGCCATAAGGGGACAGGAGAAAATAATTACCAAATAACCAGCTTATGATCATTGCAGTATCCCCATGGTCACATAATAAAAATTCGGTCACTTAGCAACCATCATGTATTTACAATGATTGCAGCATCCCAGGGTCATGTGATCTCCATTTGCAACCTTCCCAGCCAAGTTTTAGCCAAGCAAAGTCAATGGGGCAAGACAGATTCCTTTGACAACTGCATGCCTCACTTAACAACTGCATGATTTGCTTAACAACCATGGCAAAATAAATTAAGCGTGACTCACTTTACAACTGCCTCCCTTAGCAATGGAAATTCTGGTCCAAACTTTGATCATAATTTGAGGACTATCTGTTTACCATACAGTGCAAACACCACATGCATATTTCTCATTCTGACATCTTACTAAGTAATGCACGTCCTTCTTAGTTTTTATCTTTCACACAGTAGTATAGGGATAATCCCTCTCCTGGAAACATTTGGGAGTTGTGGTTGAAGCTAAACTAACTTTCCTGAGTGCGCAATGCATATGATTTAGGAAGATTTCTGTAAATGTTAAGCAAGCAAGACTAACTCTTTGCAATTAGGTAAGTCACCTTTGCTAATAAGGTTCTGTCTGACTCTCTTGTCATCTTAGCTGTGGGCAACCTTCTTAATTCACTAAATAAAATGCAGATTATTACACTAATATAAACTCTCACAGCAGCCTCCTTGATATAAGTGACTGCAGCCTGGATATGAAAATATTGATGGATGCCATGGAGAGTTATTGCTACCCGTTTTAATTTCATTACCAATACTGGAGGGGAAACAGCCTTGGATGTGGGTAAACCAGCCAGGCTTTTGGTTCTCAGCAGCCTTCGACGAAGTCATAAAACATAAGCATTTTGTAGGGCTGTTTTATTTATGAGCTTGACACAATGCAGCACATCATGTAAAGAACATGAAAGCACCAATAAAATATTGTCATTTACTGGGTGCTTGGTACTGAACAAATGTCAGGGAATTTAAGTAGAATCTTATGCTCTGGCCTTAACAAGAGTTATAATCACTCATAAAACAGTAATTGTCCAAGCTTATAAGCGTTTCTTTGTCAGCTTCCGAAGTTTTAAGAGATGAAACTGGCAAAAGGAAAAAAGGAAAAGGAAGGAGAGAAAAGGAGATATATATATTTTTTGCAGCAAACTGCATGTTAAAGGTTTTGTCAACTGTCAATATGTTTAATGGTTTTTGCCTTGAAAAGCTGAGAAGTGCAATTTGCTTTGTGCTGTTATATTACTGGGATTTTTTTTCCTAAAGAAGAGGAGCTTTTTTTTCCTTCTGCAAGCAGCCTTCAGAGGAATAATTCCTCAAAGGGAGTCTACAAAATATTTTGAAAGAAAAGAAAAAGAAAATATAACTTGGAAGAAGAGGTTAGAGTTTGGGAAGTTGGTTTCATTAGAACTCACGGGATAATTCAAGTGACCCTCTGCGTAAGGGGAAACAAGCACTTTATTTATGTGGCCAATCTCATTTCATCTTGCCATGTCTTGAGAAAATCGTGTTGTTTTTATAAAACCAGTGCAATTCTCAAAGTTTTGTTATATTTGAAAGCTAAATAAACAAGGCAGAGAAAATCTGTAGATCCAGGTTTCTGGAATTCTTTACATCTTCTTTACCAACATGGCCTTAGGAGTTATCTATATAGTCTTCTGTTTTAATGAAGGAATGTGTTATGTCTATATATGTGTGTGTTTCAGCTCTTGCTTCATGTTGTATTGGGCAGGTGCCTGCAAAAGGCCAACACAATGCTGGGCTGCATTAACAGAGGGATAGAATCAAGATCACATGAAGTATTAATACCACTTTACAATCCCTTGGTAAGGCCACACTTGGAATACTGCATCCAGTTTTGGTCACCACGATGTAAAAAAGATGTTGAGACTCTAGAAAGAGTACAGAGAAGAGCAACAAAGATGATTAGGGGACTGGAGGCTAAAGCATATAAGGAAAGGCTGCTGGAATTGGGTATGTCTAGTTTAACAAAGAGAAGGACGAGGAGGGACATGATAGCAGTGTTCCAATATCTCAGGGGCTGCCACAAAGAAGAGGGAGTCAAGCTATTTTCCAAGGCGCCTGGAGGCAGGACAAGAAGCAACGGGTGGAAACTAATCAAGGAGAGAAGCAACCTAGAACTAAGGAGAAACTTCCTGACAGTTAGAACAATTAACCAGTGGAACAACCTGCCTCCAGAAGTGGTGAATGCTCCAACACTGGAAGTTTTTAAGAAGAGACTGGACAGCCGTTTGTCTGAAATGGTGTAGGGTTCCTGCCTGAGCAGGGGGTTGGACTAGATGACCTCCAAGGTCCCTTCCAACTTTATTATTATTATTATTATTATTAGTAGTAGTAGTAGTAGTAGTAGTAGTAGTAGTAGTAGTAGTTGTAGTAGTAGTAGCAGTAGTAGTACCCTTGTCCCAACAGTACTTTTCAAAAGGCAACTGGACTTTCTTGTTTTTCTTTTTCTTTGATAATGTTTTGCTTCTCAAACTGAAGAACAGAAGAACTGAAGAAGTTTTTTGGATGAGAAGCGAAACATTTTCCAGGAAAAAACAACAACAAGAAAGTCTACTTGCCTTTTTAAAACTACCTTTGGGACAACCATTACCTGATTGTCTCAAAGGTGCTTTTCTTCCAAGAACCAACTGGACTTTCTTTGTTTTTCCTTGAAGACGTTTCACTTCTCATCCAAGAAGCTTCTTCAGTTCTGATGTTCTTCAGTTTGAGAAGTAGAACATTTTCACTAAACTGCTTCTTGAATGAGAAGCAAAACATCTTCAAGGAAAAACGAAGGAAGTCCATTTGCCTCTTATCTAAGTGCACCTCTGTCAGCCTTGCAATCAGGACCAGACTAAAAAACCAATGACATGTAGGTGAGGGCTACTTTGATTGTAATGACTATAGTAACAAAATCTAGCAAATCTGAACATGCTTCCTCCTCTATATCCATGTGAACTAGGGAGTGGTTTGTCTGAGTCATTTTCTCACATTACTCTCTGGGCAGGAGCTGGGGCCCTTTTATCTTACTGCTGCCTTGGTAGCAGCTCCTCTTCCTGTGCTTCAAGCCTTTTGCCCTCCATAGTCTATGTTAGTTCTTGAAACAGAAACCCACTCAAAAGATGAAGAGCCTTATAGATCTAAATTGAATTGCTAAAATTAATATTGGAGTCTTATAACAGTTCCCATTCTCAAAGGTTACCTGCATTAAATCACATCATTCAAAGACAGATAAGGCTGCCATGCTGTTGTGACCTATTCTGATGCTAATTTTTGTCTTCTTCTTATACATGGCTACCCTGGCCCAGACTGTGCCTTAAAGTCCTGATCTAGACAGTGGCTCTGTCAAGCTTCCTTTTGGCATTGCTGATCACTGCAGACAGCATCTGTAAAAAAAAAGATTGTACAAAACTGTACATCTTTCTTCAAAATCCCTGAAATTGAATTGGGACACTTGTATTGTGGAAAGCAAGATAGAACCTCTGAACTGCTGATGCCCAGACTTTTCTTACTGCCAACAGCAAGCATTACTGAAGCAACATTACAAATATCTACGCAGTTTGGTAGAACTAGAAATAGTACTGGTTTGTAATGTTGAGATATTTTTTTTTTGTTTTGTTCGTTGGGCTGTTTAAGCTTACAGCTACAATTTTTAGAGTCTTGCTTACAATCTAATAACATAAAGTACAATTGAAATTGATTTTTGTGTTTAAAAATAATCTGCAAAGCCATTGAACGAGTAGAAATGCACTGAGTAAAGCTATATAGGATTTCTTCGATAATGAAATATTTTAGCATCGTATAAGGCAGCTTCATAGGTGCTAATTTTTCTCACAATCAATCAGGGTAAAAATAATCACCTCAAAGAAAAAGAGAAAGTGCTTGGAAATATTTATGAAGGATATTGCAGAAGTGAAAAGAAAAATAGGAAAATCAGTATTCAGGTGGGCTTATTCAAAGGATTGCCATATGCCTGTTCAGTTTGGGGTTTGAGGCAACTTCTAAAGTAGCCAAATACCTATATCACCTATATCTATATTTATCTATATCTATATTTATCTATATCTATATCCATCTTTGTCTATGTCTATATATCTTCCATCTGTATTATCTATCTACCCAGTGGTGGGATTCAAATATGTGAACAACTGGTTGTCTGTATGGATGCCACTTCCAGAAGTCCATTCTGGGCCTGGGCAACAAAAAATTAGCTACTGGTTCTGCCAAAGTGGTACAAACTAACTGAATCCCACCACTGTATCTATCTATCTATCATCTATGTATCTATCTATGTTTTCAGTGAGGGAAAAATAACGTATATTGTTGTACTCTCTGAGGTAGCCATTATCACAGAGTTACCAAGTTTTTATAAGCAGCTATTGCTTATATTATATGGTCTATATAAATGCCCATCTCAACTACATGACTCTGGGCACTCCACAATATTAAGAATAAATAAAATATATACAAATATATTAAAATAAGCTACACACCAGCTGTAGAATCCTAAAAAAAGATCCCTTAACATAGCCAACAGACAGGTTCTGTCCTAGTGCAAGGGCTCTATAAGGCTTGGTGGAATTGATTCTGTGGGCCCCACTCACAACCAAGGCCAATAGAACAGGCCTTCCAGGCCTTATGGGATGTCCATAAGATATGGCCCAACTTAATCTCAGGAGGGATGAAATTCCAGAGGGTGCAATATAGTGATGTGATATGATATGATATGATGTAAGATGAGATATGATGTGATATACTTCAATTGTTGAATTTGATATCTTTGAAAAGTATTTTTTCATTGTTAAGTTACTGAATAAGTAACTTAGTGAATGAGTAACTATACGTAATCCTCGACTTACAACCGATCACTTAGCAACTGTTCAAAATTACAACCTACCTGAAAAAGTGGGCTTCCCTCCAGTTCTCCCCCTGATCATGTGAACGCATTTGGGGCTCTCAGCAACACATTTATGGCCATCATGTGATCATGTTTTGCAAGTGTTGCTGAACAATGGGTTGCTTAATGACCACCACATTCATTTTACAATTGTTGTGTTTGCTTAACTACCACCACAAAAAAAATATATAAAATCAGGTCAGTCCTATGGAGGCATTATAGTTGTAACTTAAGGATTACCTGTACTGAGTTACTAAATGAAATAAAAAGTTACTGAATGGTATCCCACTACTTCCCATGGACTAGTTGAAATGTATAAAGAAATGAACAGCCTCATGCTTAAGCTTTGTCTTTTTGGGCTAAATAATAAGTTAAAATGCTTTCAATAAATAAATATGCATTAATATGATGAAATGTTGGTAATCAAATACAAGTAATCCTGCATTTACGACTACAATTGAGCTCAAAATTTCTGTTGCTAAGGGAGACAGTTGTTAAGTGAGTTTTGCCCCATTTCACAACCTCTCTTGCTACAGTTATTAAGTGAATCACTGCAGTTGTTAAGTCAGCAACATGGTTGTTAAGTGACTCTGGCTTTCCCATTGACTTTGCTTGTCAACAAGGTCACAAAAGGTGGTCACATGATCCCAGGAAATTGCAACCATCATAAATATGAGTCAGTTGTCGAGTGTCTGAATTTTGATCACATGACCATGGGGATGCTGCAATACTTGTAAGTGCAATTGTAACTTTAAACCTCACTAAATGAACTGTTGTAAATTGAGTACTATTTGTACTCTCATAAAGTGCTACAGGAGACACTATTATACCAATGCTTGTTGGAAGTATGTGTGAGAGCACAGAGGTGTCTATGTGTATGCATTTGGGTGTGCATGTATCCTGATGCATAGAAATCTACAATGACACAATATTAGACCATAACATTGCAACTGATGCACACATGATGTAAGATAACATGTCACTGCCCAAGGTGACACCATCTAGAGACTCTAGAAAGAGTACAGAGAAGAGCAACAAAGATGATTAAGGGACTGGAGGCTAAAACATATAAGGAACGGTTGCTGGAATTGGGTATGTCTAGTTTAATGAAGAGAAGGACCAGGGGGGACATGATAGCAGTGTTCTAATATTTCAGGGGCTGCCACAAAGAAGAGGGAGTCAAGCTATTCTCCAAAGCGCCTGAAGGCAGGACAAGAAGCAACGGGTGGAAACTAATCAAGGAGAGAAGCAACCTAGAACTAAGGAGAAACTTCCTGACAGTTAGAACAATTAACCAGTGGAACAACCTGCCTCCAGAAGCGGTGAATGCTCCAACACTGGAAGTTTTTAA